>NC_090449.1:798306769-798609799 GCF_031143425.1 Pleurodeles waltl | reverse complement strand
TCCTTGGGTGCCAGCTGAGCTAGAGGCCAAAATCCACAGCTAGGCACTTTCCAAAAAACAGCTTGGTTTTCTGTGGGAAAATGTGATGTGTCCACGTTGTGTTTTGGGGCATTCCCGTTCATGTGCACTTGACCTACCCACACAAGTGAGGTACCATTTTATTGGGAGGCTTGGAGGAACGCTGGGTGGAATGAAATTTCTGGCTCCTCTCAGATTCCAGAACTTTCTGTCACCAAAATGTGAGGAAAAAGTGTTTTTTTGGCCAAATTTTGAGGTGTGCAAAGGATTCTGGGTAACAGAACCTGGAGCAATCTACACAAGTCACAGCATCTTGGATTCCCCTAGGTGTCTAGTTTTAAAAAATGCACAGGCTTGGTAGATTCCCTTAGGTGCAGGCCTAGCTAGAGGCCAAAATCCACAGCTAGGCACTTTGCAAAAACACGTCAGATTTCAATGTAAAAATGTGATGTGTCCTTGTTGCATTTCCTGTTGCCAGCATTAGGCCTACCCACGCAAGTGAGGTACAATTTTCATTGGGACACTTAGGGGAACACAGAATCGCAAAACAAATGTTATTGCCCCTTGTCTTTCTCTACATTTTTTCCTTCCAAATGTAAGACAGTGTGTAATAAAGACGACTATTTGAGAAATGCCCTGTAATTCACATGCTATTATGGGCACCCTGGAATTCAGAGATGTGCAAATAACCAATACTTCTCAACACCTTATCTTGTGCCCATTTTGGAAATACAGAGGCTTTCTTGATACCTATTTTTTACTCTTTATATTTCAGCAAATAAATTGCTGTATACCCGTCAGTTTTCTTTGGGAAAATGTGATGTGTCTATGTTATATTTCCTGTCATGGGCATTAGCCCTAACCACACAAGTGAGGTACCATTTTTATTGGAAGCCTTGGGGGAACACAGAATAGTAGAACAAGTGTTATTGCCCTTTGTGTTTCGCTACATTTTGTCCTTCCAAATGTAAGACGGTGTGTAAAAAAAGACGTCTATTCGTCTATTCCCCTCCTGTGTCGGGCCTTTTTTTGGCTATTTGGAGCATTTCGCGCTTAGACCCTCATAACTTTTTCTCCACATAAGCTAACCATGCCAAATGTGTGTCCTTTTTTCCCAACATCCTATGGATTCTAGAGGTACACAGACTTTGTGGGTTCCCTTGAAGGAGATTAAGAAATTAGCCAAAAAAAAGCAAAAATGTAGGTTTTTTTAAAAATGGGAAAAAAGGACTGCAGAAAAAGGCTTGTGTTTTTTTTCTCCTGAAAATGGCATCAATAAAGGCTTTGCGGTGGTGAAATCACCATCTTCCCAGCTTTCAGGAACTGGCAGACTTGAATTATAAAACCCAATTTTTCAACACAATTTTGACATTTTACTGGGACATATCCCATTTTTACTAATTTTTTTTAGCTTTCAGCCTCCTTCGAGTTAGTGACAGAAATGGGTGAGAAACCAATGCTGGATCCCAGAAAACGAATCATTTCTGAAAAGTAGACGAAGTTCTGCATTCAGCAAGAGGTCATTTGTGTAGCTCCTACAAGTGTTTCTTACAGAAAATAACAGGTGAAATAAAAAGAATATTGAAACTGAGGTAAAAAAACAGCCATTTTTCTCCACGTTTTACTCTGTAACTTTTTCCTGCGATGTCAGATTTTTTAAAGCAATATACCGTTACGTCTGCTGGACTCTTCTGGTTGCTGGGATGTATAGGGATTATAGGTTCATCAAGAACCCTAGGTACCCAGAGCCAATAAATGAGCTGCACCTTGCAATGGGTTTTCATTTTATACCGGGTATACAGCAATTAATTTGCTGAAATATAAAAAGTGAAAAATAGGTATCAAGAAAACCTTTGTATTTCCAAAATGGGCACTAGATAAGGTGTTGAGAAGCAGTGGTTATTTGCACATCTCTGAATTCCGGGGTGCTCATTCTAGCATGTGAATTACAGAGCATTTCTCAAATAGACATCTTTTTTACACACTGTCTTACATTTGGAAGGAAAAAATGTAGAGAAAGAAAAGGGGCAATAACACTTGTTTTACCATTCTGTGTTCCCCCAACTCTCCCAATAAAAATGGTAAATCACTTGTATGGGTAGGACTAATGCTCACAACAGGAAACACAAAATGGACACATCACATTTTCACAAAGAAAACAGAGCTGTTTTTTGGAAAGTGCCTAACTGTGGATTTTGGCCTCTAGCTCAGCCTGCACCTGGGGAAACCTAGCAAACCTGCACATTTATGAAAACTAGACACCTAGGGGAATCCAATGTGGGGTGACTTGTTGGGCTCTGACCAGGTTCTGTTACCCAGAATCCTTTGCAAATCTCACAATTTGGCCCAAAAAAAACTTTTTCCTCTCATTTCGGTGACAGACAGTTCTGGAATCTGAGAGGAGCCACAACTTTCTTTCAACCCAGCGTTCCCTCAAGTCTCCCGATACAAATGGTACCTCACTTGTGTGGTTAGGCCTAGCGCCCGCGACAGGAAATGCCCCAAAACACAACGTGGACACATCACATTTTCACGACGAAAACAGAGCTGTTTTTTACAAAGTGCCTAGCTGTGGATTTTGGCCTCTAGCTCAGCCAGCACCTAGGGAAACCTAGCAAACCTGTGCATTTTTTAAAACTAGACACCTAGGGAAATCCAAGATGGGGTGACTTTTGGGGCTCTGACCAGGTTCTGTTACCCATAATCCTTTGCAAACCTCAAAATGTGGCCAAAAAAACACTTTTTCCTATCATTTCAGTGACAGAAAGTTCTGGGATCTGAGAGGAGCCACAAATTTCCTTCCACCCAGCGTTCCCCCAAGTCTCCCGATAAAAATGGTACGTCACTTGTGTGGGTAGACCTACGGCCTGCGACAGGAAATGCCCCAGAACACAACGTGGACACATCACATTTTCACAAAGAAAACAGAGCTGTTTTTACAAAGTGCCTAGCTGTGGATTTTGACCTCTAGCTCAGCCGGCACCTGGGAAACCTAGAAAACCTTCACATTTTTTAAAACTAGACACCTAGGGGAATCCAAGATGGGGTGACTTGTGAACAGGTTCTGTTACACAGTATCCTTTGCAAACCTCAAAATTTGGCCAAAAAAACACTATTTCCTCTCATTTCGGTGACAGAAAGTTCCGGAATCTGAAAGGAGCCACAAATTTCATTCCACCCAGCATTTCCCCAAGTCTCCTGATAAAAATGGTATCTCACTTGTGTGGGTGGCCCAGGTGCCTGCAACAGAAAAATGCCAACAACCTGTAGAGATTGATGGGATAGCACAGCGAGTTGCTAAGAACATATTTTTCTTTTATACATCTTTCAGGCTGACTCCTTCTTGGGGACCCACACAAGTGAGGTATCATTTTACGTGGGAGACTGAGGGGAACGCTGGGTGGTAGGATATGTGTGCCGCAGCAGTGATCCTACAAAGAAAAGTGAGGAAAATATGCATTTTTAAGCACATTTTGAAGTTTGCAGAGGAGTCGGGGTAAGGAAATGTTGGGGGTCCAGGCAAGCCACACCTCCTTGGACTCCTTGGGGTTTCTGTTCTTTAAACATGTCTGGGTTTGGTAGGTTTCCCTATATGAAGGCCGCACCAGGACCAAAAACATAGGTGCCCCCACAAACATAGGTAGCTTTGCAGTAGATCATTTTGATGTATCCACATACTTATGTGATGTTCCAAACACTGAAATTGTGAAAAGAAATGCACTTAGGTTATATTAAAAAGACCCCTCACCAACCAACCAAGTTGGTGGCATGCTTCATCATCGGGGACACCTAACGTCTCACAGGTGTGCAGTGACGCCTGATTACAGTGGAACAGGTTTTGTCATTTTTACCACACATACTGGTTGGATTTGGCACGAGGGTGAGTGATGGTTCAGTGGATAAAATGTTATTTACAATAGAATTCACAAAAATGAAATGCACTGTTAATAACTGAAAGGACAAAAAACTGAACCAATGACACAGCTCGTGAGCTGTAAAGCCACGACAAGGCTCAAACCGCTTTACAGTCCATTCACACACCTTTCATACATGACACGCACAAGACCATTCACACCGCCAGCCACGGGCCCAGCACATTACAATACTCACATCGACAGAGAGTGCCACTCAAGGGCCCATCACTTACATACACCCACATGCCTGATACAGCAATCACATCAGCTGATGGGAGTGTGTGGACTGGCGTTTGGCTGGCAGCGTGTTGCAGTAGCCAACATCAAGTCAATATGTACACCGTCAGCCAAGCGCCACTCCACACACAATGGCATCACTTTGTTTTCGTTTTAAAAGCAAAGAAACCACTAACTAATGAGAAATAATTACAAAACTACAAACACAAAAGTTCTAACTAAGTACATGACAGAAATGCCAACCATGAAACTGAACACATGAAAATATAAAACAGGCAGTTTACACTCATGGTAGTTCTCAGTAATTCTTCTGGGTGTCGTAATTCTTGAAACAACCACCCACACACAGAGCAGGCTTTGAAGGAAAATCTGGACAGTACATACGAGTCTCCCTCCGGGTACCTCTTCGAGCACAGACTCTACATTTCTGAGCTGGAAAGTCATTTTTGGGCATGGGAGGAATGTGTTCAGCAAAGTGGCAATCTTTCAATCTAGCCACATCCTCCACCACTGCTTCTCTAGGAACTCTTGCCTGTTTCACCACAATAAGGCTCTCTGTCACTGACTCCTGAAATTCCACAAATGTCATCTTTGACTCCGGAGACCTATCCTTAAACACAATAAAAGCATTAATAGTTGCCGAGTGGAAAAGGTGAATTGCTAACTTCTTATACCAAACTTAAGCCTCACGAACAGCAGTATAAGGTTCCAACCTCTGATCAACTCTATCTACACCTCCCATTGCTTATTATAATCTAAAATGCACACAGGTTTGAGCACCTCAGCAACCTGGCCCCAAACAGTCATGGGGGAAGTACTCTCATCATGAATAGTACTTAGCATGTAGACATCCCTCCTGTCTGAAAATGTCAAAGCTAGCAGCTCATCATTCCACAAGGCACTGCACTGTCTCCTCTCAAGTTTTTTACAGCCAAACTCCCTTGGATAGCTTTTCCGGTTACAACAAATCGTGCCACAAGCAACAGTGTCCAATTTAAACAATTCCTTGAACAACTGCACTCCAGTGTGGAAGCTATCTACATACAAAGGGTGACCTTTTTTGAACAGTCATCTACCAAGATCCCACACAATTTTCTCAGTAACTCTAAAAGTGGGAGGACAACTAGGGGGGTCAATACTGGAATCCCTACCAGTGTAGACACAAACTATACACATATCCTGTACTACTTTCAGACAGCATATACAATTTAATTCCATATTGTGCCCTCTTGCTAGGAAGGTACTGCCTAAAAACCAAACAACCCTTGAAGAGGACCAAAGACTCGTCCACAGCTATTTCTTTGCCTGGAACATAGACCTCTGAAAACCGATCTACAAAATGATCAAGGACAGGCCTAATCTTGAAAAGACGGTCAGAATCAGCGTAATCTTGTGGCAAGGCTAATGCATTGTCACCAAAATGCAGCATCCTAAGAAGAAGCAAATACCGATTACAACTCATGATTGCATGAAATATAGCTGTTGCCATCAAGAGACTAGTAGACTAATAAGAAGCCAGTGACGGCTTCCTTATCAACCCCATGAAAAGAGTCAAACCCAAAAACCTTTTCATCTCCTCCAAATTTGTGGGTATCTACTGGGTAGCTCTAGAGTGTGGCCTAAGTCTACCAGCATTGTCCCTCAAATACTGCTCCACATACAAATTAGTCTGCTCAACAATCTCTTCCAAAAACACATCATCCACAAATAACTCAAAGAAATTGACAGGCAAAAAGTTATTTGTATTAACTCTACACCCCAGGAGACCAGTAAAGGCAGGCAACTCTGGCTGCTCCATGTTTGGGGCAACCCAGAGTTCAGGTCTTCTAACAGGAAACCTTTCAGCCCCAGGTTGCTGCACTAATGGCACATCAGTGTCCTCCTCTAAAACAGGCCCTTCATCTGCACTGAGAGTGGCTTCCTCATCAGAAGATTCCTCTCTGACAGAAACTTCACTGCCAGAATCTTTCACTTCCTCCTCTGCCTCAGATGCAGAGTCCGTCTCATAATCATGATCAGACTATACCTCAAAAAGCATACCAACCACCTGCTGAGCAGTCATCCTGTGGCTAGCCATGATCTTTCCTACGAAAAGTAACTGGACAAATGCACCACCAACAACCAGCACTGTGTAAGATAAGTAATAAAGTGTAGCTTTATCAGTAAGAGTTAGAAACTCAAAAACTATACCGCTCACTTGCCTGAAAAAACTTGACTCAACAGCAACTACTCTGCACAGACAAAGCAATTACCAATGATATCCCACTAAAAAGAAAGAAAGAAAAGCAAAGTAGAAATAAGACAACACAAATATCATTGTGCTCAAATCTAAGGACAATTTCACACACTATCCTGCATTTAGTACACCACCTACAAACATGTCATTCATGCATGGCAACAATACTCCTTTGGAGTAAATTGTTTTCACTTACCTAAAACATGCAACTATGCAAACCACAGGTCAACCACGGCCAAAACCGCAAGTAGCCACAGCAAAGAAATCAAAAGCTTTGAACTAGAACAAAAAGGAGATTTATTTTTATAACAAATGCAAATTCTTTGCCAGTTGACAAACACCACACCATCAAGCATTTTGAAATTGGTGCATAAGTGGATTCTGCCCCCCCATAGGGGCAGGTGGGCCTACTAGAAAATGGCCTATCTGCCTCAAGGGGTGCAGAAAATACCTTTAGTAGTGTGTCCCCATGGAGAGCGACCCTTGCCCAAGGGGCCACCCCCCAAATGAAAAAACACACATACATACACACACTATCCCTGGTGCCTAAGTGGCTTCTGCCCCCCTTGGGGGCAATGGGACAAAAAAAATAGGCCGATCTGCCCCCAGGGGGGCAGAAATGGCCAACAGTTCTATGCCCCCCTTGGGGGGGGTGCACCTTGCCCAAGGGGGCGCCCCCCCACATAAATAAACAAATAAAAAAACATCCCTGGCATTCCAGTGGTTTCTGCCCCCCCTTGGGGGCAGATCAGCCTAAAAATAATAGGCAGATCTGCCTCCGGGGGGGCAGAAATGGCCATAAAACACATTCCCCCAAAGGGGACCGACCTTTGCCCAAGGGGCCGCCCCCCATACACTAAACACACACACTATCCCTCTTGCCTAAGTGACTTCTGCCCCCCTTGGGGGTAGATAGGCCTAAAACAAAATAGGCCGATCTGCCCCCAAGGGGGGCAGAAATGGCCAACAGTTCTATGCCCCCCCACATAAATAAACATATAAACAGACATCCCTGCCGTTCTAGTGGTTTCTGCCCCCCTTGGGTGCAGATCAGCCTAAAAATATAAGGCCGATCTGCCCCCAAGGGGGGCAGAAATGGCCACAGCAAACAAACCCCCCAAAGGAGAGCAACCCTTGCCCAAGGGGCCATCCCCCGACACAGAAACATTGAACATAAACAAACAAAAAATCCCTGGCGTCTAGTGGGCATTCCTGCTGCCTGATCTCAATGCGATCGGGCAGCAGGAATGCTCAAAGAGACACCAGGGGAAAGGAAAACCCTTTCCTTTCCCCCAATGCCTCTTTGATTGAAACCCCCCACCCACCAGAGGAGAAACTCACCTGTTTCCCTGAGGTCGCGCTGGAAACAAATGGCTTCCAGTGCGACCGGCACCCTGTAATGAAGTCAGCGTGTGATCGCACGCTGATGCCATTAGGGGAGGGTGTGGGGGGGGCGGGGTGGAAGGGGAAGGGCTTCCCCTTCAATCCCTGCCTCGGGGGGGTGGGAGGGAAGCGCTCCCTCCGAGCTCCATGCCGAGGACGTAATGGTTGCATCCTCAGCAGAGGAGCACTGTGCCAGTGGACGTAACAGTTACGTCCCCGGCACAGAAGGGGTTAAGAGGGTGTATCCTTTGCCCGCTGTAGCATGTTCCAACGGTAATATTGTGGAACTTTTACAGCAGCATGATCATCTTACAAAGGACTATCAGCCCAGATACTGTAAAGGGAAGAGAGCGCCAAAA
Organism: Pleurodeles waltl; assembly: GCF_031143425.1. NCBI lineage: Eukaryota > Metazoa > Chordata > Amphibia > Caudata > Salamandridae > Pleurodeles > Pleurodeles waltl. The sequence goes on along the minus strand of NC_090449.1, from coordinate 798,601,652 downwards.
GGTCACCTGCAATCATAGAGAACTCAAGGCACAACCATTATTACCATCAAAAATCATCCACCATATCATGGTAGACTTGTACTTCCGTGTATCTAAAAGTTGATGCCTTCCTCCTAGGGATTACAGCTGTATCCCATATCACAGGTCCTCTAGGCCTTAACAGAAACACACTAGTCTTTTCCCAATCTGCATTTTCAGTCCAGATAGGCATAGACTATCAATTCTTTAATGACTTCAGCAATATTTTTTTCTGCCTCCATCAAGTCCAACAACAGGTCATCTGCATGAAGGGAGTCCATATCATGCTTGTTACAGTCAGTAATCCCGCAGTATCTTCCAATTTTTCAGAGTTGCACCGCAAATGGCCCGATCATTAGTGAGAACAGATGAATAGCCCTGCCCGGTGACTCGGTTAGCGAGGTTCTGAATTTACATGCACAAAACCATAGAAATTCAACAGTTATATTTAGAGTTATTTCAAGTAACTTTAACTCGTGCCCTTAGGTAACTATAACTTGCTCCCTTGCCATGCACAGTTTTCTCTTCAATAACTTTACTGCTAATGTTACAGTGATATTATCAATGATGTCATAGAAAATGTCATGAGTGATGTAATATCTGTGGTAATTAGCACTGCATGGTGAAGGCGTGATTATAGTTACCTTAGGGCATAGTTATAGTTACTTGAAATAGCTCCAAATATAACAGCTGAATTTCTATGGTTTTGTGTTTTTAAAATCAGAACCCAGCTTCAACATCCCTGTAACATTTGTGTTTTTTCAGTGAATTTTGAAGGCTTGTTTAATGATAATTCCTAACTATATCATCCTTGTAACCTTTGTTTTTTTTAGTGAGTTTCTAAGGTTTTCTTTTTACACAGTAGGGGGTTGGTCATAGGGGCCTGGCCTGCGTCCAAGCCCTACAGCCAACGCCCCACACGTATCCAGCCCTGGGCAGCGCATGGGCAAAGGTGGATGTTTGCCTTCGCCAAGGGTAAGAACTAAGGATAATTTGGGCTTTATGGAAGCAGAGCTTCAGTTGGGCACCTGCTTTGTTTATATTTGTAATTGCTTCCCGTTTGCAAAATGTTTACCCAACTGGAATTTCTAATGCCTAAATACTAAATGTTACCTCATTGGGTAAATGTATAGTGCGTCTCCTACACTACAACTGCGTAAAGGACCATGAGGTAATGTCTCCAGTGACCTTAAGTTTTTATAATTTTGGCAATGTCCTAGTTCCTCAAGCATTTATATACAGTGAGTTGGGTTAACATGAATCCTGGTGTGGAGCACATGACAAGACTGCAAAGAGTTGAATCTCCACCAAATGAGGGTACTTTCTCTTAATCATATGTATTCAATGCTTCTTTGTTTGGTGGAGATGTGCTCATATTCCTTTGCACCAAGGCTGCACCTCCAAAATCGGCAGGGAAATGCACTGTGGGGGCTTTTTAGTAAGCTGTCCATCATCCTGGGAAAAATGCAGGAATTTGTTGCTTACCACTCCCTTACATGTGCGGGGCCAAAGGTGAAAAGCTTTTAGGTCATTTTACATTCCAGTAGTGGTTAAAAGTGAGGACGATTATGTCTGAGTATCTTTGGGACCATGGGTGGAGTCTCAAAACCCCTGAGGTGACTGCTGGCTCCCCGCCTACAGTGGGAGCCAGCAATACTCCTGCACTTAGGGAGCAGCTAAAAATGCTGCTCCCTGTGTGTGGGAGCAATCCATCCATCTGTTTTCCTGTCTGCTTGACATAGGGCAGGAAAACAGATGAAAAATCTGCTTTCAGTTTTCCTGCTCCCGCCCGCTGGGAGCGGACTTATAGTTTGCTTTCATTTGGGGAGGGGGCGTCAAAGCTCCTGCCAAGTGAAATCAAATTGCTATCTCCCAAGGGTGGGCACCTCGGGAGATAGGGATCCAGCCCTGGGGGTGTGGCTGGCCCCAGGGCTGTTAATGGCTCCAGGAGAGAGGCCAAGCAGCCCACCCTCCTTTCACATTGTATGGGCCTGCCCCAGGGAGATGGTGGTTCCAGGGCCATGTATAGCTTGGGAGTGGGCTATGCCCCCCCCCCTTTATTTTCATTTCTGGTCACAGGGATGTGGTGGTCCCCAGAGCCCCGTAGGCCTATGGAGGGGGGGTCCATGCTGCCCCCTCAAATACATTAGGTATGCCCTGGGGAGGTAATAATCCCCAGGCTATTTCCAGGGACAGGAGGGGTGTCCATGCAGCCCCCCTCCAATTTTTCTGAAAAGCCAGAGGAAGGTGTTGGTCCCTAGGGCTTCAAGGAGCATGAGAAGGGTATTCACGCACACCTCTCCAATATACCATATATTGCCCCTGGTAGGTGGTGGTCCCCCAGGCTCAAGGGAGCCAGAACAGGCGGGCCCTGTGGGCCACTTCTCCTTTTTTGTACAAACCAGCCATTACCAGTAGGCAGTTATAGTTAGGACCTAGTTTCCATAGATCCCTAGTTTTCTTTTGCCAATAACTTTGCCGCCGTTTGATGAATCACCATGACATTTTTAAAACGTAGTTTGCCAGTCACTTTAGATGTTGTCTTGTAAGTTTGGGGTGATCCATCAAGCAGAGACTGTGAAAAAGTGGGGTCCCCCCCAAAAAATTTTCCCCATGCAGTTTCCCATAGGGGATTTGAACACGACTACAGCTCGAACCACTGAACAGAATTACACTAAGGGTGGCAGAAAGGTAGCTTTTGGTCCAGAAAGCGTACATCTAAAAGTGTGGACCCCCACGGTGGCACCAAAGCAAGACCTAGATTGGCAGGCCCTGCGGCCAAGCCCCTGGTACACACGGCCAAAGGGCATGCACTGCCCAGGGCTAGATGCATGTCTGGAGGGGTTGGCTGCAGGGCTTAGACACAGGCGAGTCCCTGCAGCCATCCCACGGTGTGTTAAAAAAAATATATATATTCACTGAAAAAAACAAAGTTTACAGAGATGTTACAGTTAGGAATTAGCATTTAAAAAGCCTTAGAAATTCACTGAACAACACAAAGGTTACAGGGACGTTATAGTTAGGTAGGACTCCAGGAGTCTCTAGTTCAGCAAACTGCAACATCATAACTTGCCTGGCGGACCACTTAGTCGGCGTTCGGGGTTTCCAACACTGCCGTGATGGCAGTGACCAGACTGCCAAACTCGTAATCAGGCCTTCAGTATTGACGTAAGACTGAATAGTGATTAGAATATGCAACTTGTGAATTGAATTGGAATGCTATAGACTATGTAAAATGAGAGGTATGATATTGTAGTGATTTTGTTATTTGTCTCAGTTTTGAGTAATATGGGATGAATTGACTCAGTTATATAGAGTGTTTGGTTATAATTCTGGAAAACTATGATGGCTGCTGTTTTACAAATTTTTGCGTTGGAGCCTGTTTTTAAATATAAATAGAGTATGAAACAAGTCTTTTCATGGTGATATATACATAGATTATTTAGGATGTAAAGTAAGAATGTTTTAGTTAATTTGTTGCTTACTATGATTACGTGGGTTCATGGTGATAGCTACCATGTTATTTGGAATATGATTTTGTTATTCTGTTTAGCTCTGAGTAATATGGGATGTACAAACTAAATAATATTGAATGTTTGGTTGCAATTTTGGACTGCCAGGATGATGGATGTATTATATATTTTGGTGCTGAAGTCTGTTTGTGTGAGATTTGTTAACCTGGGTTATATGGATTCAGAAATATGGTAAGTGAAGTTATGACCAAGGTTTGTTAAGATGGCCACTGCATGGCGATGCATATATAGATTTTTTTGGATATGAGGTAGGAATCTTTTAGCTATTTGCTCTTCACCCTGATTTGAAAACATGACTTATCACTTCCATATGTGGATTTGTAGTGTCAGCTAACATGTTATTTGGTATACGATTTTGTTATTTTGTTTGGATCTGAGTGATATGGGATGTACGAACTTGGTAATATTGAATGTTTATAGAATTGCTAGAATGACTACTATATTATGTGATTTAGCATGGAAGTTGTTTTATGTGAGATTCGTTAACATGGGATGCATGGAATAGGTAATGTAGTGAGTGAAGTTATGACTGAGACTGGTTAAGATGGCCGCTGCATAATGCCGGGCCACTTTATCTGTTTCTATTTCTAATTCCATTTTAAAAACGAGTGCCAATAGTGCCCGATTACAATGCTGCATATGCACGTAGTGGGGATGGAGTGCTCTCCTGTCGACTGTTGAGTTTGTAAGTTGTAGTGGCTCTTTAACCCCTCGGGTGCCCAGGACGTAACCGTTACATCCTGCACCTGACCGTTACATCCTGCACCTGGCCCTCGGGGGAAGCACTGGTGCTCCCCCCGAGGGCCTCCCTCCCACCCCCACTGGGCAGGGCTGGAAGGGGAATCACTTCCCCTTCCACTCCCCCCACCCCCATCTAAAGATGTCAGCGTGTGATCGCGCGCTGACATCATTAGAGGCTACCCAAAGCCCTGGAAGCCATTTGCTTCCAGCATGTCGTCAGAGGAGGAGGTAAGTTCCTTCTCTGGCCAGGGGGGATTGTTTCAAAGAGGCATTGGGGAAAGAAAAGGGTTTTCCTTTCCCTCGATGCCTCTTTTAGCATTCCTGCTGCCCCATCGCAATGCGCTGCTCCCCAAGGGGGCATAATATTTTACGCCATTTCTTCCCATCTTGTGGGCAGATCGGGTTATTTTCTTTTTAAGCTCATCAGCCCGGGGGTGGGGGGGCAGAAGCCATGATGGCACCAGGGATGTTTTGCGTTTTTTGGGCAGGGGGGCAGCCCCTCGTGCAAGGGTTGTCCCTCAAAGTGGGAGAAACACTTTTGGGCAGTTCTGCCCCCCTTGGTGGCAGATCAGCCTTTTTTTGGGGGCCCATCTGCCCCAAAGGAGGTCAGAATTCACTAAGCAGCAGGGATTTTCTTTGTGTGTGTGTGTTGTTTGTCCGGGGGGCTGCCCCTTGGGCAAGGGCTGCTCCCCCAATGGGGCATAATATCTTATGCTGTTTCTGCCCGCTCCCTTCTTTTAAGCCGATCTGCCCCAGGTGGGTAGGGGGTAGAAGCCACAATAGCACCAGGGATGTTGTATGGTTTGTGTTTTTGTGTTGGTGGTGGCCCCCCAATGGGGGAGAAACACTTGGGGGCAGATCGGCCTAGATTGTTTTTAGGCCCATCTGCCCCGAAGACCACTAGACACCAGGGAACATTTTTAACTGTTTGGTGGTGGGTTGTTTCTCAACTGGCGAAGTATTTGCATTTGTGATTATAACAGTTTATTTCTCTTTTTTGTTCTAGTTCAAACCTTTTGCTTCTTTTGCTGTGGCTCATTTTGGCAGTGGTTGACCTGCGGTTTGCGTAGTTGCATGTTTTAGGTAAGTAAATTTACTCCAAAGGAGTATTGTTGCCATGTATGAATGACATGTTTGTAAGTGGTGTACTAAATGCAGGATTGTGTGTGAACTTGTCCTTAGATTTGTGCACAATGATATTTATGATGTCTAATATGCTTCTCTTTTTTCTTTTTAATGTGCTATCATTAGTGATTGCTGTGTCTGTGCAGATTAGTTGCTGGTGAGTCTAGCTTTTCAGGCAAGTGAGTGGTATAGTTTTTTGAGTGCATACCTCTTTGTGATAAAGCCACACTTTGTTTATTACTTATTTTAGACAGTGCTGGTTGTTGTTGGCGCATTTGTCACGTTTCACTTCTTAGAAAGGATCATGGCTAGCCGCAGAGTGACCACTCAGCAGGTCGTTGGCATGCTTTTTGAGTCGTCTTCTGACCATGATTATGAGACTGACTCTGCATCTGAGGCAGAGGAGGAAGAGAGAGATTCTGGCAGTAATATTTCCGTCCAAGAGAAGTCTTCTGATGAGGAAGCTTCTCTCAGTGCAGATGAGGGCCTGTTTTCGAGGAGGACATCGATGTGTCAATGGTGCAGCAACCAGCTGCTGAAAGACTTCCCATTGGAAGACCTGACACCTGGGTTGTCCCAAACATGGAGCAGCCACAGTTGCCTGCCTTTACTAGTCTCCCAAGGTGTAGAGTAAATACGGAAAACTTTTTGCCTGTCAATTTCTTTGAGTTGTTTATGGACGATGTGTTTTTGGAAGCGATTGTTGAGCAGACTAATTTGTATGCGGAGCAGTATTTGAGGGACAACGCTGCCAGACTTAGGCCTCAGTCTAGAGCTACCCATTGGAATCCCACAAATTTGGAAGAGATGAAAAAGTTCTTGGGTTTGACTTTTTGATGGGGTTGATAAGGAAGCCGTCACTGGCTTCTTATTGGTCTACTAGTCCCTTGGTGGCAACGACCATATTTCCTGAAACGATGACTCGGAATCGGTATTTGCTTCTTCTTCTGATGCTGCATTTTGTTGACAATGCCTTGCCACGAGATCACCCCAATTGTGACCATATTTTTAAGATTAGGCCTGTCCTTAATCATTTTGTAGATTGGTTTTCAGAGGTCTATGTGCCAGGCAAAGAAATAAGTGTGGACAAGTCTTTGGTCCTGTTCAAGGGTCGTTTGGTTTTTAGGCACTACATTCCCAGCAAGAGGGCACGGTATGGAATCAGATTGTATATGCTGTCTGAAAGTAGCACAGGATATGTTTATAATTTCCGGGTCTACACTGGTAGGGATTCCAGTATTGACCCTCCTGGTTGTCCACCCACTTTTGGAGTTAGCGAAAACATTGTGTGGGAACTTGGTAGATGACTGTTTAACAAAGATCACCATTTGTATGTAGATAACTTCTACACTGGAGTTCAGTTGTTCAAGGAGTTTTCAGAGTGGACAATGTTGCTTGTGGCACAATCCGCTCTAAACAGAAAGGCTATCCCAGGGAGCTTGTCTGTAAAAAAAACTTGAAAGGGGACAGTGCAGTGCCTTGCGGAATGATGAGCTGCAACCTCTGAAATTTGTAGACAGGAGAGATGTGTACATGCTAACTACCATCCATGATGAGAGTACTTCCCCTGTGGCTGTTTGGGGTCAAGTTGCTGAAGTGCACAAACCTGTGTGCATTTTAGATTACAATAAGCACATAGGTGGTGTTGATAGAGTAGATCAGAGGTTGGAACCCTACACTGCTGTTCGTAAGTCTTACGTGTGGTATAAAAAGTTGGCTATTCATTTGTTCAATCTAGCAACTTTTAATGCTTTTATTGTGTTTAAGGGTTATTCCCTGAGTCAAGGATGAAATTTGTTAAGTTTCAGGAGTCAGTGACAGAGAGCCTTGTTATGGTGGAACATGCAAGAGTTCCTAGAGTAGCAGTTGTGGAGGATGTAGCTTGATTGAAAAATCGCCACTTTCCTGATCAGATTCCTCCCACTCCCAAAAAAGACTTTCCCGCTGAGAAATGTAGAGTCTGTGCCCAAAGAGGTATCCAGAGGGAAACCCGGATGTACTGCCCGGACTGTCCTTCAAAGCCTGGGCTGTGTGTGGCAGGCTGTTTCAGGAGTTACCACACGCAGAAGAATTACTGGGAACTACCATGAGCGTAAACTGCCATTTTATATTTTCAGATGTTCAGTTTCACTGTTGGCATTACTGTCATGTATTCAGTTAGAGCTTTTGTGTTTGTAGTTTTGTACTGATAATTAGTTAGTGGTTTCTTTGTTGTTCAAAACAAAAAAACAAAAAAGTGATGGCGGTGTGCATGGAGTAGCGCTTGGCTGGCGGTGTGCGTGAAGTGGCGCTTGGCTGGCAGTGCCAGCCAAATGCCAGTCCACACACTCCCATCAGCTGGTGTGATTGCTGTATCAGGCATGTTGGCGTATGAAAGTGATGAGCCATTAAATGGCGCTGTCTGTAGATGCAAGTGTTGTAATGTGCTGGGCCCGTGGCTGGTAGCGTGAATGGTCTTGTGCATGTCATGTATGAAAGGTGTGTGAATGGACTGTAAAGCGGTTGGTGCCTTGTTGTGGCTTTACAGCTCACGAGCTGTGAGTCATTGGTTCAGTTTTTTGGCCTATCTGTTTATTAACAGTGCATTTCATTTTTGTGAAATCTCTTGTTAATAAAATTTGATTTACTGAACCATCACTCACCCTTGTGCCAAATCCAACCAGTATGTGTGATAAAAATTACAAAACTTGCTCTGCTGTAATCAGGTGTCGCAGCACACCCGTGACAAGCTAAGTGTCTCGGTTGGGACCCCAATGATGAAGCATGCCACCAACTTGGTTGGTAGGTGAGGGGCCTTTTTAACATAACCTAAGTGTGTTAACACAATTTTAGTGTTTGGAACACCACAGAAGTATGTGGACACATCAAAATGATCTATTGCAAAACTCCCTGTGTTTCGGTGGGGAGTCACCTACATTTTTGGTCCCAGGTGCGACCTTCATCTAGGATAACCTACCAAACCCAGTTTGTTTTTAAACTAGACACCCCAAGGAGTCCAGGGAGGTGTGGCTTGCGTGGATCCCTCAACATTTTCTTACCCAGACTCCTATGCAAACCTCAACATTTGCTTAAAAAAGCATATTTTCCTCACTTTTCATCACCACTCCGGCACAAATTTCCGACCACCCAGTGTTCCCCTCAGTCTCCCAAGTAAAATGATACCTCACTTGTGTGGGTCACCAAAGCAGAGTCAGCCTAAAGATGTACAAAAGAAAAATATGTGCTTATCAACTCGCTGTGCTATCCCCTTATTCTCTACAGGTTTTTGGTCTTTTTCTGTTGCAGGCACCTGGGCCAACCACACAAGTGAGGTATCATTTTTATCGACAGACTTGGGGGAACGCTGGGTGGAAGGAAATTTGTGGCTCCTCTCAGATTCCAGAACTTTCTGTCACCGAAATGTGAGGAAAAAGTGTATTTTTTGCCAAATTTTGAGGTTTGCAAAGGATTCCGGGTAACAGAACTTGGTGAGAGCCCCACAAGTCACCCCATCTTGGATTCCCCTAGGTGTCTTGTTTTAAAAAATGCACAGGCTTGGTAGGTTTCCCTAGGTTCTGGATGAGCTACAGGCCAAAGCTAGGCATTTTGCAAAAAACAGCTCTGATTTCTTTGGGAAAATGTGATGTGTCCACGTTGTGTTTTGGGGCATTTCCTGTTGTGGGCACTAGGCCTACCTACACAAGTGAGGTACAATTTTTATCGGGGACTTGGGGCGAAGCTTGGTAGGAGGAAGTTTGTGGCTCCTCTCAAAGTTCCAGATCTTTCTGTCACCGAAATCTGAGGAAAAAGTATTTTTGTGGCCGAATTTTGAGGTTTGCAAAGGATCCTGGGTAACAGAACTTGGTGAGAGCCCCACAAGTCACCCCATCTTGGATTCCCCTAGGTGTCTAGTTTTCAAAAGTGCACAGGTTTGGTAGGTTTCCCTAGGTGCCAACTGAGTTAGATGCCAAAATCCACAGCCATGCACTTTGCAAAAAACAGCTCTGATTTCTTGGGGAAAATGTGATATGTCCACGTTGTGTTTTGGGGCTTTTGCTGTCCCGGGCACTCGGCCTACCCACACAAGTGAAGTACCATTTTTATCGGAAGACGTGGGGGAACGCTATGTAGGAGGAATTTGTGGCTCCTCTCAGATTCCAGAATTTCCTTTCACCGAAATGTGAAGAAAAAGTGTTTTATTGCCAAATTTTGAGGTTTGCAAAGGATTCTGGGTAACATAACTTGGTGAGAACCCCACAAGTCACCCCCCCCCATCTTGGATTCCCCTACGTGTCTAGTTTAAAAAAATGCACAGGTTTGGTAGATTTCCCTAGGTGCCAGCTGAGCTAGAGGCCAAAATCCACACTAGGCACTTTGCAAAAACAGCTTTGATTTCTTTGGGAAAATGTGATGTGTCCACTTTGTGTTTTGGGGCATTTCCTGTTGCGGGCACCAGGCCTATCCACACAAGTGAGGTACCATTTTTATCGGGAGACTTGGGGGAACACTGGGTAGGAGGAAATTTGTGGCTCCTCTCCTTTGTGGCCTAACAGAACTTGGTGAGAGCCCCACAAGTCACCCTATCTTAGATTCCCCTTGGTGTCTAGTTTTCAAAAATGCACAGGTTTGGTAGGTTTCCCTAGGTGCCGGCTGAGCTAGACACTTTCCAAAAAACACGTCAGTTTTCTTTGGGAAAATGTGATGTGTCCATGTTGCGTTTCCTGTCATGGGCATTAGCCCTAACCATGCAAGTAAGGTACAAGTTTTATCGGGAGACTTGGGGGAACACAGAATAGTAGAACAAGTGTTATTGCCCCTTGTGTTTCTCTACATTTTTTCCTTCCATATGTAAGACGGTGTGTAAAAAAGACGTCTTTTAGAGAAATGCCCTGTAATTCACATGCTAGTATGGGGTCAGATATGTGCAAATAATCTCTGCTTCTCAACACCTAATTTTGTGCCGATTTTGGAAATACAAAGGTTTTCTTGATACCTATTTTTCACTCTTTATATTTCAGCAAATGAATTGCTGTATACCCCGTATAGAATGAAAACCCATTGCAAGGTGCAGCTCATTTATTTGCTCTGGGTACCTAGGGTTCTTGATGAACCTACAAGCCCTATATATCCCGCAACCAAAAGAGTTCAGCAGATGTAACGGTATATTGCTTTTAAAAATCTGACATCGCAGTAAAAAGTTTTTACCTCAATTTCAATATTTATTTATTCAGCTGTTATTTTCTGTAGGAAAACCTTGTAGGATCTTCACAACTGACCCCTTGGTAAATTCAAAATTTTGTCTATATTTTAGAAATGTTTAGCTTTCGGGATCAAGCATTGGTTTCACACCCATTTCTGTCACTAACTGGAAGGAGGCTAAAAGCACAAAAATAGTAAAAATGGGGTATGTCCCAGTAAAATGCCAAAATTGTATTGAAAAATTGGGTTTTCTGTTTCAAGTCTGCCTGTTCCTAAAAGCTGGGAAGCTGCTGATTTTAGCACTATAAACCCTTTGTTGATGCCTGTTAGAAATGGGGTTTTTGGTTGGCAGTCAGGTTGCCCTCTGTCCAAGCAAGAACCCTCACTCTAATCAGGGTAAGTCACACACAATCCAAATTATCCTGTGCCCACCCTCTGGTAGCTTGGCACGAGCAGTCAGGCTTAACTTAGAAGGCAATGTGCAAAGTATTTGTGCAATAAATCATACAATAACACAATATAGCACCACAAAAATACACCACACAGTGTTTAGAAAAATATATAATATTTATCTGGATAATTGCAGGTCAAAACAATCAAAGATGTAGTATGAAACAGTAGAGGTATCACTGAAAAGTGACATAAAGTGTCTTAAGTCTTTAAAAAGCAAATAAAGTCTCTTTCAAGCACAAAGTACCTGGTTTAAAGTGAAAAATCTCTGCAAAGGGCCGCAGAAGAAGAGATACGTGGAAAAATGGTGTGTGCGTTGATTTCTCCCCTGCACACACGGACTTGCGTCGTTATTTTTCATGCAGGGAAGTTGTGCGTTGTTTTCCGGCATGCGGACAGTCTCTTTCTGTGGTTCGTGGGATTACCAGATGTCCCGGGGTCTGTGCGTGGATTCTTCGGCTTGTTTTCCGGCTGCGCATTGTTCCGGGAGGCTGTGCGTCGAAGTTTCGTTCTCACGGCAGGCGTTGCGTCGATTTCCCCTCTGGAAGTCGGGCGGCGTTGTCCTTGCGAGGCCGTGCGTCGAAGTTCCGGTCGCCCCTAAGGCGTTGCGTTAATCAGCGTCGGTGTGCGGCGATTTTCTCGCCGCGGAGCAAGCTGTGCGTCTAAATTTTCAGCGCATGAAGAGTCCAAATGAAAAATAGAAGTCTTTTTGGTCCTAAGACTTCAGGGAACAGGAGGCAAGCTCTATCCAAGCCCTTGGAGAGCACTTTTACAGCCAGACAAGAGTTCAGCAAGGCAGCAGGCCAACAGCAAGGCAGCAGTCCTTTGTAGAAAGCAGACAGGTGAGTCCTTTGAGCAGCCAGGCAGTTCTTCTTCGCAGGATGTAGTTTCTGGTTCAGGTTTCTTCTCCAGCAAGTGTCTGAGGTGGTAGGGCAGAGGCCCTTTTTTATACCCAAATGTGCCTTTGAAGTGGGGGAGACTTCAAAGAGTGGCTTAGAAGTGCACCAGGTCCCCTTTCAGTTTAATCCTGTCTGCCAGGGTCCCAGTAGGGGGTGTGGCAGTCCTTTGTGTCAGAGCAGGCCCTCCACCCTCCCAGCCCAGGAAGACCCATTCAAAATGCAGATGTATGCAAGTGAGGCTGAGTACCCTGTGTTTGGGGTGTGTCTGAGTGAATGCACAAGGAGCTGTCAACTAAACCTAGCCAGACGTGGATTGTAAGGCACAGAAAGATTTAAGTGCAGAGAAATGCTCACTTTCTAAAAGTGGCATTTCTAAAATGGGAATATTAAATCCAACTTCACCAGTCAGCAGGAGTTTGTATTAGCATCCTGGCCATACTAAATATGACCTTCCTACTCTCTTCAGATCAGCAGTTGCCACTTCAACAATGTATGAGGGCAGCCCCAATGTTAGCTTATGAAGGGAGCGGGTCTCACAGTAGTGTAAAAGCGATTTTAAGAGTTTTACACTACCAGGACATGTAACTGCACAGGTACATGTCCTGCCTTTTACCCACACAGCACCCTGCTCTAGGGGTTACCTAGGGCCCACATTAGAGGTGACTTATATGGGGAGAAAGGGGAGGTTTAGGCTTGGCAAGTACTTTTAAATGCCAAGTCGAGGTGACAGTGAAACTGCACACACAGGCCTTGCAATGGCAGGCCTGAGACAAGGAGAAGGGGCTACTTAAGTGGGTGGCACAACCAGTGCTGCAGGCCCACTAGTAGCATTTAATCTACAGGCCCTAGGCACATAGAGTGCACATTACTAGGGGCTTATAAGTAGATTAAATAGTCCATTTGGGTATGATCCAAGGTTACCATGTTTAAAGGGAGAGAGCATATGCACTTTAGCACTGGTTAGCAGTGGTAAAGTGCGCAGAGTCTAAGAGCCAGCAAAAACAGAGTCCAAAAAGTGGAGGGAGGCAGGCAAAAAGTTAGGGGTGACCACCCTTAAGCATGTCAGGTCTAACAATGCCATTTTCAGAGAAAAAAACACAAGCCTTCTTCTGCAGCCCTTTTTTCCCATTTCTTGGAAAAAACTCATTTTTAGAATACATTTTGGCTAATTTCTTGGTCTCCTTCAGGGGAACCCACAAACTCTGAGTACCTCTAGAATCACTAGGATGTTGGAAAAAAAGGATGCAAATTTGGCGTGGTTAGCTTATGTGGAAACAAGGTCGTTAGGGCCTAAGTTCGAACTGCTCCAAATAGCCAAAGAAAGGCCTGGCACCTAAGGGGAAAAGGCCTGGCAGAGAAGGGGTTAACTAAAATATATGTTTGGAAAATCACCCATCACTTAATATGTTAGTATTGTATGTGATGATGAGCACACAAATACCTGGAGGCGCTTTGGCCCTGTAAGTAAGCCATGGTCAGAGGGCCCTATTGATTTTTAAATAGCCAAGTTATTAAAGATTTCCTTAAAAAACAATAAATTGGTGGCAGATTTCATTTTAAGAGGGAAACTCTTCCAATTTAAGGCAGTGCAGAGAAGAAACCTTCTGCCTCCCCATGAAGAGCGTTTGAGGAAGGGACAATCAGGTTTTTAAATGTGCTAGACTATAATGTTCTGCTGGGACAATACCGTTTAAAATGTTCCTTCAGGTGGTCAAGGCCCAGCCTATGAAGAGCTGTAAATGCAATGCAGAGAGCCAGCGTATTAGGTAATTGTTTAGACAACCATACGAGTTCGTACGGAACGTTGGACTATAAGGCCCGATCAAATGGCTGGGACTAAGTAATTCTCCACCGAGCCTAATAAATATGAGACTATGAAGTATTAGTGTACCTTTTTCTATTCGTTTTATACTTAGAATTATTTTATAAACATGATTAGCTCTAATAGCGCTCGGGGGCTGGTTGGTGTTGAGTGGCATGCACATATAGTATATAGAGATATTTTCTCATAAAGTGACCACGGATACAATATTATGTAAGATTTGATCATGCGTGATGGATCTACTCGTATATGCGCAGTGAAAGGTGGAGTAATAGAGATTTTTGTTATATGGTTACCAGGTTCTGTTAACACATTCGGCCCTCTACTATATGTTAAATGAGAATTAAACTTTTTACTAATAATTGGATTAGGTACGATGCTGTTGGCTGCATGTTGGGTGTACATAACACTTAATATTTTTTTGGATAAAAGATTGGATTAATATTGGTTGTATGTTTTTAAATTGCGATTTCGATTGCGATAGGAATGGCACTTTCAACAGTTAAAGCTTTTTTTTTCTTTTATTTATTCAGGCATGTGCACTTACTCACTAGGATGTTGGAACACTAGTTGAGGTTTACCATCAGGGTGTTATTATAGCATGTTTATCACTATTATGCTTACCGCTTTAATAAAATTACTGAAGGTATTATTAGTAAGGAGATGTAAAATATTTGCTTTGTGATGTATATATCTTTATAGACCCTGATGAAGTCGGAGGCAAATTTGCCGTAGCGTGAAATACGTGCTGGCTGTGTTGATGTCAAGAAACGTGGGCTTGAAGAGTACAAGAAGCCTGTGGATTCAATAAAGAGACTGGATCAATAACTTTGACTGTTGATCTGTTTATAATATTTGGCAGTAGTCAGAGACATTTTGCACTTGGGCATAGAGAATGTGGACTTACTCATGTCGATATTTTATTTTGTCCTCTATTTTGCCTCTTTGATATTCTGGTGCCAATATTCAGAGTGCACACCATATTATAGCATATTAAATCAAAGATGAGAAATCTTTGTACAGCATACATCTTGAATTCATGTGTTTGAAGGTTCTCTCATTCATGACAGTGAAGAAAAAGGAGGCTTTGTGAAATAACAGAATTGGCTCCGATACAAACTTTGATCAAGCTCAGAAGCCGGGATTCTTCAAAGCTGTATTGATTTAACATTATGCAATACTGCTTCTAGATGAGTATCTCGTTCTATCCTTTCAACATGAAAGGTTTAGGTATGCTTTTAATTCTTGGTAGATAAGATGTGAGAGTGGGTGGCATATAAAAGCTCAGGTCATTTTGGTCCAAGATGACCTTGAACTGAGCCTGAGCAGGTATCTGGCTTGAGCTTGCAATGGCTTACCCACCTCTACATAGACCTGCTCAACACAGAGGTATGCAGACCAAAGAAAGCAGATCAACAGCATTGCTCAGGGGGTGATATGTAGGCCTCAATACAGGCTGCTAAAAAAAAGTGTCTGCAGTATCATGGTAAAGATTCCATGGATGCTGATGCATGCATGGAAACTCACCTCTTTCAGGATCGTGCTAGTTTATAGGGCCACAAGCAATGTCCAATGAGCTTGTCTAAAAGGTCAGGGACTCCTTTATGCTCTGTTGGGTCAGTTTTTATTGTTTCCCTGACATTGAAACAAAAATTCCCAGTAGCAAGCCTAAATCCGTGCAGGTTACCATACCTTTCAAAACATATATACAGTGTTTCTTTACATGTTCAAATCTGCCCCAATTTTCAAATGTGGGCCACTTTTTTGCCTTTGTAATTTACTAATGGGGCATCTATTATTTTCATGCCTTACTCAGTTATCTTCCCCATAATATAAAGTATTAATTAGGGTTCAAAGGACCCTCTGGTAATTTGACCTGCTACACCAATAGTAGCAACTCCCAAGGGGTCAGGTGGGTGAGGTAGGCTATGTTGCCAGGGGTGTGGCTTTAGTGAATGAGATTTGGATGTGTGAATCTCAACTAAAAAAGCAGTGGGATGCGGGGGGGGGGAAGATGACCAAGGTTCGGGATGGACTGTTTCCATGGCGAACAGGTTTAGTACTAGGCCAGCCTCTGACTGCAGTGGTACAGTAGGCAATAAATGATGAGTTTGAATGCTACCCAAGTGATTGCCATTGGTTAGAGTATTTGCAATCATTCATTCCATCACTTCTTGTAATGTTTGATTGCATGTAGTATGACTGGAAACTCGAGACTGGTGCAGCTCTCCAAGCCTACAACTGCCAATGATTGTGAATTTCAAACAGTAGTACATTTCAACCCATCCAAGGAGGACTTCTACAGGTGCAGATATGGCACTTTTTCAGAAAACCAGTCCCTATATATATATTTACAAACCTGATCCAGAAAATGAACACGTTAAAATATCTTAGTGAAATGAGAATGAAACAAAAACAACACAGGCAGAGAAGACCTGACTCAGGGCCGCCAGATTGAACTGCCAAACCATTAATGCATTTGAGGGGTGTCACACCCCAAACAACCAAGTTGAATTATACCCCTTCCAGTCCAACTTGGACCTGGTAATTGTCCCTGAGAGCTCATTCCTGCATTGTCATACAACACAACAGCCTGGAGTCCTTGTCCTGGAATACTGTATTTCAAAATGTAATTTTTAGTGCACACACTCTTCTTTGTCTCTACTACAAGAAGCCTTGGAAGTAGAGTTTTAATGTGTGCATGTTTGCAGTGCTCCAGGTTTGTAGTCCTCATCTTTTACAAATAATTTTATCAAGTGACATACAGCCCCACCTGCTAAGAGCATGCAGGGAAATTAATGGGGCAAGCCAGTCCGAGCCATGGGTCTGGCTTGGCTCTACGAGTTTGTGCATTAGCTGAGCCATGAAATAATTTCGCATGAATGTCCCTGCAATTAACATATTGTAAAAATATGGTACAAACTCAACAAAATTCATAAAAGTGCATTCTTTTAAAACATGTGGAAGTGTTTCACCTTAGTATATCAGATTATATTACTACATCAACAGACATTTAGTAAAAGTGATAGTTTTTAATAACCCTTATGGCTCGCCCCTAACGGCAATGGCATTGATGAACTAAGAGGCAAGTTAGTCATATAAACCTTAAATGCAACATAGATTCTTATTATTGAGGGAGTAACATTACAGGCTATTGAATCAAACATACGAGGCATAGGCGCTGATTTACCAAAATGCTAGGGGTAGCGGAAATTATATCACAAACCCTTTGACCTTAATGACATCAGAAGAAGTGACATCATATGTCTATTGACCCTAATTTTTCAAGAACGGCATGTCACATGACCCTAACATCATAACAATTGACATCGCGGAAGTTCCATAATAAGTGTATGATTAGCATGACAGCATAACACAGACAAATGTCTATTTTAGATACTACCTATATTATCGTGCTGACTTGATCTTTAAAAGTTCTAAGGCATAATACTTGCCCTGAATTCTAGTGAGTGAAAAAGCAAGACCTCTTTTATGGGTTTCTCCCTCTGAGAAAAAAATAAAAAGAATGGGATGAAATTGTGCTTTTTAAAGCACACTTTTTACATAAATTAGCTAAAATTTCATAGGCACTGAAAGGACACTCATTAAATGTTTAGATTGTTTTATGGTGTGCCAAGCCAATGAAACCTGATGCTCCCCATCAGTTGACGCTATTGATTTTCAAAATGTGGTATGGGTGCTCCCATATGTAAAAAATGCTATTGCAAGCATTCTGCCACTGGTGTCACAATGACAAGACTTTCCTCAAGTCTGCCAGTATTTTTCCATGGTGAGGCCTCTTTGCCATGAATTACGTATAGTATGCCAGAGCCAGTACTGTACCATTATTGCCTTTTATGCAAGGAATTACCCCAGTGTTAGAGTGCCAGTATTGTATCACTGGTGTCTGTCATGCTAAAAATTGCTTCAAGTATGCCAACACCAGTATTTTGCCCTGGGAATTTCTATGAAACAATACCTACCTTCAGTCTCATAGGGTCAACAAAAAACGTGCAAGTATCACATCACATTCTTGCTCACACTCACATTCACTAACTCACACTCATTCTCTCAACTCAAACTCGCTCTCATTCATTTCGATTCACACTCTTACACTACCTTACACTCATCCGTATTCATTCTCAATTGCTTCCATTCACTCTTACGCTCACTCATTGTCACTCACTCTTGTTCCTAAGACTCAGGCCCAGGTTTACTAATGCTTTGTGCCAGGTTTGTGTCGGTTTTGTGATGAAAACCTGGTGCAAAGTGTTAGGCAGGGATTAAGTATCCAAAGCAAATCAGGATTCACGTTGGATAGTATCCCAAAGTAACACAAACTGCTGCTTTCCTTTATTTTGCGTTAAGGGGGCGTTCCATGGATGGTGCTTGGGGGGTTCCCATACAACCGCCAATGGGTTTGCACACAAATCCCTATCTACAAACATTAGTAGACATGAATTTGTACCAAAATCTTACACCTCGTCGAGGCAGGCATACAGAGGAGAAATGTTGACATTGCTTCTCGTTTTTTGCAACTTTAGATGTGCTTGTAAGAAAATGCCTTTTTGCATGTTCACCCTCACATTTATGGACTGGTGTTGCTGGTTTTGTGACTCTGAGGGCCTGATTTATACTTTTTTATCGCTGCATTTGCGTCATTTTTGACCAAAAATGGCGCAGAGTTACAAAATTAAATTACATTTTGTATGTTTGCGCTGCTTTTGCGTCAATAAATGACGCAATTGCGGTGCTAAAAAAGAATAAATAAGGCCCTGAGTGTGCTCTGATGCCTGCTAAACAGACCTCACTACTAGTGTTCTAAACCTGTACAAATTGCACGTTGAATTGGATGGACACAAACGGATAGGACTGACTTACTTATAAGTGACTAGCAGATGGTATACAGGGCGTGTAAGACAGTGTCCACTCAGGCCTGCAGCACTGTTTGTGCCACCCTTCATGTGACAAGGTTCAAAATGACTCACAGCCTGCCACTGCAGACTGGAAGGATAGTGTTTTCACTGCCAGTTAGACTTTGCCATTTAAACCAATGGCAAAGCCACACTATCCTTTAACATTGTATAGAAGTCTCCAAAAAGAAAGGCCTATGGAGCCCTATGGCAGGGAACTGTATTTTGTTACGTATGGCGTATGTTTTTTTATGTCCTAGCAGCAACACTTCCAAATTGCCATTTTGCTGTTGGTAAAGTAGTAGCCCCATTAGCTAAAACAGAGTTCTCGGCTTGCATCCTAACCCGGCCAATTACTAAATGGGACTACCTAACTGGGTCATGTAAGGTATCAATTTAATTGTGCCATTTAATGCGTCTTGATGGTCAGGTCAAAATTAATGTCACTTTTATGGCTAGACAACTTTTAGAAAGTTGCCACTCTGTGCCTCTGCTAGTTCAGTAGCCTCGCAAAGACATACATACACAGACCACTGTCTGCCCACCTGGGTAGACACATGAATGACTCTCAGGCTCAAAAACAAAGGCAGTTGCCGCAGAGCAAGGTGTCACCTACTCTGCCAGGATGGCCACTCAGGAGAGTTAACCCAGAAGGTGAGCTTCAAAGGGAACAAAGCCACAGCATCCCTGAGCAGGATACCTTTTGTTGTTGGAGACAGAATGAAGACAAAGCCAGAGAGGGAAACTCGCCCCCACACCTGTTTACTGTAGACTTGTAGCCCTCAGGTAGCCACACCTCTAGGGTGGGCTACCAATCTCCTGGTGACCAAGGAAGGGTTGTGTCATGTTGCAAAGGGCAAGAATGTGGCATTTTTGGATAGCCAGTTGCCACACATCACTGGAACTTCGTCATTAGGTAAGATGGGACCAAGTAGCCTATTGGTCAGGGACCCCGTTGTCTCCCCAGGACACTTTCCTGGGATAAATATGACACCTTTGGCACCCTGACCCTCAGATCACGCTGGAATTGGAGAGAGGACCAAAGAAAGATGGCCAAGCTGCCCTTCGACTCTCACAAAGAGAAGCTGCATGCTCAGAAGGGCTGCACCTGCTGTAATGTGGACTAGCAAAGTTTGGACTGTACCCATGGCTCCTGGATCAGGGAAAGGTTGATTACTGTAATCCAACAACAGAAGTGTCTTGGAACCAACTCCAGGGACATAAGAGCTGAAAGAGCCCAAACTGACAAATTGGTAGCCACTGCAGATGTTTTGCCGCTACCAGTAGCCATGCACCCAAGAGGACATATCCAAGATAACCAAAACCTTCACCTGTGTCTAGCCCCCACCAACATAATTAACCCCTCCCATGGTGCAGACTGACTAGTAGCCCAGCATCAGCTGGCCTAGTACTGCAACGTAGAGGACTTTGAGGGATCCAACCTCGTGGCCAAGTTTGCCCTACTTCACCTGTGGATGAGGAGCACCCACAAAGGCACCCCATCATCTGCACCACAACCGGAGCATCCCTTGAGCATCTTTTTGCCTACATTACTCAGCATCAGCCCCCTAGGTGATCTTGGATACTACCTGGGTGGACAGAGCACCTCCATGGCTCACATCTGCGGTCCTGATACGTCTTGACACTGTCGTTAGGTGCTGCCGCGTCCTTCCAGATCTCACTATCCTCTCCCCTCAGCCCTGAATCAGCAACACAGTCAGTAATTAGTAACAAGTAATCAGTAATGCAGCAACGCAGTGAGAAGGTGAAGTAAAAGGAGGACTTGAGGGACTGCAGGTGCCAAACAGACAGCGTACCCATCGGCCCCAGACAGCCCCCTAAAGTCCCTCCATCCCCCCTCAGGGCCAAGCCCCTGACTTTACTTTGGGATTGGCTGTGGTTCAGGCTTAGGAGGAGGGCATGGGAGGTTTTACAGGGCTTGGTAGGGCACTCATCAGGCTGTGGTTTTCCTTGATGGCTGTGCATAAGTGGCTGGCACTAAGCCAGTGCAGTTTGTGCCCAAACGAGGGGCCACATGCCCATTAGCTCAACTGCCGGTCTCCAACATTAGAGAGAGTTTTGGCCTCAGTACAATAGATGATGTAGAAGATACCTAGTGACGTGAACTATTAGGAGAGGACAGAGGCAGCATAGGAACCAACTAAGGTATGCTCATGCCTCTCCCATTTAGCTACCTGCTGAGGAGGCAGGACGGCGTCCCATAGTCCTCATGAAGCCATCAGTGAATTCAGAGAACTTAGTTGCGCCTAAGATATGATCGCACCTAAGAAGATTTTCCACAGCCTCTCCTGTAGTATCAACAAATCCCCCTAAAGGTGCAACGGAATGGCCAGTGTGCCCGTGCCCCTTGTTTCCAGCACTGAAGCTGGGAGAACATACAGAGGTGAGGTGTGACTGCGCTTTAAGAGACTTCTTTTCCAGCAGTCATTTTAAGAACTGGTAAGACAAGAAGTGAGCTCTTGGCCCATGCAATGCTCAGAAAGTTCATGATGGGAACAGCGACTTTCACTGTTAACTTAGAAGTGTCTTGCTAGTTGGTTCAAGACCTTATCTCCCAACGTTACTCCCCACTCAAATGCACTAAGCATTCAGTGTGTGGATCAGCCTGTTCTTTATCAATGGACCATTCTGTCACAACCACAACCAGTGGTAAAACAACAAATGTCAGCAGGCCAACCTGCTCCCCATGCCTCCATGCCACCACTTTTTGGGACTTTTTCAAAAAAGCGCCTGTCACTGATACTACAGCTGGCATTGAAGACAGCCCTCTACTACCTCATCCTCCACTTTAACAGGTTGAGAGCCCAACGCTGTTTAAAGTTGAAGCGAATATTTAACGGCTTCTGAAAATTAGCACAATTTCAGCTCCGGGCGATACTTGTGATAGTGTGGTGCCAACGTGCAATTGGATCAACATAAGGTAACTCCCCAGAGTCAATCATAACACAGACTAAACGCCCGCTCAGACAACAGCCTTGCATCCTGGCTACCCAAGTTAATCCTCACTTCCCTACCTCAGCCACTTTAGTAACCCCTAATCCTGCTCCATCAGAAACTGCTATCCAAGCATTTCACCCCTGTACATGGGACACTTGAGGTATGCAAATCAGGGCACACGTGAACCTTGCAAACCTCACACACCCTCATTCCCTTTTAATGAAGGAGACATGTGTTGGCGATAATATCAATTGACCCAGCTCCATGGACATTTTTAGCCCGCCAGCCACTCAATGGGCTAGGTCATCGACAAGAAATATAATACCACTCTTGCACTAAAGCCATTTATTATAGACGGCTCGGAAGACCCTATGCAATGAGTCAGCGGCACTGAACCTAATGACCAGCCCCTCTTGGAGATTTCTGTTTTCCTTACTGATACTGCCCAGTCCCCTAATCAGATATCAAAAGCTAGATCTGATGATGCTCTGGCTCCTATGAGCATGATATGGCCACAATTGCTGCAAATAATGTAGTCCACAGTTTCAACTTTAAACTGCCATTCTGATAAGTTAGAAGTACAAGTGGATCTTTTGAACACACTAGCCACATTTACGGCAGGAATTGACAATAAACTAGACAACCTAAAAAAGCTTATAGTTAGAGCTCAATCAACCACTAATCTTGTCCAATCTGTTTGTGATTGTTCTCCAATCATAGACAGCTTGTCCTCACTCCAGGCATTTCTCAACACTGTTTTGGATGCAGTCAAGGGACTGTCTGGCACTTCAGGCTACATACAGGGTGCGGCCCGCACCTTCTGATCAGAGATGCTCCTTTGGTTCCACCCCTTCTGCCCCAAGCTGGAAGCCAGTCCACCATGCTGACTCAACTGCCCTTGCTTCACAACCATCTTATCCACTAAGCAAGAGTGAAAAGAAAAGACTTTGGATCAATGAAATAAAATCAGTGGGAACACCATTTCTGCCCCTAGCAAATTGTTTCTGTTCTCCACATCAAAACACACAGAGCTGGCTTGAAGTAAATATGATCAGCCTGTTACACAGCCATCCTTGGACACTACAACAAACATTGAGTCTGTACCGTTTCGTGACGAACGGAGCAAATGTTCACAGATGCAACATACTTTCTGTCAAGACCTTTCAGTTGGAGGTTCGGGGGCTGTTTCCCAGCAGCTACATGCTCAACTTGAAACTGAGCTGACTGAACAGCCCAGTAACTAAGGTGCGGTCAGAGATGAGGTACCATCAGTAAATAACGGGGGTGTTGAATCCTGCAGGAGCTGCAGGTAGCTTCAAATGCCCCATTGAAGAAACCATGGTCCACTAAACAGGCTATCAGCAGCGCAGTTCTGGTCCAGAATGATAAGCTTCAAGTAATTTTGACTAATGCCCCAAGACCGTTCAGCAAAACACTCAAAGACCCTAAATTGCCCAGAGCACCTAGGACGCTCAGTCCAGTTCCTGAAACAGTCTTCTTTGGTAGAACAAGAATCAACCATGTTGTGTATGCAGCAGCAGGCAGGTTCTTCGCATTCCATAAACACCAAGTTACTGTTTATTCCAGAATATCGTTCACACATCTCTCACAATATTCTAAACAGGAGCAATATTTTAAGATTAAAGGAAGCAGTCCCTGGGTTTGGTATCCTGAAGTTCAGAGATATAGGGAGTTTTTTTGAGTTTAGTGGACGGAAAATTCAGTCTGCCAAATGACAGGGTGGCTGCCGCCTACACAGCGATCTCCCCGCCGGAGTTAATAAGTATTTCCTGCTAGTTCAGGAGGCAGAAACCTAAGTTTCCACCACTGGCCTAACGGGAAACAGGCCACAGCATTATCTCCGGCTCGTAATCAAGCCAACGGCAATGCTGTAGCTCGCAGGGAGCACCAGCACCCTTGCGATGCTCATTTTCTGCATGGCAGACAGTGAACACTGTGATAGTGCTTGGCAGGGGGGCCAATGCACTGCCCATGCCAAGTTCATGGGCAGTGTAGGGCCCCCCCTGCAGCTCTATGCGCCTGTTCTCTGCCAGCCTGAGAAGGCTGGCGGAGAGCGAGGTCGTAATCCTCAGAGCAGCGCTGGCGGATTAGGCTCTCCACTGCCGCCAGGCCGCCGGGATCCAAGATCCTGGCAGAGCTGGCGGTCTCACCACCAGGGTTGTTATGTGGTGGTCAGATCCCCTGGTCCAGACCGCAACGGTGGGTGTGGTGGTTGTAAAACTGCCACACTCATAATCAGTCCCATAGTGTTCATGGGATTTCTTCCCCCCTGGGGTGCTCAAATTTCGGAAACTATACTAGCAGCCTTCAATTTGCCCACTCTGATTCAAACTCTCGTATGCTGCTCTGAGACTTTTATCACATGGGGCATCAAGATTCACCCGTTCTTGTGAACCCGCTATCTAACAGCAAAACCTCAACCTTCTGCTGAGCTCTGTGTTAATAAACCTTACTCAATCTTAAACTGTGTTCAAGGTTGCATGATCACTTGTTGCAGTTCTGGGAACGCAACCACCACTTATTTCAACAGTAAACCTCAGAATGTGTGTCTCATCTCCAACTCCAATAGTTAATGGACCTGGATGTCCAAAGCCTTTTCCGGGAGAAGCCCAGACTGAATCGATACCCCATCACCTAAATATTTAGGCCCAAATTTAGGAAGGGCCCAGAGCCACATTAGTGTCATCCTTTATGCTAATGTGGCGTTAGATTGGCAAAAGTGCTGGCCATATATACAAAGTGGCGCAATGCTTGCATTGCACCACTTTTTAAACCCTTGCGCCACATTATGCCTGCGCCAACCACAATGTTTGCAAGTGGGCTTTCCCCATGAGGAGGCCCAGAAAAATGGTGCAGTGGAATCTACGAGATTCCACTGCACCATTTTCAGCATCATGTTTAACGCTTGCTCGGATCAGGGATTAACATGAGGCACATCATTATTTATAATGGGTCTCCGTGTACTTTGCAGGATTAGCACCAAACATCCTAAGCACCAGGGATTATTTTTTTAGAAATGTCTTGGGGTGGGGGCTATCCAGAACGGGCACAACACTGCACCCACCTGACTTAAAGACAGGCACAGTGGGGATAGAAAGCCCACTAGACACCAGTGTTTTTTTTTTTTTTAATGAAAGATGGGTGGAGGCTGACCAAGATGAGCATGGCCATTCCCCTACCTAAATAAATGGGGATCCAGTCTTTCTTTCCCCAGGCAGACGGAGGTAATTACCCCCGATCAGCCCCAGGGGGGCAGACAGCCCACTAAATGTCAGGAAATACAAAAAAGAAAATAGAGGGGTTGCCCTGGTTATGCCCCCACCCCATCTAAAGGGGGAAACATTCTTTTGTCCCTCCCACTGCAGACTAAAGCACCTCCATCCAGTGGCATGCAAGAGGACATTTGTCTCTTTTGGGTGCTGGTTTTACTTATGGGAGAGGAGAGCTTAGTTAACTCCCAAGATCGTCCCACTTGCAATGGTGAGCGGCTGCACTTTTTGTACTTGAGTACGCTGGCACCTGGAAACACCTACCAGACTCAGACACTTCTGAGAACTAAACATCTGGGGGACTCCTGGGTGGTGTGTTTCACATGTAACCCACACCATTTTCTTACCCACAGTGCCCTGCAAACATCCATCTTTGCCTGAAATCATGCATTTTCCCTCCATTTTTGTGATGGAAATCTGCGGAAATCCACAAAATTCCAACCACCCAGTATTGCCCCATCTGTACTTTTAAAAACACTGCTCTTCTTGTGTGGCTGGCCAAAGCAGAGTCAGCCTAAAAAATGCATGAAAAAAACTGCCCTTTTGGACCATTTTGGTTCCCCCTCAATTTTAAATCAATTGTGGCCCTTCCCTGTGGCAGGCACTTGGTCCACCTACACAAATTAGGTATCAGTTTTATTGGAACACCGAAGGGAACACTGGGTGGTAGGAAATGTGTGGCTCCCCTCAGATTCAAGACCTTTCCATCACTGAAATGTTACAAAAATGTGTTTTTTAGACAAATGTTGAGGTTTGCAAGGGATTCTGGGTAACAGCACTTGGTGAGAGTCAAACAATTCAGCCCATCCTGTATTCCATGGGTTTTGTGTCTAGTTTTAAAAAATGTACAGGCTTGCTAGATTTCCCTAGGTGCCCGCTGAGCAAGCTAGGGGCCCAAATCCACAGTTAGGCACACTGCAAAAAAGGGTCAGTTTTCAGTGTAAAAATGTGGTGTGCCCACGTTGCGTTGTGGGTTGTTTCCTATCGCTGCCATTAGGCCTACCAACAAAAGTGAGTGCCATTTTTATCAGGAGAATTGGGGGAATGCTGGATGGGAGGAAGTGTGTGGCTTCTCTCAGAAATGTGAGGAAAATGTTTTATTAGACAAATTGTGAGGTTTGCAAGGGATTCTGGGTAACAGAATCTGGTGAAAACCACACGTCACCACATGCTGGATTTCCCTATGTGTTTAGTTTTCAGAAATGTATAGGTTTCCTAGCCTTCCCGAGGTTCTGGCTGAGCTAGAGCCCAAAATCCACAGCTAGGCACATTGCAAAAAAGGGTCCGTTTTCAGTGGACAAATGTGCTGTGTCCATGTTGTATTTTGGGCCAATTCCTGTCATGGGCACTAGGCATACCCATACAAGTGAGGGGAATGCAGACTAGTAGAAAAAGTGTTATTACCAATTGTATTTCTCTACCTTTGTGCCTTCCAAATGTGTGTGAGAAAGAAGTCATTTTGAGAAATGCCCTCTGATTCACATGCTAGTAAGGGCATCCCCAAATTCAGAAATAGCCAGATCAAGGTTTTACACTGAGGGGGAAAGCTATGGGAAGCCGTTCATGTCAAAACTACAGAAACCCATATAGGATACATCCTGAAATACATAGCTACTGCAAAATGAATATGGCACCCACCATAATAAACGTAATATGTGTTAACATAGATTTGATATCTGGCAGAGTGAATCTGACTTGAACCAAAACAAATATGAAACCTGCCAGAGTGAAAATGCTACTTAGTGATTAATATGAATAACACACACTTCGAATTTAATAAGAGAGATACTGAATTATATATCAATCATACTGAAATAAATATGGCCTGCACTGTAAACAATAAAGTAATCACTGAAACACACACAATATTCATAAAAAGAATAGGACATTTCTTAAAATGACTGACATATGCCAAGAGGAATATGGCATACATTGAAATGAATGTGACAGGTTGAAATGAATATAAGGTACTGAAATTAATATATTAGATTTTGTAAAGAATATAATGCACATCAAAACTAATATTTCATACAGTGACATGAGCATTACATGTTGAAATGAATAAGAACTGCATTGAAATGAATATTACCCATATTGCAATGAATGAGATATACAGAAATGAACAGGAGATGATTTAAAATGAATATGGTTTGTGTTGAAATTAATATAACCCCCATTGAATTCAATTTGACATACCTTCAAATGAGTATGACCACAGCTGAAATTGTCATGACATTTGTCAAAATGAATATGGCATGCATTGAAAGTAAAATGATACATATTCAAATGAATATGATATATGTTAAAATATATAAGTTGCATGTTAAAATGAATATGACAAGCGTTAATGTGAATATAACTTCATTTGAAATAAATCTAATAGTGATTGAAAGGAATGTTACACATATTAAAATGAATATAACATACGTTTAAATGAATATGAGCTTCATTGAAATAAATCTGACATGTTTTAAAATGAATATGAGCGACGTTAAAATTAACATGCCATTTATCAAAATGAATACGGCTTGAATTGAAAGTAATAAGGAACACGTTGACATTATTATGATACGTGTTGCAATGGATATAATTCATGTTAAAATTAATATGATGTGTTAACATGAATGAGACATCCATCGACTGGAATACAACACATGCTAAGATGAATATGATTTGGATTGAAATTAATATGAGACCCTTTGAAATTAATTCAACATGCCTTAAACGGAATATGACCAATGCTGAAATTAAGATGAAACGTTTCAAAATGAATATGTAATGCTTTGAAATTAATATGACACACATCAAAATGAATATGGCATTATTGAAATGAACATGACTTATGTTGAAATGGATATGACCCATGTTAAAATTATTATGTCGGGTGTGAAGGTGAATATGACACCCATTGAGAAGAATATGGCATTAATTGAAAGGAATATGACACCTTGTGAAATTAATGTGGCCCTGTTGGACCTGGCCCTTTTTGCAGGGTCACCCCCAAAGGTTTTGCCTCCTTCCTCCTAATTTTTCTGACCTGTTTTTGTTGGCTTTAGGACTCTGGGCACTTTACCACTGCTAACCAGTTCTAAAGTACATATGCTCTCTGTGTAAATTGTACTGGTGATTGCTTTATCCATGATTGGCATATTTGAGTAAGTCCCTAGTAAAGTGCACCAGATGTGCCCAGGGCCTGTATATCAAATGCTACTAGTGGGCCTGCAGCACTGATTGTGCCACCCACATGAGTAGCCCTGTAAACATGGCTCAGACCTGCCACTGCAGCTGTATCCATGTGTGCAGTTTTAAACTGCCAATTTGACCTGGCAAGTGTAAACACTTGCCAGGCCCAAACCTTCCCTTTTTATACATGTGAGGCACCTCTACGGTAGGCCCTAGTTAGACCCATGGTCAGGGTGCAGTGTATGGTAAAGGTGGGACATGTACTGTTGTTTTTTACATGTCCTAACAGTAAAAAACTGCCACATTCAGTTTTCACTGTTGCAAGGCCTGTCTCTATAATAGGTTTACGTGGGGGCTGCCTTTAAATATCCTTAACGTGCAGCTTCCCTTGGAAGGGGTCCCTGAAATCACAATTTAAAAATACACCTTTTTGTAAAATTGTTTTTTAAATTGGCTGTTTGAAAATGCCAATTTTAGGAAGTTGGTATTTTCTTGCTTAAACCATTCTGTGACTCTGCCTACTTGTGTATTCCCTGTCTGGTTCAGACTGACAGCTGGGCTGTTTATGAATCCCCTCTAGACAGTAACTCAAAGGGAGCTGGGGTGTGGCCTGCATATCCTGATGAGCCATCTGGGCTAGAGTGGAGGGAGGAGGGGTTTTTCATCCCTCAGCCCTTCCCTTCTTCTTTACTCCCCATTCTTTACTTCTCTTCGATGACGTTTAGGGCCTATTTTACATTTTTTTGTGGAGAGGGAACAGTGGTAACTGTCAATTGGGCCAACAGACATTTTAAAATTTGGGGGTTGGCTCCTCCTCCTGGGCAACGTGGTAATTTTGTCCATCTCCCCGGCGGAGGACAGGCCAACCGCCAAAATATAAAGGAGACCCTAAATGCCCTACTTCTTCCTCTAACCTCACTCCTCATCCCCCACCAGCCATTAGCCATCCTCAAATTCCCCATACATAAGTCAGCTCTCACTTCTGATTTCTAATAATCACCTCACATTCCTCACTGTGCATCACTCAATCTACTTTTTATGTTTCATCCCTTCACCTGTCATTTGATCCTTCACATCCTTTGCCCCTTATTCCACCCCTTTTTCTCCCACTCTTTTCTATTCACTCCACATCGCTAATTTGTCACACTTCATTCCTCATCTCCCCTATTCTTCTTTCCTCATCCCTTACTGCTCATACTTTCCCCTCTGAGAAATACATGGAATGGACAATGATGATAACTTAAAATGAATACCACGCTGTCCATTTTAGGGCATGCTGCCCCCTTACATCTCATGCCTCAGTTTTCATTCCTCACTTGTACCCTCTTGACCTCACTCCTCACTCCTCTTTCCTCAAATCTCATCCTTTTTTTAATCAACCATCATTCCTCATTACCATCCCACATTCTACAATGTTCAGCCCTGATTTCCAAATACTCATCCTTCATTGCTCATTTGTCATCTCTAATCCCTCACTTTTAATCACTATTTCCTCCTGTCTCAATCCCCAGCCCTCACTCTCACCCTTTCTCACATCTGTCACTCGCCATCTTCTCCTCCTTCACTCCTCATCCTCACAACTCAAACCTCCTCCCTTATTCCTCTCATCGCTCCTCCTTTCAACTCATTCATCTATACATCTTTCACTCAGCCATCTAATCATCCATCCTTCCTTTCTTCCTTTGTCCCAACCACTCATCCATCCACCCATTGACTCTTTCTCTCATCCATCAATCCACTCACTCATCCACCCATGCTTTCATTCCTCTGCCCACACACTTTTTCTTAAATCCACCCTTCCTTTCACTCATCCATCCATCACCCTTTTCATTCATCCATCCATCAATCCATTCATTCATCCACCCTCCATTTCAGTCTCTCACCTATTCTTAACTTATCTATCCTCTCTCATCTATCCTTTATTTTATCCTTCCATCCTTTCACTCATCCATCCATCTTTTCATTACATACATCCACCCTTTCACTGTATCCATCTGTCCATCCTCCTTTTCATTCATCTCATCCATCAATTCACCCACCCTCCCTTTCACTCAGCCATCAGTCCTTTCACTCACTCATCTATCCATCTTTCTTTTTTCTCACCATCCATCGCCCTTTCACTTATACATCCATCCACCCTACCTTTCATTCTTTCATAATTTTTACTCATATATCCATCCATGCATCCACCCTTTAACTCACCCATCTATTTTTTCACTCATCCACTCATCCGTTCTCTGCCAAGATGCACACAGAAGAGACCCATCAATAACTACACCCTGCTGTAGCTTCTAAAGTTGGGGGGGGGTCACAAAGCCCCAGCATAATCCTTTCACTCATCCATCCCTCCATCCATTTACCCATCCATCCTTTTGCTCATTCAGCTATTCATCCTTTCATTCCATCCATCTATCCACTCTTTCACTTCACCCATCCATCCACTCTTTCACTTCACCCATCCATCCATCCTTTCACTAATGCATCCTTCCTCATCATCCCTCCACCTTCAGTCATCCATCTACTTGCCCTTTCAAAAATACATCCACCCTCTTTCATTCATCTATCCATCCTTCACTTATCCATCATGCACACTTTTATCTGTCCATGCATCCACCATCCCTTTCACTCATCCATTCATTCTTTCACTTATCCATACTTTGACTCATACATTCATCCTTCCATCCACCATTTCACTCATCCATCCACCCTTTCATTTCCCCACCTATCCATTAGTCCTTTCACTCACTCAACCATCTACCCACCCACCCATTCAGGTTATGAGCCTTTGTCTGCTGAGCTGTGGACGGAAGAGGCCCATTAAGAGCCCCACCCCTCTTTTAGCTGCTAAAGCAGGGGGTTCACAACATACTTGCCTCCAGTCCGTCACCCCTCAGTAGTAAGTCCCTAGCTCTTGGACCTCAGCACTCACTCTTCTTCCCACCCCTCTTGGCCGTAATTGTTCATTCTATCTATCCTGTGATTCACCCTTTCTCCTCACTTTGTGTAATGAGTGAAATTGACTAACAATGATGTCCTAAAATGTACTCACCCCTGTCTATTTTAGGATAATCTAATCACTCATGCTACTGTTTTCATCCTTCATTCCTTATCACTCATCCCTATTTCCATCTTCCTTTTGTTATAATTCACTGATGACCCCTCATGCATCTAACCTCTCCTTAACCCTCATTATCACCCATCAGCTATTATTTATCAATCCTAATTCCTGACCCCTAATTATTTATCCCACACTCTTCTGCTCTCACACCCATACCTCATTCTTCATCTTTCATTCATTACTTCTCATTCTTTTTTTCCTTATTGTTCTTCGTTCCTTGCTTCCTGTCCCTAAACTTTCATTTTTCATTTCTCATTCTTCATCCCGCATCCCTCACCTCTCATCTTTTCTTTATCAGCCCTCATCACTCTCGCCTCAGTCCTTACTTCTCATGCCATATTCCTTGTCCCTCACTCTTCACAGACTTTCTTTGGTTTCGAGCCTCAAACCGCAGTCATCATCCCCCAACTTTTAACTCTCAAATCTCATTCTTTACCTCCCTTCGCTCACTGCTTGTCCTACAATACTACTCTTTTACTCTTCATCCTCAGTCATTACCCCTTGTCCCTTAATCACCATTCGCACCTCTGTCTTAAGCTTTCACTTACCATTTCTGACTTTTTAACTCTCATCCCTTTCTCCTCATTCCTTATTTCCTCTTCCTTTATCCTTCATGTTTGTTTTTGTGTTTTTACTCTTCAGTCTTTATTGCTGCTTTACCTCTACTAGCCTTGAAACTCTAAAAGCATCCTTACCTCCCTTTACCTCTAAGGCCACATAAAAAATTATTATTTACAAAGAGACTTACCTGCATGATAAAGTACTTTGTAAGAAATGTAAAAATACTTATCTGCACTGTAAATGGATGCATGTTCTGGATACATTGTAAAAGCTGGTTCTTTGTTTTATATTTTGTTAACTGTGTGATATATTAATTTTTGTTAATCTATTTTAGTCCATATCATACCCTTTCACAATATGGGCCTCATTATGAGTGTGACAGTCTTCAGACCACCACACTCGCAGTCAGGGCCGACGCTGTTGCAGTGGTCCGTCGGCCACATTAAGACTGCCAGCACCACCAGGATCCATGATCCCGGAGTCCCAGCGGTTGCGGAGATCATAATCCGCCAGGGCAGCGATGCATGACCCTGTTCTCTGCCAGCCTTTCCATGTCGGTTACACCGTCATGGAAAGGCTGGTGGAGAACAGGTGCAGGGGGCTCCCTGCACTGCCCATGCACTTAGAATGGTCAGTGCTGGGACCCCCCTGCTCTGCACTGTTGCAATGTTCATTGTCTGCTTTGAAGACAGTAAACATTGAGAGGGTGCTGGTGCACCCTGCAGGCAAAAGCATTGCCGCTGGCCCGATTATGAGCTGGAGACAATGCTGTAGCCTGTTTCCTTCTAGGCCTGCAGGTGGAAACCGAGGTTTCCACCCACCGACCTAGCACGAAACTCTTAATAGCTCTGGTGGGGTTGTCGCCATGAAGGCAGCGGCCCCCCTGTCGGGAGTTTGGCAGACGAGCTTTCCCGTTCGCCAAACTCGTAATAAGGCCCTATGTAATAACAATTTCAATATGTAATAATAATTTTAAAGCAA
Source organism: Pleurodeles waltl (assembly GCF_031143425.1). Taxonomy (NCBI): domain Eukaryota; kingdom Metazoa; phylum Chordata; class Amphibia; order Caudata; family Salamandridae; genus Pleurodeles; species Pleurodeles waltl. The sequence goes on along the minus strand of NC_090449.1, from coordinate 798,568,882 downwards.
ATAAAGATAATTTCAATGCAAGCCATATTAATTTAAACAGGGGTCATATTCAGTTAAACATGGCTTGTGTTCATTTCAATATGTGCTTTGTTCATTTCAAAGCATACTACATTTATCTCACATAGTTTCATATTCATTCAAAAATCAGTCATTCATTTTGGTGTGGGCTATATTTTTTTCACCAGGTGTCATATTCATTTCAAAGTGGTTGATATTCATCTTAAACTGTGTCCTATTCCTTTCAATGAATATCATATTCATTTTAATGGATATTATATTCTCCTTAACCCTTGTCATAATAATTTTTAGATGGGTCATCCATTTTGACTTAGGTCACATTCATTTCAATATATACAAGATGCAGTTCGATGTGTATCATATTAATTTCAAAGCATAACATATTAATTTTGACAGGTTTCATTTTAATTTCAGCATTGCTCATATTCATTTTAAAGCATGCTGAACTAATTTCAGTAGGGCTCATATTCATTTCAGTTCATGTCATATTCATCTTAGCATGTCATATTCCTTTCAATTTGTCTCATTAAAATTAACACATCATTTTAATCTTATCATTAATCATATCCACTCCAACATGTATCATAATCATGTCAATGTGTATCATACGACTTTCAATGCAAGCCATATTAATTTTGATAAATGTCATGTTCATTTTAACATATCTCGCATTCATTATAAAACATGTCAAATTTTTTTCAATGTAGCCCGTATTCATTTAAACTCATGTCATATTCATTTTAACATGTGCTATATTGCTTTCAATCAATGTTATTTTTATTTCAATGGATGTCGTATTCATATTAACACTTGCTATATTCATTTTAAGCTGCAACATATCCATTTTAACATATATCATATTCATTTGAATATGTTTCATACTAATTTCAATGCACACCATATTAATTTTGGCAAATGTCATGACATTTTCATCTTTGGTCATACTCATTTGAAGGCATTTCATATTAGTTTCAATGGGGCTTATATTGATAATGGAAGATGACATGTATGTAAATGAATATGGTGCGGCTTGAAATGCTTCTTTTACATATAGAAATTAACATGGCCTGTGTTGTAATTACTTTGACACATGTATAAGTGAATATGACATATGTTGAAATGAATATGGCAGACACAGTAGTCTACATGACACACATTGAAAGAAATATGACTCATGCTAAAATTAATATGGCACTTTTGCAAATAAATATAATCTACATCTAGATTAATATGATTTGCATTGAGATGAATGTGACTACTATTACATTGAAAATAATATGACATTTGTTGAAACCAATATGGCATGGATTGAAGGTAATGTGGAGCATTGAAAGCTATTCTGCATAATTTGAAATGAATGACACATTAAAAAGAAAATGACACCCAGTCAAGTACATTTTGCGTATCTAAAAATAATATGACCGAGTCTGGAATGAATATCACATTGTTAAAAATGAATACAACACACATTAAATACCAGTCAATGAAATAAATATTACATAATTTGAAACAAGTATGAAACATTTTGAAATTAATATGGCCTACATTGATATCTGTATGACACATCGTAGAATTGATATAGCACCTGCTAAACTAATAATAAAGTCCAATTAAGTAAATAAAAAATGTACTGAAATAATGATGGAATGCACTGAAATTGATGTGCATTTCACATACTTAACTATGAAGTCCTGTGATAAATATGACATGCACATAAAAGAAAAGAGACCAACACACTGGATCAGCAACCACCTAGGTCAATAAATATTAATGAGGTGGCTGATTTAGCAACACTAGAAAGCACATGATATTGAGGCCCAATCAAATCACAGTAGAAATCAAACAGGAAAACCAATTCCTGAAAATTCTCAGTCCTTGATATTTTTGCCCTTATTGAGCATGACTTTAACAAGTGTATCTAGATTTTGTTTTATGCTCATTTTGCTTCTTTGTTTCTTTGGTGCAGTCTTATCAGATGATCTTGTGGACTATTTCACTTCTTTAAAATCATGCTTTTTTGCTTTAGAACGAGCTTTGATGTCTGTTGATATTAACTATTTGGAACACCTGCAGAGAAAACTGGAGAGCCATTTGGAAATTCTAATTGCCATATTAACAGCCTACAATCTTTCTGGAATTTCAACCATCCCTGTGAGCTTAATTTTAGAAGAGTTGTGTAGATTCACTTCTGTTTCAATTACAAACATTGAAAACAAGATCACCAGTTTGTCACCTGTGTCTGCAAGTACTTTCCGTACACTCGTCGTAAATCAAGGTGTAGGAAGACCAAGGTCAGTTCAGTTTTATTATTTCTTTCACACTATTTTGCAAATAGCTCCTTATATCCTATTTTAATTCTGTTTCTGCAGGTTTCTTGTTCCAAAAGAAAACATTGAGTACCTATGGGAGATTGGATTTTCATGGGCATCAATTGCATCATGTTTGAACATAAGTTCCTCCACTCTTTACCGACGAAGAGTAGAAATGGGTTTGTGTACATCTTCTGAAAATAGGTTTACCAATATAAGCGATGCAGAACTTGATCGACAAATCATAAATATTCTATGTTCAACACCTGATTCGGGAGAAAGTTATGTTTGCGGAAGCTTGAGAAGTAAAGGACTAAGAATTCAAAGATGGAGAGTGAGAACTAGACTTCATCTTCTTGACCCTGTTGGTAGAGCAATTAGACAACGTACAGCTGTTCGGCGAAGGGTGTACCATGTGCAGGGTCCAAATCATTTATGGTAAATCATTTCAGATGAATTATCTATCTATCTATCTATCTATCTATCTATCTATCTATCTATCTATCTATCTATCTATCTATCTATCTATCTATCATTTATAGGTTGCTTCTCTCCCAAACAATGTGATTGGTTCACTTTAACAATGTATTATAAGTGAATTATTTAGGCCAGAGCAATGAAAATCTACCAACATCTTTGGCCCGCAGCAACAACTCTTAGCTTTAGATAATGCCCTGTGTCCGGGGGTTTTGCACCAAGCCCATGTCCCCATAGAATCCATTGACGTAGCCTTCAGCCTTACATAGTAATCTCTATAATCCTCCAATCATATTGAACATGACTGTGTTTAGTGCTTAAAAGCATTGACCTTTGTAGTTTTATTATTTTCTGTTGTGTTCGTGTGGTTTTGTTTGTTGTAGTGTTGTTGTGCCATGTTTGCTGCTTTGCTTTTATTATGTGCTTTTGATACATTTTCTGATTTTGTTATTTTCTGCAATGTTGCTGGTTTTTGCTGTGTTCTTGTGTGTTCCAGTTGTGTTTATATTGTCACACTATCCAAATGAATGGGTCTGGACACAGGGACTGCTCTTGGAGACCATAGTGAGGCTGTACAAAGTTGAATGCAATTTCCAGTCAGCACTCAGGTCTTGCGGACTGACTGTACATTGGGGCCCAGACTTACTTTTCTTTCACACAACGCCGGCACAAACACAGCTTGCTGTGCTTTGTTGTGCAAAAGGGAGAAAGCAGAAATGCTCCATAATTAGAAAGATATGGGGCATTCCCACTCTCTCCTTTCTCTTCCTCTGGTACACTGTGCACAGCCTAGCAACAACGCTGGCACCCTCGCACCAAAGTGCAAGGGAGCCTGCATTATGGGCGGGGTTATTTTTGTGCATGAAGTAATATCTTCCTGCACAATAATAATACTTACGGGAATATTCCTCTTTCTGTGTTTTCTGCCTAATGCAGCACAAATGGAGGGATGAATTAACAAGGAAAAATAATACAAGTTTTCCTCGTCTTTGTCTGGAAGGTGCACCAGGTTTACAAGTCTTTGTAATGCTGTGTTTGAGTCATAATACATGGGTGGATGCATGGGAACCCCACATGCTCCACCCACCTAATGTGTGCCCGACTGAAATTGACACTATGCCCTGCTTTGCTTTACTTTCTATTTACTAAATCACACAAAGTGGCTTTGTATGGCCTAGTAAATACCAAAAATGATTTTCCATTGGGGCTGTGCCACAAAAGTGACATAGCCCAGATGCTAAATCATAGTAAATCTAACTTTGTGAATCTCATGACCTTCACTCTGAGAGTAAATTTTATTGTCTGTGCAGTTTCACAGTGAAGGAACATGACACAAGGTATGGTTAACAACCACATAATGCGTCCAGTGCCTACTGAAGTCTGAAACAGTGGGAAATGGGTGATCATGCTGGGATTCATCAAGAAAAGAAGTATAAAACCCCACAAATTGCTGGTGTCTTGAATGAATATATGTATAGACAACACTGTATTTTCACTGTTAACAAATAAATAGTGAGAAGATCAATTATTTATGATTTATTAGTGTCATTTCTGACAAAGTGAGATGGTATTCAATCAGTGATAATAATCAATTAATTTGTAATGCTGTCACATCAACTATGGGGTCACGGTTACTGTAATGAATTCCAGGGTGTTTTAGATTAATTGTATGGTCACTATGTACGACCATTACAGATTACGACTCACAATTTGCATATTTTTGCAAGTAGCAATCTGCAAGTTGCAATCTGTAATGTGAAACAGTATCTGAGACACTGTTAGCAATTCCAAAATGGGCTCAATGGACCTGCCTTATTAATGTTCATGAGTCAGATTGCAATTTGCGACCCATTTGGGAATGGCCTCACTCACAGGGATGGTGGCCTGCTGGGGTCAGCAGACCACCATGTCTGTGACTGCTTTTTAAATAAAACAGTTTTTGTTTTTTGAAATACTGCCTGTTTTTATTAAAGGACAACAGCATGCTTCAAGCGTAATGCGGAAGAGAAATGCTCAGCATTTCTCTTCTGCTTCAGAGGAGGGTGCAGGCAGAGGCATGAAAGGAAAGGAAAGGCCTTTCCTTTCCTTTCATGTCTCTGCAAGCAAGCTTAGCGCCATTATCTACGCCCGCCTCCCTCATTTGCACCATTTTTGCATGGGAGGATAAATAGGACGCTAGAGCCTTTGAGTCATTTTTTGCCCAGGAACGCCTACCTTGCATTTCATTGACGCAAGGTCGTTTTCCGCTCGCAAAATATTATGTTAACTCCAATATTTTGACGTTAGACTACTCTAGAATCAAAATACCAATATAGAGTTAAGTTTGCACTGAATTAGCGTAAAATAAATGACGCTAATTCAGCACAAACAGAGAATAAATCTGGGCCTAAATTTCATACTCTAGGACCACTCTCTGAGAAAGCTATTGGGAGCCTTTTGTTTATCTTCAAGGGTGGGTTCTACAGTAGGAGAGAGTCTGCACTCTGCACTATACTTGGCCCACCAGAGAAACTTGTCAGTGAAATAGCTGCGGGGGAGGTGTTGTGTAAAGAGCAATGGACAGTGAGAGCTATTTTGTAAATACCTCTGTTTTCTATGAGAATCTGTTTGAATGAGTCCAATGGAGTGATCTTGTATGATCAGACATCAACCAAGTTTCGGTGTAGAGGGCTGCTTTTAATGGAGCAAAGAGAATTAACAAAATTCAGAAAGTAAGGAAACATGCTAAGAAATCATAGAGAGGACAAAGGTTTGTACCACTGATCTGAGGGTATTTTATGGAATGATGCATTTAATGCCTCCTACTAGCCTGGTTTGGTGGTGTGCATTTTTAGCTTGGGAATTGATGTTATTCTTTAAGTTCATTTTTCCAAGTGTCAAGCACTCATTGCAATTGTTTTCAGTTCAGCAAGTTATTTACATTTAACCATGTTTTCCCTTGGAGTTGTGCATGTCAATGCAGAGAAGGAGGTGAATTCACTTTTCAGAGTGTTTAGTTTAAGGTGGCAGTGACAAATTAATGATTAAAAGAATTTTAGTATCTCTGCTACTTCACATATTGTCTTGTAGTTAGGAGATCTTTAAACAGAGCTGCCTGTTGTTCACATTGAGGCGACAGGAGATGTTTGAATGATTGAGAAGTAATGAAAGGTGTTTTGTGTATACTTTAAAGAGAGTCAGGGAAGGATTGGACTGTTTGACTACTCCCTGGTAGTGAGGCTAAGTGGTTTGACAGTATGTTTGTCAGTTTTATTTACAGAAATCTGTTTTTCTCAGTGTTGAGGCATAGTTTTTCAACCACCGTTCAATTGTTTACAAAAGGCTAGCATGATGGAATCTATTAAGTAACTCTGTCAAACTGGGAAGAATGAGACAACATCATTCAACGTAGACCAGGATTTTGACAGCATCATCTGCTATTTGTACCACAGTGGTTGTTGTGTTACTGCCAACACAGAATCTTGAAGATCATCCAGGGGCTGGTTGCATTTCATTGTTAAAAGGCAGTAATTATTTAATTATGTAGCTTTCCAGGAGTTGGCTAGGACATCCACATTGAAAAATAGTCAGAAATTATGTGGGTTTTCTGAATTGGATCACTTGAGCACAAGAATGACTTGGCTGATTTTTACATTTTCTTCCACTATGTGCTGCCTTATGGAGATTGACTAGGATTGTTATGTGTGGACTATATGCTTCATTAGCTTGGCTGGTATAGAATGGCAGAAGTAAGAAGAAGGTCTTAGTTCAGTGTCAGTCTTTGTCTATTCTGTCTGCTTTATCTCATACAATGGAGACCATATCTATGCTGACTTGCAGACTAGTGCGAAAGAGAGTATCTCATGAATGTCAGGTATCAGAGTTCTATTTTTCCTATTTTTTCCTGGAAGAAGGTAGATAATGTTTCCCAATTTGTTCATTAGTTTGGTAATGATCTTCTATTCAGGATAGAGCTGCATGAGTCTCTGAAGTTTCTTGATCAAATAATTTGTTTCTTTTTATTGACCCATTACATATATTTTGGTAAGTAGAAGGTTAAAACATAGTGGGAGATGGTGAAAGCCGTCAATCGAAATTGGGTTTTGACTCTTAATGCAGCCAGTTTTGAGTATTGGGAAGTTGTGAGTCGAACTTTGACATGCGTGGGTGCTGGGCAAATGTCATTGAGTCATTGTATAAGGTTAAGTTGGGTCCCTCCAGTGACGACCAAAGATACCTATGAAGATGCATTTTACCACAGAACGTATTCAGTTTTGTCTTTACCATAAAAATGATTTAACTTCTGGGCATTCCTTATCTTCTGGATAATTTATTCCTAGTCAGAAGATGATGAGATAATAAGAGAAGGTCTGATTTGACCCCACCTTTTCATCGGCAAATGTAATAATCAGCAATCAATGTTTACATTACTGCTTTCTACGGACCAAAACACATGATGAGTGATTTAGTTATAGTGGTAGAGGCCACAACAGGAGATTTCCCCCCATATTCGCCTATAAATCCAGTCAATTCATAGTGAAGGTTATAGTGCCATTTTTCTTTTAAAAAAAAGTATGAAATATTTATTCACCAATCTAAAACATTTTTGTTTCATTTATCAGGCACGTTGACAGTAACCACAAGCTGATACGGTGGAGGTTTGTTTTCCATGGCTGCATCGATGGCTACAGCAGAGCAATTATATATGTGAAATGTTGCACTAACAATCGTGCAGGCACAGTTCTTAATCTTTTCAGAGATGGAATATCCAGATTTGGACTGCCGTTGAGGGTTAGGGGAGACATGGGTGTTGAAAATGTTGATGTTGCACGTTACATGGTACATAGAAGAGGTTTAAACAGAGGCAGTTTTATTTGTGGCCGAAGTGTTCACAATCAACGTATTGAACGATTGTGGGCAGAGTTAAACAGAGTTGTTGTTCGTTATTTCAAAAATGTGTTCCTTTGGATGGAACAAAATGGAATACTAGATATTCAAAATGAAGTCCATCTTTTTGCAATGCACTATATTTACCTAAAGAGACTAAATAAAGCAGTTGTTGTGTTTGTAAACCAATGGAATAATCACCATATGCGTACAACAGGGCATTTAACTCCTTTACAGCTATGGACCGCTGGCATGCTCAGTGCTACCTCAATGTTAGACACCTTCTGTGAGGGAGATGATTATGGGGTTGATAACTATGGTTACACATTTACTGCTGAAGGAAACAATTGTGTACAGGTCCCAGAAAATATTTTAATTTTAAGTGAAGAAGACAGGGTGGCATTAGAGACTTTAATAGATCCTGACACCAATGATTCTAATCATGCAGTAGACATTTTCATTAACACATGTAATTTTCTTGCAAATCTGAACTATAATGTAGCCAATGATTAAAATCTAATTCTTTTGTTCTGCTTTTCGATATACTCCAATGTCTTGATTTCCTTTAAAAAATACTGTTCTTGTTTCTATGCATCAATGATCAAGGTATATTGCATTTTCTTTACTAATGTAAAAATTACACATTTTGTATAACACATTTAAATATCTGTGATGTCAATGATTGCATTCAACACTGTGGACCTAGAATTACTGTACCAATGAAGAAATTGTTATTAAACTTGGTCCATGAGGGTCTCATTAATCAAAATAATAAACTGTGGGAACCGCGAGCTGGATAGTAAGCGGAAACTACTTTAAGCTTTACAATGTTGGTGCAAGTTGTGATTGTGTGTTTCAATGATCACTAAACATGCAGTAATTGTAAATATATTCTGAGTGCAAAGTCAGTTTCAGATTATTGTCAGCAGAAGATCTAACTGAAACACATGCCTTTCATGGTACCATGACTGATGACATGTTCTACCGGTGCAGAAATAAAGTTAAATCAAATATCTATAGTCTGCATAACTCATTAAAACTATGAGGACAATGTCCAGGCACTCTAAATTAAAATAAAGCACACAAACATACAAATGTAATAGTGAACCTTAATGGCTTAATGTATTGGCTCGAAAGGACAGGGCTTTTAATGGTCACACCATGGAATTTAGAACAAAAACATTCAAATCTGGGTGACTGATTGAAGGCACAAACAGGGCATTTGAGCCCAGAGAGAGTAGGAAATAATTGTCTTTTCCAGTCGTGATTTTCTGAACTGGTGTTTGGAGACTAAACTGCAATCAACCAATCAATCAAATATAGCATTTGTAAAGCTCATCACTATTACCCCTAAGGGTATCTGGGTGCTGAGGGTGCTGTTTCTTCTTTGAAAAGCCATGTCCTGAGTCCCCTTCTAAAGATCACCAGGGAGAGAGCTGTTCGGAGGTCGAGGAGAAGGCTATTACAGGACTTGGCTGCTATGTTGGAAAAGGAGCGACCTCTGTTGTGGCTGAGATGAATGAGGGGTGTGTGGGCAGGATTTCGCGAGGTGGAGCATAGTTGTCTTGCTGGGACATAGAAGCTCAGTCGATGGTTGATGTAGGATGGCCCTAGGTTGTGTAGAGCCTTGCATGCTAGTGTGACCTGCAGATATTATGTGAGTTGGATACATTGTCATACTTCCAAATTGTCGGGAATGGAGTATAGATTCTGAGCTTTGCTTTTGTAAGGGTGTGTTCCTATTTCACTATTCTTTAAATTATTTTTTGATGGTTGTTTCCGTGATACTTTTTGTCAGAAATTATTCTCCTTGAGCGAAGGTGATACCATGTTTTGGCCTCTTCAAAATGGGAAATTATTCTATGTCTTGCACGATACCTGCTTGTCAAGAAGACACCATTGAATGTTTCCTATTGAAAGACACATTTTTTGCAACTATCCCACACACATATACCAGTATTATCCCCATGCGCATTGTTAAAGGTCTGTAATTTATCTGATCGCCTATTAGCATTGTTTTCATTCAGGTGTTTACTTTCATCTGCTGCCGGAAATAGTGAAAGAACACATTGTTAATGCATTTTCCTGACAAAAAGCATTCAAAAGCTCCGTGGAGTGCTCAACAACTAAGGTGACCCTTTTGGAAAAGTCCTCAGAAAGTGTTTACATGCACCTTAGTTGTACATACAGTGATGAAATCCTCTTTTTGCTGCAAGACAAACTCTTTTTTTAAATGATAAGGGGGCATTAGAAATAAATAATTTTTACATACTCACCCTATTTGTTGCTGCATTTACTGATGTCCAGTGTATGTGCTCTGAACCCTAAAACATTTATAATTTTACTAATCATTCGCTGTCATGCTAAGGCTATAGTTAGTGTCTGATGTAGAAACTGGGCCCATGGCATGGAAATGTAAAAGTTAGTTCAGGACTGAAACACTTATTCTACCCTTCACTCATTATAACAAAGGAAACAAGACGTCAGGGCTACTATTGTAGCCTGACTGCTGCAGTGTAAAACTTCCTATTAAAATAACCCTTTTTAATAGGTAAAATCCTCCTTTTTAAATATTAGGAAGTCACCTCTTTGTAAGTGCTGCTGTCAACAAATTAGAGTGCATGGTATTTAAAAGTGCCACATGTTGAAAATTAACATTGCAATGTCACTATAGCAACAAGTCCCTAAGGCCCTCATTATGAGATTGGCGGCAAATGCCACCTACTGCCACAGTGACAGCCGTCAAGATACCATCGCCGTGCCTACTGACCATCCATGGCATTATGACCGTAGCCCGAATCCCGGCAGCATGCCAGCAGAATTCCGGCTACGGTCATGGCGGCGGACAGAGGTAAGGTGGCACTGCTGCGAGCAGCAGCACCACGCCAGCAAAACACCGCCTACCATATCATTTTACATGATATGGCCTGGCAGTGTTTTGCTGGCGGATGCATCTGCTGGCAGCAGCGCTGCATCCTATCTCCTGTCGGAGGACCCCCTGCAAGCAGGTAATTTGGGTTCTCTGACTAGAGAGGGGTTTAGGGGTTGTTGTGGGCGTGTGTGGGGGTGCGTGTGACTGTGTTTGAATGCATGCATGCGTGTCTAAAGCGTGTGTGCATGAGTGGGTGTGTGTGTACGTGCATGTTGTGTCATGTGTTTCGTGTGTGCCTGGATGTATGTCCGTGAGTGTTGCTCTGAGTGTGTATGAATGTATGCATGTGGTAAAGCGTCCCAATCTAGCTAATTTATTCACTCTGGGACTCGTTTTAGGCCAATGAATCTTTTGACCCTGATTGAAGACACTTTAGGATGAGATAACTAATCAACATGTCAATCAACAAATCAATAACATTATCAATAAGACTCGGAAACCACCATGACCTTTCAGTCATGAATAACCACACCAGTTTAGTAAGATTATATGATGTTTATTCCCTATTGGTTACAATTCTACCAGTAAGTTTATTAGTCTCAAAACCATGAAACACATCAAAATAGTCATAATATGGCAACTTGAATAGGATTTCATCAAAGCAAAGATCATGAACATTAGAACATAGCATGACGTCAACATGGATTAACCTTAGCAAAGTATCATTAGAGCATTGTTCAGCAAAGCATTGATTCAGTCACTTGTCTATTTGTGTCCGTTTAGTGAGCCTCTTAACTAACTTCGAATTAGCATTGGCATGTTGGGCTTCATGCTAAATAATTTGGAAAACATCTAACTATGGTCTCTGTCAAAAGGAAGCAGTTGGTACCTAGAAAGGAATGGCAAACAGACAATTACAATTTCATCATCATATAGTTACCCTCCGTATTGGGTCAGCATACAGGGTCAGTCTTCGTCCTCAGGACATGAGTTGATTCGCCATCAGCCAGGGAATTCAGCAAGACGGGTAAGGAAGGGACACTTCACTCATAAGGAGGAAAAGTATAGAACGGGCAAGATAAGGGCGAGGATGGTTTGAAGAACCAAACAGCAAAGTCTCTAGGCAGAGTGACAAAGTGTCTGGGTCATATCAAAAGTTCGCAATGGCATCTCCCTAATGGCAGACGACCTTGTACCTGTAACTAGTCTACACTGTTGCATTCACCAAAAATGTTTCTCTGAGCAAGTCGAATTTCATGGGAACGGATCCACTACGGTTACATACATCCTCTAGCTATGAAAAATACGAGTTCATGTCCTTCAGCAAGTCAGCACACTGCACATTAGAAAAACACATTTAATATGAAACCGGGCAGCTCGGCCTCGACTCATGGAAACTAAGGCCTAATGATTTACTAGCAAATCCTTAACATATAACTCTTAATATTAGTATAGAATCATTCATTAACGCATTGTTATTTCTTCATTAGTCAATTTTATTAATCATTGTATACATTGGGGCCACTCCCCATGGGCACATTTCAAGCGCACGTTTAGCAAAACACATTAATACATTTTCTATGCGGCATTATTATACATTAGTTCATAAACATTTCATGTTAACTTTGAGTATAAATCTACGCTCCCTCACATGCGTGGGTGAATGTGTGTATGCGTGTGTGTATGTGGGGGGTCAGGAGGGGGCGGAGACCCCTATCAGAGCCAGGGAATGAATTTCATGGCAGTGATAGTGCCTACCATCATGGTTTCCGTGGTAGTACAGAACCCACAGAAACCATTGCGGTGGGCGGGGTCAAAATGCCATGGACGGCCTAGTGACGGCCGCTGGGCTGGATACTGTAGTCTCCAGCCTGGCGGTCGTTACCGCCATGGCAGTCTGTATGTTAACTTGGCGGTTTGGCTTTGGCCAAACGGCCAGTGTCATAATAGTGGAGGTATGTACTGCAAGCCTGTTGGCGGTAATACCTCTACTATACCACCGACCGCCAGGGTTATAATGGCCCACTAAAACCTATTTTCATTTTTCAAGATCTTGCTGTCATATGTATAAGACCATATTGAATTTTGATTTTTAATAAAAATAAATAATTGCCTGAGCTGTCAGAAGGCTTAATAGCATTAACCTTTGCAAACTCCCAGTCTGTGCTCAAGCCCGGGAGTATATGAGAAAAATGTCCAAATGGCCTCCCAGAAGCAAACAATAGGCTGACCTTAATAAACAGAGATGACCCCTAGGAATCCCATAGAATATTCAGAGGGTAGGTTGTGGACATCATTTTGACACTGTAATGTCAAGTCCTGCTTAACAGCTCTGTTGGGAAACATCCCCAACCATGACTTCTGAACAACGAAGTTGTGAAAAACTAAAATGGAACAACGCTTTCATTAACCACGACTTCGTTGTTCTGTGCCTTAACCACGCATGTGCTGAACCACACACATGCGTGGTTAAGGCACAGAGGAAGGGAGTCGGCATAGTCGGAGGACACGATCAGGTAAGTGGGGCTGGGACCGTTTTAGGGGCAGGGGTGGGGGTCGATGTAATTTTAGGATGGGGTGGCAGGCCAGGGTATTTTTTGTTTTTAGGGGTGGGGTTGGGGGGGCAGGGTAGTTTAGGTTTTAGGGGGTTGGGGGGCAGCTGTAGTTGTAGGGGCAGGGTGGGGGGTTTGGGGTATTTTTAGTTTTTGGGGCGGGATGGGGGTCGGGTAGTTTAGGTTTTAGGGGGATGGGGTTGCTGTAGTTTTAGGGGCGGGGTGTGGGGGGTCGTTATATTTGTAGTTTTTATGGTTGGGGGTCAGGGTAGTATAGGTTTTAGGGGGGTGGGGAGTGTGGGATTGCAGTACTTTTTGGGGTAGGGTCGATGTAGTTTTGGGGGTAGGTGGGTCAGGGAATTTTTAGTTTTTAGAGGTGGGGTGGGGGTCTGGGGTAGTTTAGTTTTTAGGGGGTGGGGGTTGTGGTAGTTTTTAGGGGTGGGGTCATTGTAGTCTTAGGGGTGGGGGTCTGTAGGGTGCGGGTGGGGGTGTCGGGGTATTTTTAGTTTTTAGGGGCAGGGGTGGGAGGTAGTTTAGGTTTTGGTGGGTCGCAGTAGTTTTAAGGATGGGGTGGAGGGTTGGAGTATCTTTAGTTTTTAGGGGCTGGGTAGGGGGCGGGGTAGTTTAGGTTTTAGGTGTGGGGGTTGGGGTAGTGGTAGAATTGTTTTAGGGGTGGGGTGGGGGTTGGGTACCATTGTTTTAGGGGTGGGGGTCAGGTGGGGGAACCACGCATGCCGTTCCACGCATGCCTTTACCAGGAATGCCTCTACAATGAAAAATCGTTGTTAAGGCATTAGTAGTAAAGGCATTTGTGATAGCAATGGTGTTATTGTTCTGACCGCGTTGTTTAGGCATGCATGGTTCCAGCATTCGTGGTTCTGACTCCTATTCGTTCTGTTGAGCCACATCTAACATTTGACAGGAAGAAAACAGGATGCCAAGACAATTCTTGTGTATTTGATGCCTTTTAACTCAAAGACTCTGTTTGTGACTTACCAGGCAGCTGTCTCTGGGTTTGTTGTGGTACAGTGAGTGCTTCAAACTGGATTTTAGTGTTACCACAGTATACCCCCCACTCACATACCCAGCCTCAGAGCCCAAGTTTAATGTGGCCAAAGACCTTGGCCACCATGAGTTTTCCCTGACACATTAAATGTTTGGCCTGTTTGCAGTAAGGCAAACAGGAACTACAGCAAAAGTAGGTTGGTCATGGCCTGGGAGCTATTACTCTATTGATCATAGAGGAACTAGCAGTATCATAGGGTGTTCCCCACCTACTTGCTGGTGGACCTTACAAGACTGGGCCCTCATCCAGTCTTTATCAGAAAAATACTAAACTTGCTAAAGGATGCCAGGCAGACTGAATATGCTGCACTTGGCTTCTCTGGCCTGTGAGAAGGACCTGAGGAGTTTGGACCAACTTCCTCTTGAAACCCAAGGATACAAAGGTCTTCTAGGATTATGAGGCTGATCCTCTGGGTAGCACCAGGAACATAAACAAGTTGAAGAGGACTTTCTTGTGAAGAAATCCATTTGAACAGTAGCAACTGGACCTGGACTGGAATTTGCTGTTTCACTCGGCCAGATACCCTGATAGTCAACAACTACTCCACCTGAGGTCTGGTGGACATAATCAGTGTATTCCTGTGGTTGTTTGGGCACCCCAAGACGTTTGTGAAATTAGCTCCAGAGCTTCAAGGGGACTGAATGCAAAAATTATTTGATTGGCAGTTCCACACTGTCAGATTGAAATTCCTCAGAAAAATGTAAAAGTTTGGACTTGAAAAATGTTTCTAACTTTCCTTCTTCCATGTCCTAGCAAGGCCAATCTGCTTGGTGTATCCAACTGGATGAGGCAGCCCTGCTGTCAAAACATACAACACTCTTTTATCTGATGAAATTCCTCTCACTTTTGAGGCAATGCCCTCCTGTGAAGGGCTCTGGTTGTCAAATCTCTCCTTCTCTCTCTGTGTCTACCTTTATGCGCTTCTGCCAGGAAGGAACTGAAAAGGCTTCTTCAGTAATAATAGTTCTGAATATTTTCCTTTTGTATATAGACATCAACACAGCTACAAAGAATTGTAGGTACTTCCATACCCAACTTCTTTGTTAAATGCCCTCCATTTTAGATGCAATGTGTCTGTAAATAGTATGGTAGGGTTCATCAATCTCCAGATGGTAGTCACCATCACCACATAAGCTATCTTTGCCAATGATTAATAAAATGTTGTTCTGAATCTGGGGCACTGTACTTATTCTACAGTCATAAGGGCATAGTTTTCACTGATGCAGGCCTCTTCAACAGGGGTAGGGTTGTTTTCCATCGACGGTTAAGTCAAAAACGGTCAAAGGGACAAGGGAAGATGTCTTGTTCTTCTGCTTCAATGAGAACACAAACAGAAACAGGACCAAACTCTTTCCACCTTTTCACATATAGAAAGAGGCAAATGCTTCTTTGAATTGTTTTTGCAGGATCCTGCACAAAAACAGTCTTGCCCATAACGCATACACACTTGTGTCATGGTACAAGGGTGCCTACATTGGTGCTAGGCCGCCACATGTTTGCCAGCATTGATAGACTACTAGAGTGCCATATCTTTTCAATTTGGCCCTCGTCACCTCCCTTGCATTGGTGCACTATGTTACGTGAACTCTTAGTAAATCTGTCCATAAATCTGAGATCTGAGCCTGTTGATCTTGTGGAACAGTTGCGTCATCCCCTTTTCAACTCTGGATTGTGGTGTGATGCTGTCTGGAAGGTGCATCCTACTACATGGGTCCATGTTGGGCTCCATCACATTTTTTTGCAATGTATTTGCTAGGGCACACAGACTTTGTGTTTGTGCATACTATTTTGAGAGGTACCTGTGGAAGAGTCAATTTGTTTCAGCCTCTGGCATACAATTTGAAATGTTCTTTCTTTGTGTCAGCTTCCTTGTTAGTGTGGTTTGTATTTGGAATGCCGACTTATCTCATCCATTCAGTCCTCTCCCTTAAAGAGCATTGACCCCTTTGACTTCTCCGTTCCCCCACCTCTTTGTACACTTCCATGCACCATTTTCTCCCTTCGTCCCATTCCTACCTGGATCCAATCCCTGCCTTTGATCCTCTACCTTTACATCTGTACCCTGTCCTGGTATTGTTTGCTTAACACACCTCCTTGACATGGTAAGAACTCTAGTAGAATTCCCTTCATGGCCTCACCTCAATATTGTGTAATTTCTTTCTTCCACTCCCTTGCCCATACTGGGTGTATCCCTTGCAGTCCCTTTTCCCTTTCTGTCTTTATTCTTCGTTTGTGCCATTCTCTACCTTATACCATGCTTTGTCCTTACTTTGCTGTGTTTTTGTGACTGGACTCCTGGATACCCTCATGCTTCCTACCTTCCTTTTGCACGAAAATGCCATTTCCATCATCTGTCCCAACAAATCCTGATCTCTGTCTATATGTCTCCCCAGCTAAACTCCTCTTATTCAATTGCCCACCTGTTCTCTCTCACCATTGCAGTCTGTTGCGTACCTCCACAACAAGTTACTTACCTCTGGTAATGCCATATCTGTGAGAGACTCTATCTAGCCACATATTCCTTACCTTAGAATAATCCCTAGGTGTCACACTTGATCTGGACATTTTCAAGCAGTACCCCTGCGTGCATGTTGTTGGAGTAATTTGGCCCCGTGTCAGCATTCTCCACACTGGAAATGATGTGTGCTGTTCCTATATAGGTGCCACACCGGCATGCGGACATGCCTTCCATTTGTGACTTGCTACGACAGGAGTGTGGAGCCATGATGAAGACTGACACCTGGTCTGAAATTCTAAGGACCTTAGAATGGTGACCCTCACACTGTAGTCAGTTTATAGTGCGGAGAGGATGTGAAGGCCAGTAGGAATCTGCAGATAGAAGGCCATAATTATGACTAGGTTTGCATCGATCATGCACCAAGCAAAGTGGTGCAAGAGCGACGGAAACCGTTAGTCAGATATTTGAAGACACACAAAGCCACTTTACGTGGCTCTGAGTGGCTTCAAATGTCAGAAGTAACGCAATGCAGTGCAAATAGCTGCTTTATGTTATTCTTCCCTGTGAAGGCGTTTCATGGGTGAAGGAGAAGGGATTAGGATTTGCTCCTACAACATTAGCTAATACATTTGCAATAGAGAATAACATTAAGGATTTGTTAATGAAGGTAAGGAAATTATTTGCAGAGAACAAACTAATAGTTAAAGATAATCAGTCTGGGTTTTAACCTCCTTCTGTGTGGACACAATCTATACAAATGTTAGGAAAGGAAGTAGAGACATTTGAGAGAGTAATAGAAAAAGGGGTTGAAGATCCCTCTGCTAAGAAATTGTGGAGTAAGAACAACTTTTCTAAGAAACACAGAGAAGCCCTGAAACCGCTTGAGAGCTGTGATAGTGTAAGGATTAAACCAGGGGACAAAGGAGGAAGTATAGTGGTTATGGATACGGATGATTACATGAGGAGGATGTACGCTTTGTTGAATGTAGCAGCACATTATAGGAAATCCAATAGAGAGGAGTGGAAGGCTCTAGTAGTAAGAATCAAAAGCATTCTAAGGTTAGCTAAAGACAATGAGTTAATCTTGTCAGGATGAATATGATTTTCTTAATAATGAACACCCAATATTACAATGCCTGTATGGGTTACCCAAGATTCATAAAAATATCTATGATCCCCCTATGAGACCAATAGTCTCAAGTCTGAGTTCCCTTAGGGACCCCCGCAGGAAGTATGTAGAGTGTTTTTTTGAACCATTAGTCTTAAAGCACCCTTCGTACATCAAAGATGCAGCTGATATGATTTGCAAAATTTAAGACAGCCACGTGGTGTTCACAGACCACAGTGCAAGGCTGGCAGAAGAGAACATCCTCTTCTCAAAGGTATCCAGCTTTTTGGATTTCCGGTCCAGTGGAGTGGTAGGGAACATGCCCAGTTTGACTCGAGAGGTGTAGGTGTGCACCACAAAGCTCTCCGGGGTGAAGTGCTGAGTAAGGAAACTGGGGTCCCCAGGATCGGAGCAATTGTGGTGGCCAATTGTAGAGACGCATAGAGATGCACATGAGTCCCTGTGCAGGACTTGGACCAGGCCCTGAGTAAGACATCACTACGGGCTTGCTAAAGGTAAGTAAGGGTTCAGATGGGAAACTCATGGCTAAAGCACTTCTGTCAAGACATTTGTCTTGACTGCCACTGTAGGTCCCAAATACCTTAGCTGACCTGTGCACTACCAAAGCAAATGAGGCACCCTCCTCTGGAGATACTAGTGGGAGAGACCAAGTCAGATTCTGATGAAGTGTCTAACCCACTGGCATCTGCCAGTTCCCAATACCAGTTGTCCTCAGTATCATCTTAGGTATACTGGAATCCATACGTTTCCTCAGACCCCTCCCATTCATCTCCCCTTCCAGGCCTGTCGAATGAAAAAGGTACTAGCTCTGACCCAGAGGGCATGTACTCAGTTGGTGCCGGAACTGGTGTTGGACGCCCGTCCAGCTCCATATCGTAGTCAGGAATGACAATAGGGATGGTGCCACCGTGGGTCAGCGGCGGGACTGTCGGTACTGGAGCTGGTGCCTAGGAAAGTCTTGGTCTCACAGTCAACTCTACTCGAGATCCAACACCAGATCTATAGGCCAGACTGGCACCAAGTGCGAAACTGCCAGCCAGGATCCAGTGGGGGCCATTCCTGAGTCTGGGGGGCCCAAAGGTATTACAGAGGGACCGGGCCGCTCAAATATGAGGTGCATGGCCGGATACAATTTTTTGCAGCTGCGTAAGGGTCATTCCAGCTCAGGGAAAGTCAATAAAGCACACAGCTGACCCTATCTCAGGCTTTGCTCAAGCATGTGACTTAGGCTGCTGATTCTGCTGTGCCTTGCATTGGTGCGTTTAAGTCGAAGATCTCTTTGGCTTCTTGGATCTCTTCTTGCAGTCGGACTTACCCGATGACTTTGAACAGGACTGCGACCGCTGGGTGTGGCTCTACGAGCAATCCCAGAACCTTCCTTGCAACCAGGGTCTTGATTGTGGTGGCATCATCCAACATTAGAAGCAAATGTTCTTGAGGGAACGGTCCTTTAGTGCCTTTGGGTGCATTGCACAGCAGTCCTCGCAGGTGTTGGAATCATGGTTTCTCTCGAGGTACCACAGACAAACCAAGTGTGGACATCTGCTTGTGACAGGCACCACTTGGCTTGAAACCAGTATTTTTCTTTGGGGAAATCCTGTCAGACCAGGAGAAAAATCTCTTTAAAAAACTTTGACAAAAAGTCAAGGAATAAACATTTAAAAGTTGACTAAGTTAGTTCTTCATGGGTCAGCGCTATCTGGGATGGAAAGGAAAGAAGTGAAGTAAAGGTTGGCTCCTATATAGACACCATGCATGTAATTTCCATTGTGGGTGATGCTGACAATGCCAATGTGGACCTGAAGTACACCACCTACCGGCATGTGGGAGTGTTGCTTGAAAACATCCAGATCCGGTCTGACAATTCCAAGGTAAGGAATTTGGAGATGGAAATCTCTATCAGATATTCCAGGTGCTTGTACTGTTCCCTGACTGTGCCCTTCCCAAACACCTTGTATGTGCTTTTACCTCTTCCACCCTGGCCCTACTGAGTCTGTACTATTTTAATTTCTAATCTTCTCAAAACACTCCATCTTCATTGTTGCATTTACTGTCATTAACCCCATTATCCCTACATATTCTCTTTGTGCTACTTGGTTTATATATTTTGCATGTCCTTAGCCATGCTTGGACTGGAGACAAATCTCTACTATTTGATACTTCCTGTAAAAAACCCTTGCTTGTTTTTCCTTGAGAGCTCCATTGTCCCTGTTTCTGTCCCTTGCCGTACTAGCTGAACACCCAGGCACTCTACCCCAAATTATCCTTATTTGTTCAGTATTTCTTCTCCTCCTGCTGGACCACAGTTTGTGACCCCAGTTGTTTGTCTCTACCCACCTATGCACCTTACATGTGCCATTCTATCTCCTGATTACACTACACCAAATTATCATTAACATATCTTATTAACAGTGAACCGTGAAATATTTCCTATCTGCCCAGAAGGACACTCAAAGACTGGCTGCATGGGTCACAACACCATGACATTTACCCTGCTCAACAGTGGGTTCTCCACCTTGATCTAGGTTTCTTCATTCATGTAGCTCAATGCTAAACAAGCCTACACAGGTGGGCCCGTTCTCTCCTTGCCTAAGCTACAGAGATAAGTCTGCAGGACTGATCACATAACATTTAGATATTACATCAGTTTACATATAAACCTAACAAGACTTCTATGCAGAGTTCAAACTTGCAAGGTCTAAGAAACTCTGGCACTGATTTATACTTTTTGGTGCAAAACTGCACCAACTCAGTTTTGCACCAAGAAGTTTAGCACCGACTTGCACCATTTCTGTGCACCAGCCGAGCACCATATTTATAGAATCGTGCAAGCCGGTGCAAAGGGTATGCTAGCAGCAAAAAAATTTTTTTAGTTTGGATGGGCTGGCAGTATGGAAGATGGTGTTTTTGCACCAAAAAATGACGTTAGGCAGGTGATAGTGAAAAAAATGACTCTAATCTGCCTAGAGTAATTTTCTGACGCAAAACCATCCATACCACATGAATCCTGGGTTTGAAAAGACAGGAATCATGCCCACCACCCCAATGGCCAGCACAAGGGACCAGGGTCCCCTGGGCATGGCCAAAGCACCCAGTGCCATGTAGGGCGTCCCATTTCAGGGCCCCCAATGGCCCTTTAAAAAATAAAATAAAATACTTACCTGTACTTACCTATGATGGGGTCCCCCATCCTCCGCTGTCCCTCTGGTGTGAGTGGGGGGAGCCCCTGGTACCCGGGGAGGGCACCATGGAAACAGGCCCAAAGTCCCCTAATGCCTGCCCTGACCCAGGCGTTAAAAAATGGCATTTGCACCATTTTTGACCCCTCCTCCCTCCCATACACCATTTTTGCATGGGAGTATAAATTAGGCGTTAAGGCCAAAGAGTCATTTTTTGCACGGGAACGCCTACCTTGCATCTCATTACGGCATGGTAGGTTTCCACTTCCAAAAAATGACTTTAACTCCATAAATTTGGTGCTAGACGGGACTAGCACCAAAGTATAAATATGGAGTTAGTTTTGCACCGAATTAGAGTAAAAAAGGAATTACGCTAATTCAGTGTTAACTGAGTATAAATATGCCCCTCTGATGTCTAAACTCAATGCTCGCAAGTCTTGGACATCTTTACGGATAACTGTGTCAATGAGCTGTTGATTTATCACCTTCATCCAACCAGTTGAGGTGGGCTGCCATTCATCTGACTGCAAGCCTAAAATTCGATAAAGTTAATTAAAAAAAATTAAATCACCTTCACAAACACTCTTATATAGAGAATCAGTCCATCCTTCCCTTACACTGTGAAGAACTCCCCTCTCATCTGCTACTGCTGTCATTTGAAATCTGACAGCCTTCCTCCCAATAAAACCACATCATCAAAAAGTCACTAATTTCTTCTTTCCTTCTATGCAACTCATTCACTAATTGTCTTATCTTGGCTAAGAAGAGACTGGTATTTAATTCCTATATCTATAACTGTTAAGCTTGACTTTCTGATTACTGCTTTCCTCCACTGGAGCAACCCAGTTTCCTAAAGAACATGCAGGACAGGTCGTCTGGCGTGTACAACACCATACAAGGTGCCTTTGACTATAGCAATATTACACAACACCAAAGCCGATGTAATTACACACAATTTCCTAACTTACCATATTAACTGGTAAGTATCACTACTACTCAACACAGTTTTAATATGCTAGTTAATCAGATACCACTGAAGACTGAACACCAATCCACTATTCAACATTGTATATTTTCTGTTTGGTCAAGTAATAGTTGTTCTATCCAATGCTCACAATAAGAATGATAAATGCAGTCCTGGAGGCAATCAGCTGGACACCATGGCACCATTGACTTGTAGGACATAAAAGTCAAAGTAATTTGCATATCTACAGCAGAAGGTCCTCAACTCATTACATTTTACAGAAGTACCTGCAATGCTAGATGTAATCCTGGGAAAAGGCCTGTCACTATTAATCTTTTTTGTGGTAGTGACATTTCTCATCTAAGGTACAACTAAGCAGGAGAAAACTGATTTAAATCTGTTAAATCAATTTTTTGGTTCTATTCATTTGTAAATCCTTCCATTAACAGAAAGGGCTTGGTGAAATGGATTAATAGAAGGCTAAAAGTTACAACCTCAACTGCAAATGCACTTGAAGATTTTTTTTCACCTTACACAAACAGAACAAAATCAGCACACCTGCTGCTCATCGTGTGCTCAAAAAGCATTATTTTTGAAGCAGTTTGGCATTACTCATGCAAACAAAATTACCACAGTGCAGCAGAGAGGAAAGGTCTACTGAGCTATCAAGCGAGCTATGTGTATGGAGCAGCATTACAAGGTCACCCAACCCAGGAGAGACAAATGTGGAATCATGTTTCAATACATTTGCTCACCTATTAGAGATGCATCTAACTGAATCATTGTTTGTTCTGTGGTACAGATTCGAGAGACTGACCACCAACTTTCCCTTCCCTTTCCCGAAAGAATTATTGGTGAGAAAATTGTAAACAGACATGCAAATGTGGGCCCGGAGTTTGGGAGAGCAATACAAGAAGACTGGTTGCTTTTGGGAGATGCTTCCGCCCAACTGCAAGCTTTCAAATGCATTCAGTGGCAAAATATGAACTGGCCTAAAATAGTTGGGGAAAATATTAATCATTCACTAATATAAAACCCCCAAAACTGCTACTATTATAGAAGTAGTTGTTATGTATGGTTTAGGACAATTCATGACCAATAGCAGGGATGTGTGATATAAAACATCCTGGATTTTTCCAATTTAAAGAAAACTTTCTAATATGACTGCAGAATTTATAATATTTTCCCTTATTCTGATACACAAGGATTGTGTGATTATTGTATATATTACTAACCTATTATTCTAAAACATCAATAGCTGTGTATGGCTGGACTGTCTAACTCATAAAACTCTGGATCTAGGTGAGCATAACTCATTGCAGAGAAACGTGAGACACCAATTGTTTTACCTGTTCTGTGACGGCTGTGTAATAACCAAGATCCCCAAGGAGATATATCAATCTTTGTGGGTGCAACCTACGATTTGGGAGGGTTCACAACAGTGCAGTAGGTCCCTGATGACCACTCCTGGTGGGGTGAACAAATTCCACAGTGATGGGAACTGTCACACAGGTCTGCTTGAGATAACTTAGTGCACAAACTATTCTAAAAGGCAATATGCACCTGCCCTTGTTACTGGCCCTAGAGAGCCAAAACCCAGAAAAATTGAAACACCTGGTAGAAGAGGACTAGGATGCAAGGCACAGTAGCTTAGTAGAGTAATTGTACCTGTTCTGTGAAGCATTAATTTTTACATATGCATATATACATCATTATCTTTACTAAGCAAAATAAAGCAATGGGTTGGACGATCAGTTATTGTGCTGCAGGCCATTTGATGATTTCATGGCTTGCACCCCCCATTACACTACATCCCTGAGAAGCTGTCACTGCTTGCCATTGCAATACATGAGAGTCAAGTGTTAAAGCGATTGTACTTGGCCCAGTTTGCAGAGCCATAAGGTGATGTACCCCCGGACATCAGAGGCAAATGGCCGCAGGCCTCAGGCCCTGTAGCCCCTGAAACCCTGTAGCCAACCAAACATTGTCTGACACTGACACAAGAAACAATAAAAAAATTAAAACAAGAACTCTGTCGATATGAAGAACTTCTATTTATTATTAACCATTGTAGGAAAATACTTTATTGGTCATTGCAACAACAAACATTGTCAAAGATTTAGAAAAAATAAGGTCCTTAGCAGTCTTTTGTAATATACCAGGATAAACAAATCAGGAAGGGAAAGAAATGTGCTTTTCTAAAGGCACAGAGACATGCACCTTGCTATCAGATGAATTTGCAAAAGCAAAAGGCCCTTGAATTTTACAAGCTTCCGCAAGACTATCACACCTTCATAGTCAACAGCATGGTCAATCCTCTCTATCTAAAACACATGCTACTACATCAAATCCCGCCCAAATCCCGGTGAATTCAGTATCCCAAAGTCCATGTTTGTTTTAAATTCTTCATAGGACATTGAAAGAGGGAGGCGCAACACATTTCCACAGGTGTTTGCCTCTGGGAACATGGACAATTGGACTTGGCCACTGCATACATGAAGAAACTCTATTGATGGTTGAGGGTTGAAGCCAAGTGGTGGAACTGTGTTAGCACCAGTTACAAAACACAGAATGTCTTTTATTTTGGCTTGACATGTGAGTTCTAAAAAAAGGAAAAAAAGTATGAGTCAAAATAGCAAAATAAGGATTAGTGCAGCAATTGTGATTGTTTTTATTCCATCTGCTAAATGAATACTTCAGTGACGGTTGATACATGATTAATTAAAACCCCTCATGATTTGCTATGCATCATTTCAGAAAAACTCATCAATTCTAGATTATTTGCTGTTAACAACAGAGAAAACGTCTAGTCCTTGCTTGAGCATATGTTACCATCCGCACAAGCCTGCTCACCTTCCCCTCCCCTTAATAGGAGACTTACTACTGCTCAACATGTAGTAGGCATGGGTAGTCCATGTTGCTAGACCTGAATCTGACACATTCTCTGCCACTTTAAACACACGCTCCTTTTCCAAATAATGCTGGCATGCCAATAAAGTAATCTCAAAGACTTGGGACTTGAGGTAACTGCTACCTCCGCTGTGCAAAGGCTCTGCTCTGTTAGAAACACACACAGCAGACCCATTTATTCACCATATCTGTTTTCATTACTTTTCCTCGATGGACAGCACACCTTCCTGCTGAACTGGAGATACCTCTGCTGCTTCAAACTTGCCACCACTTTTGTCACTGGACCACTGCCTATTGTGTAAACGCATTTTTAGTTTGAATCAAGCAAATCATACACAGATGAAAGGAATGGAAAGATAGAGTAAATGAACTGTGAAACATTGTAAGGATCAATGAAGAAAGTGAGAGATTAAGAAAGCAACAATGATGAAGAAATCATGCGGTGGCGTGAGATTGTGAAAATACAGAGTAAGATAAGCAAGGGAGGGACCTGGTGGGATAAAAAGAATACTGAACTAGATAAAAAAAAAACAAGGTACTGAAAAAAAGGAAAGGGAGAAATAATATTTTAATAAAAGAGTAGTGAGGGAGGAATGCTGGTAGGAATGCATGAAAGGCAAAGTTAAACTGGTTTATCAGGCGCTCAGGCACTGCCATATTGGCTATCTTGAAACGGACATCGTGTGCCCATGTTTTCTTGTTCTGTGGACCGCAACGTGCCAAAAACAAAAAGTTAAAGAAAACAGCCCACATACTGGCCCTTCCAGGAAACCATCTGGCATTGCCAAAGACCCTGACATTCCAACACTGATTAATGTATGTAGAATCGATGAATAAAAGAAAGGAACAAGGTAGGTAAACAGTGCTGACAACAATGAAGGCAAGGTTAGTATACATTTCAGCTGAATGGACAAAAGAGGAAAATGATGGTAAAAGGCTTAAAAATGTGAAGATATGGATGGAAGAGAGTGTTGCTACATTTATGAAGAACATGAAAAGAAAGAGTAAAATAAAGCAGTGTGGAGGGAAATATCAATGGAAGGACAAAGGATGTCTTCACAAGTAGTGGAAGGAATTAACTAAATGTCGATGACAGAAAGAATGATAGCATAAAGGATGCAATATATGAAAAAAGAAAGGTGATGATAGAGCAAATAGTGTAAAATAGGGAGCATATAATGTAAGAAAAATATAAATACTGTTGTGAAGTAAGGAGAGAGTGGATGAACGAAAGAATGGGCTCAGATGAGATACCTTTAAAAAAATATATGTGCCTTGAATCTTTAAAATTTGGTTCTACTAAATCCTTTCCCATGTGACTCAAACTGTATGATACTGAGCTATTTGTTGTATTAGTTCCTGAATTTCACAAAGTCAATGTTGAACAGCATTGTTTTTCACCGTATTTCTTTATTCATTTTAATTATAGGAGTACATGAAGCATGATTACAATTGGGTAGCTACCTTTTACTGCGATGACACTTCAGTTAATCTGGAACAACCTTGTCAATAGTCATATCACACAAAATTAAGTTGAGAAAATGAAATAAAGTTTGCATATACTTTCCAATTATGTGCACATTTATCCTTTTGTCCTTACAATGGATTTTACTCTGT
The DNA here is from genome assembly GCF_031143425.1 of Pleurodeles waltl. Taxonomy (NCBI): domain Eukaryota; kingdom Metazoa; phylum Chordata; class Amphibia; order Caudata; family Salamandridae; genus Pleurodeles; species Pleurodeles waltl. The sequence continues at coordinate 798,542,465 of NC_090449.1, read as the reverse complement.
GAAAATGAATCCAATACGTGTGTCCTTCTTTTTCTCTCTATACTATACAGTTATCTTTAGGAATTCTTACATACAATGCTTGCTATAATAGGTTGTTTTGAATTGCAATTTCAATGGCTGTCTAGCCATAAGTTGAACTATAATGGAACACTTTCACTTGCCTTCGCAATCTCGTAGGTAATCTCTCCAGTAACCAATGATGTGTTCTTCCTGTATCCGGTAGTTACTGCCTGATGGACTGAATTTAATGTTGAACATTCCATTAATAGTATCAGTGGTGATTTCTTGTTCCATCCAAACGAATGCCTCTTCAAAAATATGTTTATGTATTTCCATGGCCTGCAACACGCCCAGAGTTTTTAACCCCTCCTTTAATCTGCAATAAAGAATACTTAACTATAATTAGGCATACTACTGGTCAAATTATAATTTAAAAGTAATTCTAAAATGAACATGTCAATGATACATCCAAAAGTACTTCTGTGCCCTATATTCAATCTGTGTTCATAAAAAGTTCAGTCTAATTAGGGTCATTTGAAACTAGCTGCTGGAGACCACTGACAAAGGTCAATTCTCTTTTTCTTGAGGTCTTGTGATAATTTCCTAGCAGCAAGGTAGCACACAACCTGCAACTTTTCTTCAAAAAGCTGAAGAGGATAACTAATCAGACTGATCATGCACATTATTAGAGGGCAAACTGTGTGAGTTTCTGAGCCTTTTGGGTATATGGACAAGCAGAAAATATCAGAACTGCTGTATGTCTAGGTCCCGCCCTGCTGAGATGGCACCTAGTGGCTGAGTAATGTAAAAGGTGCTCCGTGTTCTGTGGTTGTGAGCCCACTGCTCTTCAGAGACGCTTGGTAGATTGAGGGGTAGATATTTAGCATGGTTGGAATCAGTGGCAATCCCAGATTGGCTAAACAAAGACCTTGTGATGAGGCAAGAAAGCATGTCTCAGTGATTTCCCTGAATTAAATCTACAATTTCTTGTTTGCCTCATGCTCCCCATTAGAACAGAACGTACACATTTTGATGAGGAGGGCATCTGCTTCTGGTGGTGGAGCAAGGGCCCCCCTTAAACACAAGCACAGACTTTGGTCTGTTTTGTACACTGAACTGCCTGCCATTTCCAGTCCAACCACAGATAGCTAATTAGTAGAGAGTTAACACACCTGTGTCCTGCTGTATATCCCATTGCCACCTAAATAGAAGCTTATTCAGCAGAACAAAGTATCGAGCAATTTTATCACCCTGCCTCGAGCACTAAGGACACCCATAAATCCACAGAGGAGATCAAGCCCAAGGAAGGCATTGACACTTACAAAAGAGAATTTAATAATGATCCTTCAACAATTCAAAAAAGAAGTGAGTGAAGAACCTGAAGTAAAACTTAACACAATCACTAAATGATCTCAAGTCTGAACTCAAACATAAACTAGCTGAGCTACATCATGATGTACACTCAGTGAGGATTTGGATTATAAATGCTAAAAGCTAAATTTAGATTCTAGAATAGTGGACTGACCACTATGGTGAACCCGCTAGCCAAGTCCAGAACTTCTGACAAGCCACTATACTCAATTGCAAAAATCCTGAAAATGGATCCCAAAGGGCAAACATCCACATCCGAGAACTGGAAGAAGGTGTGGAGAGAAGCAATTTGGAAGCTTTTGTAGCTAGCACATTCTCATCTATTCTTGAAGACGATCATACAGATGTTACAAATTGATTGTGTACTCAGAGTTGGCTGCCAATCACTCACAAACCTGAGATGGTGAAAGGATATCCTTGCAAAACTACAGTTTAAAGGCAAAGGAGGCCATCTTCTAGGTGGCCCAGGAAAAGGATACCATCCCTTTTCAAGAGGCCACATGTTTCCTATCCCCAAATATTGCACTGGCAACCTTAATACACAGGCAGCAATTTAGAACCATAAACTAAAAGCTATGTAATGTGCTGAAAACATTTGCTATCCTTTGACTTATCCATTAGACTGTTGTGCGACCATAAACAAAAATAACACCCATTGAAGAGGTAAAACCTCCCACAGAGGTCACTCACACAGAGGGAGGTTCCCCTCAATGACTAAGAAGTGAAGATGGCAGTTAAGGTGCTTAAGATGCACAAGGCCCCTGGTGTCAACGGCTTTACAAGTGATTTCTATAGGAAAAACTTGGCAGTGTTGCTACCCCAGCCTTAGTTATTGGTATCGGGCAAAACAGCAAACATTCCCAATTATGAGTGAGGCCCTAATTACACTAATCCTGAAACCCAAGAAAGCTCACAGGCTCTGTGCTTCTTACAGGCCAACAGCCTTGTTAAATCTTAATACCAAACTTTTCTCTACTATAGCTTGATGCCACAGCCAATACAACCTTCCCAGTAAGGATTGATCAATTAAGACAAGACACAAAATAACATTTTGAGAATTGTCCAGCTGGATGGAAAGGTCAACAAGAAGATCCTGGTCATATGTTAGCCTTAGACACTGAGGAAGACTTCGACTGGGTGGCCTGGGTCTTCCTCTCGAGTACTCTAGAGAGGTTTGAATTTGGTCACTAATTTATAGTGATAGTTTTGCCAAATTATAATGATCCTACCTCCTACATCCTAGTTAATCACAGAAGATTGAGGGAGTATACATGTGTAGAGAAACAGGGAATAGCTAGCCATCCTCCCTGCTTTTTTATGCTCTTAGCATAGAACCCTATGCATCACATAATAGAGTGGAGAGAGAGGTGGGAGGCACAACCTTTGGGTAGGAGTTTCACAAAGCATTCTTGTTTTCTGATGATGTCCTCTAATCTCTTAATGATCCCTCAAGATTGCTCCCATGATTTCAACAACTTTTTGCTTGATTTAATGGAGTATCAGGCTTCAAGGTAAACATAGCAAAATTCATTACTTTCATTTTTTTCAACCTTACATGATCTTTGAGGAAGGTTGGTGAACTAGCAAAAACACCCAACATGAATGGACTAATAAGAAAAGCAAATGCCTGGGTGTTAAATTGACTCCTAAGACTGGGAACCTTTACAAAGCCTACTTTACTCCACTTCTACATTCTACATGACAGGACTGCCGGAGACTGTCCCCTCTTTACCTATCTTGGTTGTGAATGCTCAATTCCATTAAGATGACCTTTCTAGTTCTCAATCATTCCAGGAACTTCCTATAATGGTCTGCAGTGAATTGTTTACCTCCCTCAAACAGTTGGACAATATACTCTCCTATAAACATATGTGACTACTGCAATATGGGGGGATTGCCCTACTGGACATGCTCTTATACTGTAGAGCAGCCCAAATAAGGGTGATGGTGGACTAGTCTCTCTGAGAAACTGTGAAGCATTTGCCACATATGGAAAGGATGTTGATAATATGCTACATTTGGGACCTAACATAGAAGTCAGGATCTGCTTGGCCACCAAAAGTACGTTTATGTACTCCCAGAAAGACAACCTTTACAGGCTACACATGGTTACTAAGAAATCAGCATTGGCAACATTTCCCTCCCCACACACACACACTCACTGCTTTCACAGAGCATTTACACCTGCACTAGAACCGAATCCCTTTGATAGCTGGTGGATGGGGAGGGGGGGTTACTATATGTTATGTTTCAGGGGAAAGAGATATTGTAACCGTTGATGCCTGCAATAGTAAATTTCATGTAAATGATAGAGAGCGTTTTAGATACACACAATGACATCATTGGGTTCTTAAAGAAATGGCTTCTAGGGAGTTTGAGATCCTCTACCATTTGAGATGTCTGTGCAGGAGGCAGGAGAGACTAAGGTGAGGACCACCTTTCTAAATCACCTCTACTAATGTCTGTCCCAACTCGTACTCTACCTTTGCAAGCATTTTCCTATACAATCTCTGTCCTTGATGAGACAGAACCACACCAGACTACCCTATGGCATGACTCCCAAACAATCTTGCATACACTAGCAGGAAGGGGCGCTCCTTATAAGGTGATATTTGATTGATGCCTATATCTTGTTAAGTTTGGAAAACAAGCCAACACTCTTTAATGGAGAGGTTGTGGATTATTAGGAGACTTTAAACATATGTAGTGGGAAAGTCCTCATGTCTCCCCTTTCCAGAATGAAATCCTTGTACAAATTTAAGTGATACTTGGCTATCCAGTTCCAGCTTTACCTCCTTTGGTGAGACTGCACTCTAACTTCTTTAAGTAGCAAAAAATTGCTAATGAATTGAATATGTGGAATTATTTGGGGGCAAATAAAACAACACCGGCAGCCGAGAGGAATAAAGTGGACCCTCCACCTGTGTCAATGTGGCATCACAGACTCTATTCGGACAATGGTTAGACAGTTCAATGTCCTTGTGGATGCATTTCAAATAAGGCAATTTGGAGCTGCCCTTACTTTTGTGTCTCACAGACACGAGCCCTAATTCTGTTAATTTTTTAGAACTCATTTTAGGTTGCAAGGCGTTGAATATAAGTCTTCTGCCTCTGTAACTCAGTTGTTTATGCTGATGCTCAGGGAAGGTAGCCAGTGCATATTTTCAAGTGCATTTTCTAGTTGTGGAAGGTGGAAAAGAGGGGGAAGGGTGGTCCGTGGACTCTCTTTTTAATTCTTCCTGGATTTTTTCTCTATTTTGAATTGTGTTGAGTGGGTCAAACCAAAGGGGATTGTTGGGATTCCTGTACCTTTTGTTAGCCATATATGTACATCCTGTTGCTGTAGGACTGCATAAGTTGCACTGCAAAATGCCAATAAAAAGACTGAAACAAAGTAAATTCAATATATATTTGATAACAATAATGTGATTGATTTCTGATTCTATCATTGGATTTTCATGGAAATGTGATTATGTATGAAGCCATTAGGATGGACAGTGATTTACGGTAATTACATTTTTTAAATGATATAGGGGGTCATTCCTACCCCAGCGGGCGGCGGGCACCGCCCGCCAGGCGGTGACCGCCAAAAGACCGTACTGCGGTCAAAAGACCGCGGCGGTCATTTTTACTTTCCCGCTGGGCTGGCGGGCGACCGCCATAAGGCCGCCCGCCCGCCCAGCGGGAAAGCCCCAGCAACGATGAAGTCGGCTCCGAATGGAGCCGGCGGAGTTGCTGGTGTGCGACGGGTGCAGTTGCACCCGTCGCGATTTTCAGTGTCTGCTTTGCAGACACTGAAAATCTCAATGGGGCCCATGCCAGTGGCCATGCCAGTGGCATGGGCACTGCAGGGGCCCCCAGGGGCCCCACGACCCCCGTTCCCGCCATCCTGTTTCTGGCGGTGAAAACCGCCAGAAACAGGATGGCGGGAAGGGGGTCGGAATCCCCATGGCGGCGCTGCTTGCAGCGCCGCCTTGGAGGATTCCCTGGGGCAGGGGAAAACCGGCGGGAAACCGCTGGTTTCCCGTCAGAATGGCCCCTGAAGCACCGCCAGCCTGTTGGCGGTGCTTCCTCCGTCCCCTGCCCTGGCGGTCCATGACCGCCAGGGTAGGAATGACCCCCATAGTGTTATAGCATATATGCACATAAATCTCACCGTACCTAACTAGCGAAGGAACAGTCCTCCCCACAATGTACCAATTGATGAAATCCTCCAATAATTCTCTTTTGTCATTCAGAGATTTCAATGGGCGGAAGCAACCTGCTATACTTAGAACTGTGCTGTGTTTTTGAATCAGTCCTTGAAGATTCTCAAGAGAAGAAGCATTCTCAATCTGTGGAAATTGTAAGAATGTGATATTGTGATTAAATATTTTTAAAAAAACAATTATACTGTAAAAAACATTAACTAAACCATATTAATGCAGAAAAAGTGACTTGACCACCTTGTTCAGTAAGTTCAATGTTTCTAAAAGTATAGCACTCAATAGACTAAACAATATTAACTGGGACTGTACTTAACGATACTGTAGAAAAGAAAAAAATCCACATTGAGTGAATTAATCCAGGACGCAGATATTGAGGTACTCTCCTATATCATATTGTTTGTGGAAACATGGTCAGAAAGGCTCCTTTTAAAATATTAAAAGTCAGTGCTGTAAACTGTAGCAATTCGGAGGACGTCCGATGGGGCAACTGGAAGTGGCTGTTGATATGCCTCTAGTTATGTGCCTGAAGCTTTGTCTTCTTGGAATGTAGAGACCCAGATATATCAAGCAGATATCACATGTTGAAACAAATATGGATCAAAAGTGGTCCCACAAGAGGGCCTCCTAGGTTGATCACTTGTGCAAGAACATGGATTTGTCTATGGCGGTGGAGAGAGTGGCAAATAATTGCAGGCTGCCCTGGAAAGTCTAAAAAAATTATGGAGCCCCTGGAATAGACATTCTGAATTAACCTGAATCCATATAAGAAAGATAAGTGCCATTTTTTCATTTTTGTTTATAGTACATATAGTAACATATATAAATCCATGATAACCATATCAATTCATATTAACCATAACAAATTAAGTACAAATGAGTTGCATGTTTTTATCTAGTTCACCTATAACTAAATGAAAACAAAGTAGGAAAACTAGATAAAGATTTCTCAGCACCAATGTTCAGAATCTATTGCTTACCTCTTTCAGCATATCTTGTGTCTCAGGATCTACCACATCTCCCAAACTGGAATGCACATGTTTTGCATCAGAAACTAAACATTGATACAACACAGGAGACACAAAATTTGGAGCAGGCCCCCCGTGAACTAGGGAAAAGGCCATTGCTTGGCCAGCAAGGTAGTACTCATCATTTTGCATACCTGAAACAAGAAAAAAACAAATAAACATAATGGGCCTCATTCTGACCCTGGCGGACGGCGGAGACCGTCCGCCAGGGTACCGCCGCTGAATGACCGCACCGCGGTCAAAAGACCGCGGCGGCCATTCAGACATTTCCTCTGGGCCGGCGGGCGCTCTCCAAAAGAGCGCCCGCCGGCCCAGAGGAAATGCCCCTGCAACGAGGACGCCGGCTCAGAATTGAGCCGGCATAGTTGTAGGGGTGCGACGGGTGCAGTTGCACCCATCGCGTATTTCAGTGTCTGCTTAGCAGACACTGAAATACTTTTCGGGGCCCTCTTACGGGGGTCCCTGCCGTGCCCATGCCATTGTCATGGGCACGGCAGGGGCCCCCAGGGGCCCCGCGGCACCCCCTACCGCCATCCTGTTCCTGGCGGGTGAACCGCCAGGAACAGAATGGCGGTAGGGGGTGTCAGAATCCCCCATGGCAGCGCAGCAAGCTGCGCCGCCATGGGGGATTCTAAGGGCAGCGGTAAACCGGCGGGAGACCGCCGGTTTGCCTCTTCTGACCGCGGCCGAACCGCCGCGGTCAGAATGCCCTGCGGGGCACCGCCGGCCTGTCGGCGGTGCTCCCGCCGACCCTGGCCCCGGCGGTCTTAGACCGCCGGGGTCAGAATGACCCCCCATGTGTTCTGCTTTACTATAAAACATTTCATAAATCTCTGCTCCTACATTTATTGCATAAAATGTAGAGAACATGTTGTCCAAGTACCCATGTCCCGATTCATGAAGGTACTTTGTGCAGTCAAGTAAAGAGTGTGGAATCTCGGGATGGAATCTCTTCACTTGAGGCAGAATCTCCGCACTGCAGTTCAGTGTGGAGATTCCACCTCAAGTACAGAGACTCTGCATTTATAACTTTACTGAAGGTAAGTACCTTAGTGAATCAGGCTCCCAGTGTATATTTGAAGGAGAGAAGATTTTCCGACTAATAGCCTGATTACAAATTTAGATGTATCTTAACATTCATGATAAATAAGATACCTCAGGGTATGTTATTTGTTGAGTGTTGGAAATTACTCTTATTACAGGTTTGTGAGAAATAACCTAGTGGATTTCTGTACTTAACGCCCCAAAATACACATGATCCAGTAAATATCCTAAGCTTTGCCCTTTTTAAATTTCAGCAAGTCTGACCAGTCATAATTGAATGAATCTTGAGTTATTTTACCCACCTGATAATTATTGGATGTGTTAAATACCTTAGAACTCTTAATTCCATCCATCTGCAAACAGGGGTTTACACATGAGTCGCAATTTACATACCTCTCATAAAAAGGCACAAAGTGCTTTAAAAAACGGGGGTAGTCCTTTCAAATTTAGCACATTGTCATCCTAACTGAACTTGAAATAACTAGTAAAGGCACATTTCATAGCAAATGTGCATTTGCACAATATTACCAGCGGTGGAATTCTGATGTGCCAAAATCTGGTGGTAGCGCATCATCAGGAGTGCAATAAAGAGAGGAATATCGTAGGAGGCTGGCCCTCTATGTAGTGTGCAAGACTAGGCACACTGTGCAGGGGGGTCCAGGCAACCCACACCTTGGTCTACAGGGGTAAAAACTAGATCACCTAATGCTCAATTTTTAAGTTAGCTTGGTCGAGCAGTTAGGCCAACCTTGGAGAAGTGCAAAGCATTTGTTGTACTCACAGTATCACTCTTGCAACTCACACACTCAAAGGAATACCTCAAGACCAATTAAAAAAAATACTTCAGATTTTTATGTAATTTTTATGATCAGATGATCAAAATAGGTTAAGTACTTTTTGAGGTATGAATTTTTGAAGTCTAATAAAAATAGTATTTTGTGCGTAATTATGCGCTATAGGAATCAATGGAAGATCTCCTTTAAAAATCCATATAAAATCATACAGTTGGTTTACCAAGTTTTTCTTTTGCATGTTGGTCGAGGTCCTCAGTGGGCACACTGTGCCAACTAGAGAAATTCGGGTGGTTCCTGGTTCCAGTGGGAGCAGCAGGAGAAGGTGTCTGGAGCTGGCGCAGGGCCACTCTGGGGGATCACTTGGAAAAGCACTGCAAAGGTAAGTTTAAAGATGGTTTCTTCGGGTTCCCTTGAAGTATCAAGGTCATAGGTGAGGGGGACCCTTAGGGCACAGCAGGTTAGCAGGTTCTTTGGTGCAGGGCACAGGGCAGCCGGATGCAGAGCTAGTCGGTGAGCGAGGAGCTGTGTGCAACGGTGCCCCCTGGAGCAGGAGGTAAGTTGGTTTAAGGGTTGTGTGGAGGACAACAGGGGTTCTCTAGCAAGAGGTCCAGGGCGTTCATGAAGTCCCTTGACTGGGTCTTCCTCCTGGTCCTTTTTCAGACCCAAGCAAGCTGGTTTTCTCGATGTCCGATGTTCAATCAGTCAATCAGTTTTTGTAAAGCATGGCTACTCACCCGTGAGGGTCTCAGGGCGTGGGGAGAGGAAGGGGGCCTCATCCAAAGAGCCATGTATTGAGGTGCTTAATGAAGATGGTGAGCGATGGACTTTGTCTGAGGTGCAGGGGGAGGATTGTCCACCGGCGGTGGTTTTACGAATACGAGTGATGGTGGCCAGGGCCAGCTGGGCGGCGCGGAGGGATCTGGTGGGGTGTGGAAGGAGACGCGGTGGTTCTGGTAGGCTGGTTCTGCGCTGTGCATGGCCTTGTACGTGGGGGTGAGTAGCTTGAAGGTGGTTCATTTCTTGACCCGGAGCCAGTGGGAAGTCCTCAGGTGTTGGAAGATATGTTCTCGGCGTGGGAGGTCCAGGATGAGTCTGGCAGTGACGTTCTGGATGAGTTGTAGTTTTTTTATGTTTCTAGTCGAGGTGCCAGCATGGAGGATTTTGCTGTAGTCGAGCTTGCTTGTAACTAAGACGTGGGTGACTGTCCTGCGGCAGTCTGCTGTGATCCATCTGAAGATTTTCTAAAGTTTGCGGAGTGTGTGTGCCAGCAGGAGGAGTTGACTGAGTTTACCTGGAGGGTCATGGAGAGGGAGGAGTCCAGGATGATGCCTAGGTTGCGGGCGTACTCAGTCGGTGCATGGGGGCCCTCGGGGATGTGGGCCACCAGGAGTCATCCCAAGCTGAGGTGGCAATTGCAAAGATGATGAGCTCAGTCTTGTCAGAGTTGAGCTCGAGGCAGCTTTCTCTCATCCAGGTGGCGACGGCTTCCATTCCTGAGTGGAAGTTCCTTTTGGCCAAGTCCAGGTCTTCAGTGAGGTAAATGATGAGTAGTGTTATCAGCATATGACACAATGTTCATTCCATGGCTTCCGACTATGGCTCTGAGAGGGGCCATGTATATGCTGAACAATGTGGGACTCATTGAGGATCCTTGGGGGACTCCACAGTTGACTCCTGTGAGTCAGGTTGTGTAGGGCAGGAGTCTGACCCTCTGAGTCCTCCCGGAGAGGAAGGTGTGGATCCATTCCAGGAGTCTTCTATGGATTCCTATGTCGTAGAGTCTGGTGCTTAGAGTGCTGTGGGAGACCATGTTGAAGGCTGCTGAGAGATCAAGGAGTATGGGCGCTGTGGTGTGGCCGCAGTCTAGGAGTGATCGGATGTCATCGGTTGCTGCCAGGAGGGCTGTCTCCATGCTGTGGTTGCTGTGGAATCCTGACTGGGAGCTGTCCAGGGAGTTGTTGTCCTCGATGAAATTTCGTAGTTGTGGGTTGGTTGCCTTCTCCACTACTTTGGCGGGATAGGCTAGCAGTGAGATGGGCCAGAAATTCCTTAGTTCTGATGGGTTGGACAAGGGTTTCTTCAGGAGAGGGAGTACTTTGGTGTGTTTCCAGTCCTTGAGGAAGGTGCCAGTTTTGATGGAGCAGTTCATCGTGTTTTGGAGCTCGGGCGGGCAGGGGTCAATTTGGCTCCGGAGTGGGTGCTGTTCATGATGCTGACTGTTTCCTCCATGGTGAGCGTGGATGGGTTCTGTGGGGGTTGGGTCGGTCGCAGGTTCCTGTGACAGGTTTTTCCGGGATGAAGCTACCGCAGATGTCCTGGATCTTGCATTGGAAAAAGGTGGCGAGTTTGTCGCAGAGGTCCTGTGACGGAGGATGCTGGTGGCTTCAGAGGGAGGGATTTGTAAACTCGTTGAGGACTGAGAAAAGTTTCTTGGAGTTGTGTTCAGAGGAGTTGATGCGATCCCGGAGTGCGTCCTTCCTTGCGTTCTAGATGTTTCGGAGGTGGGTGGCGGTTGCAGCTCTGAATGAGGCGAGGTCTTCTCTGGTTTGGCTGTTCCTCCATTTTTTCTCTAAGCGTCTGTGGGTGCACTTTGATTCTTGGAGTTCGGTGGTGAACCAACGGACTTTCTTAGGTAAGCTTTTGGCTGATGTCAGCCAGAGTTAGGCTACAGTGTCGGGGCATTCAATGATCGTGAAATGTATGCAGCGTTGGTCGGTGCAGTATGAGGTGGATATGATCTCAATAGTGATCCGGTTGTTTGAGGTGAAGATGGGGTTCAATGTGTGACCTGCGATGTGTGTGGGCGTGGAGACCAGCTGTCTGAGGCTGAGGGTGGTGAGGTAGTCGAGTAGAGCAGTGGTGTTTGGGTCGGCGCAGTCCTAGCAGTGGAAATTCAGGTCGCAAAGGAGGAGGTAGTTGTCTGACGCCAGGGCTAGGGGGTAGATAAGTCTACTACATCGTCTATGAATGCTGGGCGGGGGGCGGGTGGCCAGTACACCAGGGTGCCACGGATGGAGGAGTTGTGGTTGGAGTGGACTAGGAAGGGAAGGTGTTCCATTGTGGCGCATTGTTCTTCTGGGACGACCTTGACACGTAGTGAGGACTTGTGTATGATGGCGAGTCCTCCGCCCTGGCGGGAGGGCCGGTCCTTCCTTAGGATGCTGTATCTGCCGGCAATAGCGATGGCGATGTCTGGTCCTGAGGTGGGGTTGGTCCAGGTCTCGGAAAGGAAGGCGATGTCCGGTCGGCCGGTGTAGATCAAATCCAAGAGTTCGATGGCATGTTTGTGGAGGGAGCAGATGTTCAGGAGGAGGAACTTGATGGGGTTGTGTAGGGTGTTGGTATCTCTGTGTGTGGAGAAGACCTTTAGCTTGTTGAGGATGGCGCTGAAGCTGCATTTCCCGCAGGTGAAAGGTCCGTGGGTGTCTTTGGGGGAGATAGGGCAGCAGTTGCTGAGACATATTGTGTTAAGGCAATGGAGGGTGTCGGTGTCTTAACGGAGGCTGGCCAGGGCTGGCTTAAGAAGATCAAGGGTTCCTGGCGCTGGGCGTTGGTCCTTGCACGGATGGGCACAGTTGGGCTTGCCTTTGGCATGCCAGTGGCCGGTTCTGGAGTTAGCAGCTGGTTAGTGAAGTGACCCTCACTGGCATGCTGGTTTCTTGCTGTTGTAGAGTGATACCTCTTGAAGAGAGTTCTATGGCAATTGTCAAAGCTTGGAGGCCTTCTGGGGTTCTTTGGAGTTTTTCCAGTTGTCCAGCAGCGGCGATTGCCGGGTCCTGGATGTAGAAGGTAGGGTTTGGTGCCTTTTTTTTTGCAGCAGGTCCACAGTTCTCGTGCTTTGGATCTTTTTGGTGCTGGTCTTCTTATTTCCGTCGAATCTGATTTCCTGGTCTAGGAATGCCCACTAAATACTGTATTTAGTGAGCGCTTTAGGGGGATCCTGGTAGTGACCAATGGGTCACCTACCTTTGGGCGGCTACACCCACTAAAGTGGTCACTTGCTGTTGAAGGGCCACTTCCCTAGCCCAGATTGGCTATTTTCCTTGCATCCAAGATGGAGGGAAATGAAATGGAGTGCCCACCTCGCAGGCAACACCCTAGGGGTCGTACAAGCCAGGTGGAGGGCACTCCTCCTGCTCTTTGTTTGAGTTTCCCAATGTTGCTCCCGCCAAAAGTTGGGGTTTCCACGCGGTTACTGTAGGCGGCAGGCCTGGCTTATAGTGGGTACCTTATGGTACTCACACCTTGTGCCAGGTCCAGTTATCCCTTATAAGTAGGTTGGTAGTGTTCTAGAAGCTTAGGCTGATAGAGGCAGCTATAGCAGAGTAGCTTAGGCTGAACTAGGAGACATGCAAAGCTCCTACTGTACCACTTATATCATATAGCACTATATCATAAGCATCACAATACTCAGTGTTACTAAAAATAAAGATACTTTATTTTAGTGACAATGTGCCAAAAATATCTCAGAGGATATACTCCCTTAGGAGGTAAGTAAAATACACAAAATATACACACAAACCAAAATCAGGTAAGTAAACAGTTAGAAAAGTAGTACAAACATTGTAGATTACAATAGGATGCAATAGCCTAGGGGCAACACAAACCATATACTAAGAAAGTAGAATGCAAACCACTTAGGGACCCCTGGCCTAGTGTAGTGTGTAGAGGGTCGCTGGGAGTGTAAGAAAACACTAAGGGTGTCCAAGATACCCCACCCAAAGACCCTGAAAAGTAGGAGTAAAGTGACCCTACTTCCCCAGAAAAACACTAAAGTCGTGATAGGAGATTCTGTAAAGACCACAAGTGACTGCAAAGCATTGAGGACGGATTCCTGGACCTGAGGACCTGTAAAGGAAGGGGACCAAGTCCAAGAGTCACAAAAGTGTCCATGGGGAGGCAAGAGCCCACTAAACCCCGGATGAAGGTACAAAATGGCTGCCTCAGAGTGGACGAAGCTGAAGATTCTGCAACAACGGCAGAAAGAACGCAAACAAGCCTTGCTAGCTGCAAAGGTTGCGGTTGAAGAAAATGGGTGCTGCCCGGGCCCAGGATGTTGACAATTGGAAGAGGAGACATAAGGGGCTCTCAACAACACAGAGAGCCCACGCAGAAGAAGGCAGCACCCGCAGAAGTACTTGAACACGGTTCAAGAAAACTGAGCATGGCAGTCATCTCAACACTACAGCGAGTTGAGCAATGCAGGATGGAGTGCTGGTGACCTGGGCTATGCTGTGCATGAAGGATTCCTTGTAAAAGTGCACAGAAGCCCTAGCAGCTGCAGTTCATGCAGTACACAGGATTACTGTCTGGCGAGGGGAGGCAATGACTTACCTCTGCCAAATTTGGACAGATGGACCACTGGACTGTTGGGGTCACTTGGATCCAGCTCCTGTGTTCCAGGGACCACGCTCGTCACGATGAGAGGGGACCCAGAGGACCGGTAAAGCAGAAGTTTGGTGCCTGCGTTAGCAGGGGGAAGATTCCGTAGATCGACAGGAGATTTCTTCTTGGCTTCCAGTGCAGGGTGAAGGCAGTCAGCCCCCAGAGCATGCACCACCAGGAAACAGTCGGGAAAGCCAGTAGGATTAGGTGCTACAGTGTCGCTGGCAGTCTTCCTGCCACTTTGTTGCAGTTTTGCAGGCGTCCTGGAGCAGTCATCGGTCGATCCTTGGCAGAAGTCAAAGAGGGAGATGCAGAGGAACTCTGGTGAGCTCTTGCATCCGTTATCTGAGGAAAAGCCCACAGGAGAGACCCTAAATAGCCCTCAGGGGAGGATTGGCCACCTAGTCAGGTAACCACCTATCAAGAGGGGTATCTGACATCACCTGCTGGCACTGGCCACTCAGAGGCCTCCATTGTGCCCTCACACCTCTGGATTCAAGATGGCAGAGGGATGGGATACACTGGAGGAGCTCTGGGCACCACCCCTGGGGTGGTGATGGACAGGGGAGTGGTCACTCCCCTTTCCTTTGTCCAGTTTCGTGCCAGAGCAGGGCTAGGGGTTCCCTGAACCGGTGTAGACTGGTTTATGCAAGGAGGGCGCCATCTGTGCCCTTCTAAGCATTTCCAGAGGCCAGGAGAGGCTACTCCTCTTAGGCCCTTAACACCTATTTCCAAAGGGAGAGGGTGTAACACCCTCTCTCAGAGGAAATCTTTTGTTCTGCCTTCCTGGGACAGGCTGCCCAGACCCCAGGAGGGCAGAAGCCTGTCTGTGGGTTGACAGCAGCGGTAGCTGCAGTGACAACCCCAGAGAACTGGTTTGGCAGTACCCGGGGTCCATGCTGGAGCACCAGGGATGCATGGGATTGGCACGCCAATACCAGATTTGGCATGAGGGGACGATTCCATGATCTTAGACATGTTACATGGCCATATTCGGAGTAAACATTGTGAAGCTACATATAGGTATTGACCTATATGTAGTGCACGCGTGTAATGGTGTCCCCACACTCACAAAGTCCGTGGAAATTGCACTGAACTATTTGGGGGTGACTTGGCTAGTGCCAGGGTGCCCTCACATTAGTAATTTTGCACCTAACCTTCACCAAGTGAGGGTTAGACATATAGGTGACTTATAAGTTACTTAAGTGCAGTACAAAATGGCTGTGAAATAACATGGACGTTATTTCACTCAGGCTGCAGTGGCAGTCCTGTGTAAGAATTGTCTGAGGTCCCTATGGGTGGCAAAAGAAATGCTGCAGCCCACAGGGATCTCTTGGAACCCCAATACCCTGGGTACCTTGGTACCATATACTAGGGAACACACATTCAGGCCACAAACTATGAGCACTGGGGTTCTGGCTAGCAGGATCCCAGTGAGACAGGCAAAAACAAACTGACACACAAGGAAAAATGGGGGTAACATGTCAGGCAAGATGATGCAGTTAGCAGCAGGCCTGTGGGTCGAGTTTCAAAGGCAGTTAGCCCTTTGAACCTCACTGCCAGGGCAGTGCACATTCCTGAGGGAGGGGGTGTTGGCACCTCCACCCAGGAAGGTCATTGATATACAAACCAGAGAGACAGGTCTCTCCCCCCAGGTTTGTAGATTGGGTGTCTGAAGGTGGCAGGCTTGGTAGAACGAGTCGTCAACCATGCCAGGGTGGTTAGCTTTTGCAGGGGGCACCTCTAAGGTGACCCAGGGGAACCTTTAATAATAAATCCAACACTGGCACCAGTGTGGATTTATCATTCTGAGTTGTTTTATACTAAACAACCCAGTGTTAAGAGTGGCCATCATGTTGCTGTGAAACTCAAACTGACCAGTGTTCAGCACATGTATTGTAAAATGGCTGCTCTGTTCACTTACTATGTCCCACGTTAGGCAAGGACACAATGGGAGATATTGCTCATGCAGTTATGCCTTCACATATAATGCGGTGCACCCTGCCTTAGGGCTGGAAGGCCTGCCAGAGGTGTGTTTTATGCATGGTGTATGCAAAGTATGGTGGACAGTGCACACAGGCAGTGTGCCATGTTGAGTTTGTGTTTTAGGCTTGCACCAAGACACTCAGCCTGCAATGGCAGTGCTGGGTGCATCTGGATGTATGGCACGAAAGGGTGGCACAATCAGTGTTGCTGTCCTCAGGGGCCTACTCTTAGTACCCCATGCCCTGGGTACCTAAGTAATTTTTACTAGGGATTTACTGTATAGTGGTAGCTAGAGGTGTATCCAATTGTGCCAAAGCATCACAACAGTTTTAGGGGAAGAGCTCTGGCCCAGGGAACATGGTTAGCAGGGTCTCTGGGCACTACAATTCCTAGGCTACATCATACATCAGGCCACAATGGGGGCTACCCATGTACAAAAAGATGCCATTTCTCACAAATATACTAATTAGTACCTTAGGTTTTGAGGGCATTTATGCACACTGATGCGTATGAACACGTTAAGTCATATCAAGCAGAACCTTGCATCAAGAGTCATACACGCTTTGCAGAATCTTAAGGTCCACAATGTACATTTAGGGATTTATGTGAGACTTCAGGCCTCATTACAAATCTGGCGGTCCTGGGACTGCCAGACTTGCAGTGGCGGTTGGACCACTTCCAAAGCAGCGGTCCGGCCTCCACATAATGACCGTGGCGGAGCCGCCACGGTCTGAATGCCGGCACCACCAGGTTGCTGCCAATCGACAGCCTGGTGGTGCCAGCAATCTTAATCTGGCAGGGCAGCGCTACAAGCAGCGCTGTCCTGGGGATTATGACTCCCCTCTCTGCCGGCTTTTGATTTGCGGTGGCACCAGGTGCCGGGGGCCCCTGCACTGCCCACATAGTTTGCATAGGCAGTGCAGGGGCCCGCATGGACAGCCCTGTTGTGCTTTTCACTGCCAGAATTACAGGCACTGAAAAGCGCAAAGGGTGCTGTCGCACCTGACGCACCGCAACATTGCAGCTGGCTCGATTGCGAGCCGGCATCAATGTTGTGGTGAGTTTCCCGCTGGGACAGCGGCTGGAAACACTGTTTCCGCCTGCTGGCCCAGTGTGATCTCATAATATGGCCAGCAGGCGGAAAACCGGTGTGGTGGTTTTCCGACCTAAAGCGTTTTGGGTCTTAATAAGAGCCTCAATCTAACTTTGAGAAGCTGTCTGTAGAGGGGAAAGTGGATTTCATTAAAACTATTGAAATTGTGTTGGCTTGTGATGACTGAATGAAAAGAACACTGGTTATGACCGCATAAAAGGACTGGGTATGCAGTCCAAGGACAGTGCACACTTCCTTCTTTTATTTACTGTGTTTTTGGCTGAGCGAAAATTAATCATTCAACACCTGCAGGCCCAGACTCACAGTAAACTTTGAAATCATTCCATCCTTACTGCCGGTTTTAGGAGACAAGAATGTCTGGCACAGTGGCCACTTATGTTTATGTCTTTATTGGAGTGTTGATCAAAGGTTGTGCCCTTGATACCTTTTCATTCATGTTAGTTAAGGCACAGTGTGGGTTCTCACAGAGTCATCCCTCCTGCATTTGCTTTTCAGTATTCATTTCAGACTTCCTACCCAACTGATATGAGATGTCCTCTTGACACAAACTTTGCTGTGCTTCTCAACCATGCTGTCAGTAGTTCACTGAACAAACTCAGCACGTGTCTCTTGAGCAGTCACAATTGATGTGCTAAAATGGTTAAAGTAAAACAAAATGGAGTTGCTGCTGGCCGTTAAACACAAGAATTGTTGGCATGATTATTTCCAGCCTTCTCATTTTGCTGAGGCTCCTGCAGCCACTGGCAGTTATACTGTATTGATGGGAACATGTCTTAATAACCCAGATTAACTGTCTTTTACTCGTGCTTCCATATGTTGTATCTGATTAAAACGTACATCTCATTCCTACATAAAGAGATTCACACCAGGGTTTTTAACCAGAAATAGAATATTGCATACTCTACTTGGACCTTCCTGATGTTTCTTTCTCTAATCTGCAACACATTCAGAACTTTGCCTTAGAAGTAAAGGGTTGTACACAAATAAGTCTGTTCTGGTCTAAACTCCTAGGAAATGTCTAGATGGGCTCCAGTGGCGGAAGGAGTCTGTCCTATTATCCTGTGTTTTAGGCACTGCATCTACAATGGACTAGAAGGCTTTAGCTTCAAGGCCAGGGCTTCTACACACAAGATCTCACATGTTGGTGTTGTTCCGTGCTTCAACTCTCATGTATCACAATAACCTAAGCAGTGTGTTGTTTCCTTTAATACATGGGCCTATGTTTCAAAACAAACTCCAAGTACATAAGCAAGATGCATCTGTACAGTTAGGGTGATTATTTCATATACACAGCTGCATCACAGCATCAGCTAGGATTAATTAATGCTGAATCTCCAAAAATATTTGAAGTACTTGTCAAAGGAATTTTCTAAAAAACGTTAGAGGTAACTACTGCAGGGAAACCTTAGTCACTTATTTAATGCAAAGTAAATATAAGATATATAGCAGGGGAGACATCAATGGGAAGTACTTTTGCCCCATGTTTAGCTTGTCTATATGTGTATGACTTTGAGCAATGGTTTGCATTGAGGTTCATCCTCAATGCAACTAATCTGTTTTCTGACAACATTAGAGTCTGGCGAAGGTACATAGAGGACATCTTAGTGATATGGCAAGGGGACATCCAACTTGTCCCTTCCTTAACTAACTGGATCAACAGTCTTGACCCTTTTTTGAGATTTACATCTACAGTATCCACAGAGAGTATATCCTTTCTTGACCTTACGATTTCTATCACGAATGGCAAATTATAATCCTGTACTTATCATAAAGACACTGATCGCAATAGTTTGCTTTTGTATGAAAGTTATCATCCGAAGGCTCTAAGAGATAATCTCCCGTATGGCCAATTTTTACGATTACGTAGGAATTGTAGTAGTCTTTCCACCTTTGAACAACAAGCAGGTGATTTATCTCAGAAATTTCTCCATAGACATTACCCAATGAAGAATATTAAGATGGCTGGGAAGCAAGGGCGTAACAACAATAGAGAGGCCCTTCTATCAACCCCACAGAAGAATATGGAACCTCGTTTAACCTGTGTATCCACATTTTCCCCCAATTCGAATCTTTTGAAGAAACTGATTAAAAAACATTGGTCGATTCTCACTAGTGGAGGTACCCCTATACCAAGACCACTGTTTGCATTTAAAAGAGCATCCAACATAAAAGACTCAGTGGTACATACCAGACCACCACCTATTAATGTGGAACGTGACCAACAGCGATTGTGGTCTTTACCACCAGTGAAGGGTCACTCAACTTGTGGCAATTATAATGTTTGCCATCTCACTGAGCGAACAGAAATGGGCATGTTAGAACCTATTGGCCCATGGCATCTTAATAAAAATAGCAATTGCAACACTTCTAACTGATTCGTTGCCCATGTGGATTACGCTATGTAGGTATGACCACAAGATCAGTTCACATCAGGATCAACGAACATAGAAGTAATGTCAGATGTGGTCGTTTAACAACAAAATTAAGCACACATTATCGTGATGCCAAGCATACTCCTGATGACATGTGGTGGATTGTTTTGTAAGTTGTCGATTAGGTACCCATTTCCAGGGCCTTAATGACAATATACCTTGGTTTAATATCTCAGGAGGTGGAAGATGACTCTAGTTTAGTAGCCATCTTTTTACTTCTCCACACTTATTCTTGTTTTGTCATTTTGATTGGATGAGTTTAATATATTCCCTTTATTTTGGGTCATTGTTCCAGGATTCAGATTTGTTAGCTATAATGTATAACCAACCATTTGGAAATCTATTCTTTCATATTGTTTCATAGACTCACAGACTATGCTACCTATTTATGAATCATTTGAAAGATATATCTCTGGTTTCTCTAAGCAGTGTTTATCACGATCTTTGTTTAATTTTTGCTTGGCTCATGCAGCTTAGGACTTTGTTGGATTGAGATCTTGGTCCCTTCTCTATGTCCATGAATGAACTGAGCAGTCCCACCCTTTGTTTGGTTTCATTGGATGATTTACGTCCCAGTACGTATTTGTATCTGCACTTCCGTGTCCCGCTATTGTTAGAAAGTTGGGCGGCACGTGGGGCACGAGAGAACGGCATCTCCAGCTTCAACAGGTATTTACTGATGTATGCCGTGTTAGGCGTTCGTTCGTCGCGTTCAGCTTTTGTATGAACTTGATACTGATTGCCGATTGTTCTTTTTTCCTCAAGTATATTCCCCCTTTTTCAGGTTACATGTATAATGGAGAATCAATTTATTTTTAATATACTTGGCCCTTATATTGTTTGTTTAGCAACTGAGTTTAGGTAGCTAAGGTACTAAGTTATAGTCAAATTTTTTTACACAGAGTGGCCTTGGTTCAACTTTAATTGATACTGTTTGACAGTTTATTGAGAATATTGTTTCCTTAGTATATGGAAGCTGATGTATAAGACAAATTTGTACTGAAGGTATTTACATCAGTTCCACTTCCGTTTTTCCTTTTTTTCCTTTTTTTATTTTCCTTATAGCAATTATGACTAATTGTCTACTCGCCTGACTTAATAAAAGACCAAGCTACAATATTGATTGGTAAGCAAGATGTTGTTATTAGCTCTTCATTAGAGTTCCAGATGGTGTTTGTGTATTATTATAGTGAGTACATGGCTCTGATTTAAAAGGGAGGCAGATTTTCTTTCCTCTTTTTGATTTTGTTCTGCAATGTCTTCCTAGTTTGTTTTATCTTTGTAATTCCAGGTATTTCCAGCTACCCGGATGGTGCTACAGGATGGTCAGTGGGTCCATCTCTAACAAGGCTTCTCTGTCATCTGATTTTGTAAAAGGGGTTTTCCCTTTTTCTGGCTTTGCCATATAATTTCCTGTTTTCCACAGGGTTATTCCTTTTTTTATATTCCCTTCCATTTTCCCTTTCTAATTAAAATGCGTTGAGGAAACCTGATCAGTGGGATCAAATAAACATTGAAAAATTCAGTAAGACATTAGACCATAAACATTAATGACACTTTTATGTATTGAATAAGTATGTATGTTTCCACTATAGAATCTGAGTAGTTCATAAATGATTGAATGTCATAAATCAGAGGTACCTTGGGCATCACAACTGAGTGTCTTCCTGTTTTCCGGGCCCTCAAAGAGTTTACTGTGTTGCAAATAATGCATTAACAATCGCAGAAATTCCCGTGTTGGACCACCAAAATCAACAGCTCCTTCAGAGTTCCCAGATGAATCAGTAAACATAACAGATATACCGTTGGTTGCTTTATATGTTTTGCGAAGGAAGGCACGGCGTGCTCCATCCCAAATGTTTCGTCGATTTATGTTGAACTTGGATGTCTTTTCAGAGTCAATTTGTAGAGCAAGGTTTGTTAGTAGATCCTTCAAAGTTATATCATTGCTCTCACTAAAATACAGGAAATGAATGTAAGCTCTCAAATTTATTAATTCAAAATCAAATGCATAAATCAGATTTGAAAGTTTTAAAATTACCTTTCATGCACCTCATTTCGCTCAGCAATATTGGTAATTGAGTCATCAAATTCTTCCTCATCAGGAATTTGCACGTTATCAATCAACAGTTCAGTGTAACACCTAAAACAATAACCATTACTCGTTTTAAAAAGAAGCAACCTGTTAAATTAATAGATTACACCCTCTTGTTACAAGTCACCTAAAGACATGATTTATAGGTTTGACCAAATGAAGCAACAATCATCACAAGAGAACTTGGGCCATATGTACGAACACATTTTCCCATTGACACAGAATGGGAAAAACCCTTTGCTACATCTGGCCCCTTGTTATATAATTTGTTCACACAACGTATCCCAATGTAACCGACCAGTGTATTTTTAAATATGAATTATGCTTTATTATGTATGGCAATTACTTTAGTGGTGTAGAAATTGGCAGTTGTGTCTTTGCCATACACATTTATTTGTCAATGTACTACAGATTAAATTTACCATTGATGCATTTTAATAGACTGAAGACAAGGTAGTAGTAGCACAAAGTCAAAATCCATTCAGTCTGTAGCATATGAAAGAACTACTGCCTCCATGTCACACACCAGCTGTTATAGCTATGAAGTACATACATGTGGTACTCAAGATTGACTGTTAGGCCTGAGACATTTGGTATAACATCTCTCAAAGTGAGAATTCCATAACTCTGATTGCATGTTAAGATGCCATGGCCACCAAATTACATTATGCCACACATCTACCACTTAAGATTAGACATTTTACATGGTTGTATTCCTACATCGCTAAGTGTATGCTGTGCATACCATTGCTTGCCTTGATGTATTGACTACTGTTTGTAAAAAGTATTAGACCACTCCATATGCATTGTACATCGACTGTATGATCTAATAGCCATACATCATGGTAAAGATCCAGTAAAACATTCCTTCAGGGACCCTGGAGAGTGGTCTGGTCATGGCAAAACTTTCAAGAGTCTAGCTTTTTTATAACAGGCAAATACTTTTCCAATGATCTGACAATATTTAAGTAACATGCAAACCTCGTATTGAGTATGTGGTATGGAAAAAGCAGTACAGATAATGGTCATCAAATCCTTCACTAAGGACACTGTGAGAGGACGATATCTGCAATGTACTTTCTCTCGCCATGTTTGCAGACACTGCAGTTGCTGTATAGTTGCTAACATTCAGTGGATCCGAACTATCCTCTTTAACTGGATATTCTGATTCTGCTGAATTACTGCTGAAAGTGGCTTCACTCTCCAGCCACATCACCAAGTCAGATTTTTCCCCTATGCCTTTCTCCTATAAAAACATCAATAGCACATAACATGATTCTTGAGAATTTACTAGCAATGTTAGTAAACAACCAATTTGGAAACAGCCACATACGAACTACTCCTACAAGACAGCATCACACAAGCTTTTCCAGTGTTCGCTGGCAGCCGACCATACCCAAATCCTCCTCCTTTGGTAGTTTACAGTGCCTACCAAATCATCCATAGCACAGCTCCATATTTTTCAAATGTACATTCAGACAGTATATGCAGAAAGGAACTCTCAGCTTAAGCTAGGAACCATTTACTGACCATCATGTACTTCAAGAAGACTTGAAAAAAAATAGGACCTCTTCCTTTTTTCAGACATCAGATAAGAAACAATAAGAATCAAATGTAAACGATGAAGGCAATGACAATCAGATTGTTGACAAACAGATGACATCCTTTCCTTAAAGTAGAGCCTGCACACCTGCACTTGAAGAAGTAGTATAGGACACACTCACTAGATATTATGCATGAACACAGGCATATGTATTTCTCATTACTCATTTCTCAGCTCCCTGACACATCAGCATCACAATCAACACAACTTGGTAAGAATACTTCTATGGTCATCACCCACAATAACAAAGATCTTGCCACACTATAAACCCACACACTATCAACCTAACCCTTTTGCAGATTTGTGTATTTTACTAAATAACCATACTTGTGCGGATGAACAATTGAAGAAGTAGTTATTTCCGTCATCTCTGATTCCATTAGTTTAGTCACGTACACCTCTGCATCTTATACATACAGACATAAACACACTCACACACTCCATATAAGTAATCTATTGTTCACATATGTTGGTAGTCAATTCACCCACTGTAAGACAGAACCATATTGGCTGATGACACATGAGTGTATAAACATCGTTACAAATTGGACTGTACTATTTAATGTACATATTAAAACAAAGAGGATCTTACTTAATTATGTAGGTAAGTTTTTAGGGTTTTAGAAAACAACTAAATTTCAATATTTATAGCTAAAGTGATGTTTAGTTTTTTTGTATGCAACCAAACAGCACAGTCCAGTATTTTCAATGAACATTAACTTGATATAAACCTTTTTTCAAGCTACCTGCCCGATAATAAACATGTAATGTAAAAAATATCTTTGAAATATGAAAATACGTACATATTCATTAACGGATATGTTTCCTATCCGTTTCAAAGGAAAACACAGAGCATACATTATGCAAGTTTTACTTACAGGCCCCTGTAATTCAGGAAGTTCTAGAATTTGCTTTGATGGTTGTAAATAGACTGATTTCTGTTTAAATTGTTTAAAGAGTTTTGAGATTATTACTCCTGACAGACTCTGTTTGTCCATTAGCAGAGGCTGCACTAATTTGTTATGGCAAGGCATCAGAAGTTTTATGCTATAAAAACAAAAAGTGGAGTGTTAATATAATCATATATGAACTTTTAAATTAGACGTTTAAACATATATCAAAATATCAGAAATGCTACATCTGTATCAGCCAGAATTCCATCCATTGTGGGAGGAGTTAACCTTTATGTCATTAAGCTGGCCAACTTTTATCGATGTTGACCATCTACATAGTGGATATGAGATAGAGCTGTGGATAAGAATTGAACATTATTAGAGAATATTTTAATTGCCACTATATTGATTGTGGTGTGGTACATGATCTTATGCTTTTTATAAGTCAGAGTAATTTCATATGGTGCCGCTGCATCCATATCTGAATAAAATGAAGTTGTTAATCCATTGAACTACTGAATTTTTTTCACTAATCCTTTTAGAAAAAACTCTCTATTAACTGTCTTGTTCGAGGTAATAAAGAGTTTTTTTAATTAGCACCTGATGTTGCCTTGCCCCTGGTTATCTGATCACTGACTCTCATTTTTTGTTTAACATCTCTGTATTTATGAGTTATTTTCCCTAAACATTAATAGAACTCTCTTGCCACATTGAAAGTATGTGGTTATGATTTAAACAGTAGATTAAATGAAACTGCAAGGCTATTACCTTTGTAGGTGGAAATATATAACAATTTTATATACAATTGCTGATATTTTCTAAAAAGTGCATTTCCTTGTCAAAATATATATAAAAAGAAAATGTTCTTACTCAATATTGTCAATTTTTGGGCTAAAAGCCAAATGGAGATGGTTCTGCACCTCAAGGTTAGTCCATAATTTGTTAAATTCAAATGTTATGATGATATGTCCACTTTCATATCAAAATTGCTTTGTTCCTTGCTTCACCACAATCGCATCATGGGGACCAGATAAAAGAATTACTTCTTTAGTGAATGTAGGAGGCCCACGAAAATGCCTGAAATGAAAAGTTGTATCTGGATGTTAATCTTATATTTAGAAATTGAATACAATGATACACTTTGTACTCTGTCAAAATTTAAAAACCAGTTGCTGTGAAATACCAGGAAAAACCCTAATTTGATCATAAGAAATAATATTTCATAGGCACAATAATGCTGAAAAAAGAAAGTGTTCATAAAATCATAAAGTAAGAAGTTTATTATCTAATTTTTGTAACTGCTGAATCACCTCTACCCTAATCATTCTGTATATTTAGTGAGTTCACCATTTTTTATTTGGAGTTCTTGGATATTACCCAAATGTCTTCACCTGTGCTCATCATATCTTTATATGTCAGCTATTACAATGTCCTTACAGAGCAGGAGACTTTTTAGTTACTCATTACTTTTTACCGTAACCATCAACCTCTCTGAGAAAGTAATGGTACATGGGGTGAGTGAATCACTCTCACCAGAAAAACACCCAATATCATGTGTAAGGGTTGTGGTCCAAGATTATTAAATGGCAAGAGTTATAGTTTCTTCTGAGAAGTATCATTATAAGCGTAACTATAACTACTGAATTTCTATGGATTTTTGTGGGTAAAACATGAACCTAACTATAACGTCCCTGTAACCTTTGGTTTTATTTCAGTGAATTTCCATGGCTTTTTTTCAACAGTAAAGTCATATATACTTCCCATAAGCTAATTTAACTACCCCTGTGCACGGCCTTTGGCCATGCGCAGTAGTAGTTGGCCACAGGAGCTGGTCTGCAGCCAGGCCCTGCATCCAACCCCCGCAAGCAGCCATCCCCCACACACAGCGCATGGCCTTTGAGCATGTACAGCAGGGGTTTGGTGTGTGAGTAGGTTTCTTTCATTGTTAATCAGCTCCTTATATCCTTCACAATCTTATAACTCCTGCATGTGTCTTATGGAGCCAGAAAACCTCTATTGTGACCCCTTAAGTGTTTTTTGGACAATATCTTTGTCCTCCTCCTGGCCAAGCAACAAAGAAAATGGCAGCTGCAACTTTCCTGTCAACAAACCATCAATTTGAGCGTTTGTTTCTAAAATTAAGAAATGCTGTCTATGTAACCATTACATAGCACCGCATTGCATTTCTCCCAAATGTGCTCCTATACTGAGCTGGACAAAGCAATTCCTCTCTGAAGAGCTTCTCTTCTGTAAGCACTTTTGGTAAACATCACCGACACAGCAAGAAACTATACATTTGGCAGGTGAGACATCCCGTTTCCGGAGGAAGGAGAGCCTCCACCACCCTAGTGGTTTGCTGGCCACCCACACACTTAAAGTGAGACACATAGTAGACTATAGCTGAACAAAATTATTTGGGAGACAATAAAGGCGATGAATAAAGTATAAAATATGCCATCTAACCTCCTGGTATAATTTGGCTGGTGCGTCCTTTCAGCATTCTGTCTTCCAAAGTTGCGGGTAAAGCGAAATATTGGTGCCTGTGCCACAGCGCTTGGAACATGTGTTTCTGACTGTTCTTGGCCTGACTTAGCTGATTCGATTGGGACTGAAGAACACCTTCCTCTTGAAAATACGTGTCTTACTTCTTCATCCACATCTTGTCCTCTATTTCTGTATCGTAGTTTGATCTAGAAATGCTCAGACTGTTATTATTGGCATTACTACTCCCCAAAAGGGTTTGATTGGACTGAAAATGCGTTTGAGGATTCCTTGGTACATCTAGAGTTTGGCTTATTGCCTCCAAAATTGAGGGTTGAGATAAAAGGCTATCAACAAGGTCACAAACTACCTTTGAATCTGCAGCCATCCTTTTTACTGAGGTCTGCAAAAAAACAAAATATCAGTCAGTATTTTATAGTGCCGTACACAACATTTAACATCATCTGACAAGTAGCCAGCTAGATAAGGTATAGAAATTACCCCACTTATCAGATTTTCCCTGCATGATTTTGTCCAAATCTGTGTAGGAGAAAAATGCAAATAATCTGAGTTTTAAACATGTGAAATAGAATTACCACCTTGATTCACCATTCTGAGGTGCAGGACTTGGAAAGATGCAGTGATACTGCACACTTCATAAAATTAACCCTGCATTTAATACAACAATTAAAATGAGCCCCTGCTGTGTGAAAATATACATTAGAGACACCTCAAGAGATCCCCCAAGTTCATATGTTGTTCCCTATCAAAGCAATCCCAAATGGCTGGAAAAACACCTGAAAATGTTTTTAAGGGTGGTGTAGGAACCTGATTCTGTATAAACTATATCAAAATGAGATATGGTGTGCACAGAGTCGAGGGGTTCCCCAGAGGAGTAACAGAGTCTAAAGTAGATAATAATAATGTTCTCTTTTGTGGTAGTGTGGGCGAGCAGTTAGGCTTATCATATGGTAGTGCAACGCCTTTTGTTGTACAGACAGAGACAACAGAAGAAGCACACACTGAATGACTTAACTCCAGACCAATGGTTTTAATATATCAAAAATATATTTCCTTAATTTGTTTTTAGAACCACAAGATTCAAGTTGCAGGTAAGTACCTTAAATGTTTCGTATTTCACACAGGGATCAACAGTACTTGGTTTGAAATAGCTAAGTAATACAGTTTTTTTAATTCTTGGCAATAATCTGTTTTAAAAATGGACACAGTATAATTTTCAGAAACAGTCCCTTGGTGAAGAAATGTTAGATTGTTTTACAGGTGAGTACAACACTTAAAGTTTCAGTGTGCGGGATTTAGGAAGTCCACCGTTTGGGGTTCAAGTTAGCCCCAAGCACCCACCACCAGCAAAACGGGGCTGGTCGGGTGCTGAGGTCAAAGATGAGCAATTAAAACGTGGGCTGCTGTGGAGTCAGAGGGTACTCGGAATCAGGTCTGCCTGCAGGTAAGTACCCACGGCTTGGAGGGCAAACCAGGGGGATTTAGAAGAGCACTGAAGGTTCCACAAGTAAGCACCAAACACACACCCTCAGCGGCGCAGGGGCGGCTGGGTGCAGGGTGCAAACAGGACGTTGGGTTCTCAATGCTGGTCTAGCAGGAGAACCAGGGGGTCACTCAGAGGCTGCAGGAGAGGTACAGGGTGTTGTCTCGGGTGCACCACCAGTTGAATAGGGAGGAGGGCCGCCTGCTGAATGTAGCTGCACCAGGTGTTGGTTTCTGGGGGGCTGCGGGTGCAGTGTGTCGTTAGGCGGTGGATATCTTCGTCCCGATCTTCGCGGTCAGGGGGTCCTTGGGATTCCCTCTGCAGGCGTTGTGATGGAGGGGTGGAGAGGTCAACCCAGGGTGGGCACTTGCTCAGCGTCGTCTGGGAATCCTCTCTGGCTGGGTGGACCACCTGGACACGGGCCGTGGGTGACGGGTGCACAGGGGTCAGGACTCACGCATCCAGAGTGGGGTGGGAGTCCCTGGTTGTTCGATTTGCTTAGACAGAACAGCTGTCCTCTGGAGATCTTGGTCCTTTTGGTCGCAGGGCAGTCCTCTGGAATTGGGCAGCGGTACTTGGTCCTGCTGGACACGTCGCTGGTCTTTTGCAGGTTCTTTGAAGCAGGAGACAGGCCAGTAGGGCTGGGGCCAAAGCAGTTGTCGTCTTCCTTCTTCTCTGCTGGGGGTTTCAGCTAAGCAGTCCTTCTTCTTCCTGTTAGGTCGCTATGAATCTGGTGAGCTAGGTTCAGGGAGGCCCTTAAATCCTAGCTTTAGAGGCATTTTAGGGGCCAATGGCTACTGACCCTGAGGGTGGCTACACCCTCCTTGTGCCCATTCCCTTTGGGGAGGAGGGCGCAAACCTAATCCTATTGGTCTGTGTCCTCTAAACAAAGATGGAGTATTCTACAGGGAGGCGGTCACCTCAGCTCCGGACACCTTAGGGGTGGTCCTGGTTGGGGTGGTCACTCCTCCCTGTTTTCCCTAATGTTCCCGCAGGATTTGCCACCAAAAGTGGGGCTTCATCCAGGGGTGGGCATCTCCACTAGCTCGAGTGCCCTGAGGCACTGTACCCTGAGGCTTGAGCCTTTGAGGCTCACCACAAGTGTTACAGTTCCTGTAGGGGGAGGTGTGAAGTACCTCCACCCAGGACAGGCTTTTTTTCTGACCACAGAGTGCACAACGGCACTCACACCATGTGGTCAGAAACTTGTCTGAAAGTGGCAGGCTGGCACAAACCCATCAGTCCTACACCAGCAGTTTGGTTAACATACAGGGGACATCTCTAAGATGCCCTCTGTGGGCATTTTTCAATAAATACCACACTGGCATCAGTGGGGGTTTATTGTGCTGAGAAGTTTGATACCAAACTTTGTAGTATTCCATGAAGCCATTATGGAGCTATGGAGTTCGTAATGACAAACTCTCAGACCATATACTCAATATGGCCACACTGCACTTACAATGTCTACAAATTGACTTAGACACTGCATGGGCATATTGCTCATGCAGCTATGCCCTCACCTGTGGTATAGTGCACCCTACCTTAGGGCTGTGAGGCCTGCTGGAGGTGTGACTTACCTATGCCACAGGCAGTGGTTTGTGGGCATGGCACCCTGAGAGGGGTGCCATGTTGACTTTGTCTTTTTCTCCCTACCAGCATATTCAGGATGCAAGGCTGTGTACATGTGCTGGGTGAGGGGTTCCCTAGGGTGGCATAGTACATGCTGCAGCCCTTAGAGACCTTCCCTGCCACAGGGCCCTCTGTACCTTTTACAAGGGACTTAACTGTGTGCCAGTGTTGTGCCAATTGTGGAAACAAAGGTACTGTTTGTGGGGAAAGAGCACTGGGGCTGGGGCCTGGTCAGCAGAATCCCAGCACACTTTCAATCAAAGTTGGCATCAACACTATGCAAAAGATGTGGGGGGTAACCATGCCAACAGTGGCGCTTTCTTATAGGTGGCATTTAATCTAATATGCAACCTACATACATTTAAATGTGCTTACATAATGACAAATTTATCATTTCAGGTTAGCACCTATTACATAGAGGCCCTGGGGGATATCTTGGGAACTACCCAGAGACCCCTTTTTGCCTAATTTATTTGACCTGATATTTTATTTTACTTATACTGGGTGCTCCCTTGTTCCTAGACAAAGCTATTCCTCTTTGAAGAGCTTCTAACAAGAGTAAAGCATGCATTTTGCCTTGGATTGTTTTTTACCAATCCAAAGCTGTAACACAGTGCCCGTGGTGGTAAAAGGCTTTTGTCATTTCTCAGCTCGGCATCAATAGCACAGACTAATCCTATGCTTAAAGGCTGCTGTACAAATGGTAAAGTACTAAGGACAAGATGTAGGAAATTTCTGAATTGCGACTCGCAAATTGTGGGTCAGAGAGACTCGCAATTTGCGAGTCGCAATCCAGGATGCAGGAGAGTGTCCCTGACACCCTCTGCAACTCGCAAGGGGGTCGTAAAGGCCCACCTCAATAATATTAATGAGGTGGGTCGCAATTTGTGACCCCCTTGCGACTCGCAGCACTCACAGGGATGGTGGCCTGCTGGAGACAGCAGACCACCATGTCTGTGACTGCTTTTAAATAAAGCAGTTTTTTTTTGTAATGCAGCCCGTTTCCCTTAAAGGAAAACGAGATGCATTACAAAATGAATTTTTTTTTTCCATGCCATTCACAAAGGGGAAGGGGTCCAAAGGGAACCCTTCCCTTTTGCGAATGGGTTACCACCAGTGTGACACTGGTGGCAACTGCGATTGCTTTGCGACCGCGTTCGCGGTCACAAAGCAATGCAACATAGCGCTGCAACTCGCAATTAGGAAGGGGAACACCCCTTCCTAATTGTGACATGCATTCCCGTTTTGCGAGTCAGTAACCAGGTTACCGACTAGCAAAAACGGGAATTGGGCATCGCAACGTGGGTTTTGCACGTCGCAAACAGCGAAATTCGCTGTTTGCGACGAGCAAAACCTTTCTTACATCTGGCCCTTAGTCCCCCCTTTCTTATATCTGGCCCTTAGTCCCCCCTTTCTAGTTTGGCCTAGATGTCACTGCGCTAATCCTGTGCCTAAACTTTTTCCAAGAAAAAAAAAGATTTGAAGTGAGCAGTGTCAGAATGTATCTGGTGTTGTTGGGTGCTCTATATCGGAGCTGCTCTCCACCTAAACTAGGGAACTATGCTGAGTTCCTTGTTTCCCATCTTTGTATATAAATTTCATTTTTTTATATATATATATTTTATACACAACTATATATATATATATATATATATATATATATATGTATATCAATAAATATGTATAAAATAGACAATCATTTTCAATTTCAACCACCCCTTAATGTTGTCCCTCCATCATCCCGTAAAATGCCATACTACCCTTAAAACGCTACCCTTTCCTGATCCCTAAAAGCCCTTACTACCCCTTTATACTCTCATTCCCTAAGTCCTAAAAATGTCTAACTCCTCTTTAATGCTATCTTTCACTGAACACTAAGGTCCCCTTACTACCCTTTTTATACTACTCTACACTGAAAACTATAAACCCTTTACTATTCTTTAACCTCACTCATGCCTGAACCCTAACAAATGTCTTACAGCCCCTTAACACTGCCCTTCCCTCCTTCCCTGAACAGTAAACCCCCTTACTACTCCTTAACCCTTCTCTTACCTGAACACTAAAAGCCCCTTAGCACTACTCATCCCTAAACCAAAAAAACCTTACTACCTCTTATTACTACCATTCCTTAAATTCTAAAAACCATGGCTACCCTTTAAATCATTAAGGCCTATTACCTTAAACCCTTATACAATTTGATATAACCGTAACACATTGTCACTTACCACATTGCAACCATATTATGGCCCTCATTACGACCGCCAAAGCCAGCGTGTGTCAGAAGACTGTCAGTGCTGGTGGTCTTCCGCCCACCATATTACGGGTACTTCTGAATTTCCGCCACATTTTGGGTGGAAATCCAGTAGCAGTTGTGTTGGCGGGTGGAGGCGCAGGGGCAGTTCTACCACCGGCACCGCCCTGCCAGTAAGATACCGTCTGCCGTATCATGTGCTGTAATACGGCATGGCGGTGTCATGGTGGCGGGGCACTGCCGGCGGTGGAAGTACCTCTTCCTGTTCCCCGCTGGACAACTTCCTCCCCAGACAAGGAAAGTCGATCGAGGGAAGAGGGGTGGGAGGGGGGTGTTGTGTGTGAGTGAGTGTTGTCTGCGTATGTGAATGTATGTGTGTATGCATGTGTGTATGGGTGTTTGTATGCGTGTATGTATGTCAAAGTGAATGCATGTATGAATGCTGAAGTGAATGCGTGTATGGATGCATGTGAGTGAATGCGTCTATGTCAGTGTTGGTGAATGACTGTATGCGGGCTGCGTGTGTGTGGGTGTCTGTGTGCGTGTGGATGTAGGCGGGAAGGGGGCGCTCTACCTGAAGGCGGTTGGGGGACGGGGGATTGCGCTCACTTGGGGGGGAGCCATCTACCAGTAACAGAGAAGAAATTCTCTGTCACCAGTAGCCTTTCCGCAAGGGTTTTTGTGGCTGTACTACACTCTGGAGACCCAAGTGGAAAGGCGGCTCATAATACCGCTGGCAGTCTTCTGTGAACCCCGGGCCAGAGATGCTCATCTCTGGCCCAGCGGGTCCGACCGCCGTGGCGGTACAAGTGGGGATGTGGCAAGTTGGCCGCAGCCAACACGCCACACTCATAATTTGGCGGTTTTCACCACCATCCTGTTGGCGGTGAATCCGCCACTGTGGCTCTGGTTGGTAGGTAGACTGCCAGGGTCATAATGAAGCCCTATGTTCTTTTCAACCTAACTGTGAGTTAAAATAAGATGTTGCCCTACTGTTGTGTATTATTACCTTTTGCTGGGACAGGAGTGGCCCATCCTTAAGAGCGGAGGTGTCTGCCCGCCAACTTTTTCCACACATGAAGAATGTCTATCAGGCTGAGCAAAAGTCAGCCTGACAGACACTCTCCGTGTTCAGGTCAGGCAGCCAGGTGCTGTACATGGGCTAAATGCACAGGTGCCTGGCTACTTACGTCCCAATTTTCTGGGCTTAAGATTTCACAGCCATGTGAGCGTAACCTCCTCAGGTCAGCAAAGTGCTTGGTGGTCATCCCTCTCATGAAAATAGGCATGTCATTGAGACTCGGACCTAGGGGCTTCAGTTTTAAGCCCTTAAGTGTCCAGGGCAGTCGGTCCCTCAGTAGCTCATGGTCACAGAGTGGGGTGGGGTCAGAAATCTCACTGACCTCATCCCACTCTGTGACCTCTGTGACGAATAAGGAAATACTGCCTCCTCTTATTGGCAGACACATAACAAAGTCTGCGAATGAGAGAAGTTGACAGTCCCAATCCTTGGATCAATGACCAAGGCTTGTCTTTCGCCAACCGGTATCATCACCTCATACCATGTATATTTTTTTATTGTTATGTGTGTTTATGAATGTATGTGTTTTTGCATGTGCATGCTGCGAATGGCTGTGTGCCTGTGTATGTGCTTCTGAATGTTGGGGTGTGAGTGAGTCTGAGTATATATCTGTGCCCCTCCTGCCCTTCGCTCAAATTACCAGGCGCTCATGCTCTGGCACTTACTAACTCCGAGCTATGGAGTGTGGACACACAACAGATTTCGGAAGACTCATGATGTGATGAGGTCACTTTTCCTAAAAATGAAAAAAAGCACAAGGGAAACACAATAGAAACAAGCATTGGCATAGCCAATAGGTCTCACCTCTGGGACTTTGTCAGCATCAATTTTTGAGTCAGAAAGCATCGAAGTGTCTGTATTCCTCAAGCAATGATGCCATGTTGCAACCTTTCGAGCATCCGATTTGGGTAAAAAAAGCACTTGCTCTAATGTGCTAATATTAATGAGTACATTAGAAGTACTGTAAAAAAAGTTACAATGCAGATGAATTCACTTGATTATAAAGAAGCCTGACCAGCAGTTGACATTACAGGATCACTCTCTGTATGGTTCCATTGCAGAGGGAAACAGTGGTTGCATGTAAGTAACAGGAGTAATTAACTTGCCAGACGTTCTGGCAGAGCTACCAGCTCATTCTGTAAACAAATAACCACACATCCTGCTTTCCTACGTGATTTAATGTTGCAGCTTAGCATAGTGGCCCCTCCTTTCACAGACATCATTATTCAATTAATGGAAAACAACTCATAAAACACAAAATCGCACACCACAATCACAACGCAGGCACTTTAGCTGCAAGAATGGATTTCCAACAGCAGAGGAACATGGAGAGGCTGTTTATCCAGATTACGCATTCCTCTAGACTAATACCCTGTCCTGGGCGCAGCGAGCCTGTATCTAGATTTAAAACTCATGCTCTCAGCAGTGGTATTCATTGCCTTTGACAGCATTGCCATTTGCTGCTACTGCATTTATTTTTAAGAAAACAAATTAAAAAAAAAAAAATCACGCACAGCTCTAACATATACTGCGTGTATGACCAAGATGCATCACTTTACATGGGGCCCACGGGCGGGGCTCTGACTGGACACCGGGCAGCAACTGCTTTACACACAGGTTGAAGGTATGCAGATAAAACTAGAAGTAAATATGGCCATTTGTTTATGTTATGCGTGGAAAGTTAAAAACAAGCCCACAGAGCAGCCCTGGCTAGACCCCACCCTTCTTTCAATGAGTGGCAGCAGAGCCCGAGGGAGGAAACAAAGACAACAGGTTAAAGGAAACACGTGACCACCTAAAAACAATTGCATGTGCGAAGAGCTCTTCACAATTTAAACAAGAAGACAAACAAATTGTGAGGGGCACATAGCCACTTCAAAAGAATTGCATGTGTGAAGAGCTGTTCACAATTTAAACTAAGGACAGGGGGGATTAGGAAGGGATGCAGTGCCTAATGCGCTCCGCGGAAACCTGGCAAAACACCATTGTAATGACAACCAACGGAGCAAGAGGTACAGTCGCAATGATGAACAAAACAAAAGTAAATAAAAAAATAATGCATCAGACAAACATAAAAGAAACAAACAAGAAAGATCACATCTAACAGGGGCAGTCTTCATGGAAGGGAACCGAACACCAAAAGGCGGGACAAAGACAACAAAGGGACCAAAGAAAAGCAACATTGTACAAGGAGTACTACAATGAACCAATGAGAAACGATGGGCATGCACAAAGCCCACAGGGAGAGATACATCATGTCTCCCGACAGCGCATAGGTGCTGCATAGGCTCAACCTAAAAAGCTGCAAAAACCAAGCCCAACCTGAGGGATCTTTTAAGTTTTCCTTGAGTCTGAATTGAGTTGACCCATCCCAAGACCAGGGATAGAGACAGTCTGGTAGCCTGCTTGACTGTCAGTCATTTCATGGACATTCTTGTTGTCCTATCATTCTGCGTTAAATGTATTATTAGGCTTCACACACTGTGTTGCCCTGATGTTTGCAGTTTGGTCATTTACTGGAGAAATGTGGGCAACCCTGAATGTGCCTTTGTTCAACTGGCTGCCCACAGCACACTTTTCTGAGCCCTGCCTTGGTGCCTGTATCCTAAGAGGCAAGTGATAACTGGATAGGTGCAGTCCCCCTGTCATAGTCAGGCCTGGGATAGTGCTCTCGAGACCTTTTCCAATGGGACTAGTTAAACTAGTGTACCACACATGCAAACCAGCCTCTATTAACTTACATAGAGATGCTTTTGACAGGCTACTAATCAATATCATTTAAACATGTAGGTTAATTTATTAGAGAATTGATTTTTTTATACAGCACACATCTTGAACACATGTATTTTAATGTGTTCTCGTATGTGTTAATGACATCCCTAGTGCATATGACAGGTTATCGAAATACTTAAGCTCATTATGTGTGCTGCACTATAGAGGTTGGTGAACCAAAAATTTATCATGAAGAGCAAGCCCAGCGGTGGACTCTGGCTCAAAGATTCTTGTGCTGAAGTTGAACCTTCAAAATAAGTGCCATAAAAATCATGCTGCAAACATGTTTGAATCCGATAAGATGTTCACAATTTAAAAAAGTGTACTTCTTTAAAACTCAGAATCTTTACACCTTAATACATCACACAGTAGTATTACAAATAAGAGTTTTGTAACATGCACTAAGAAACGTTCCTGCTCCTGCCTTCAAGACACTATCAGTAAACTAAGAGGTAAATCACTTATGTTTACCTTAAATGTAGACTAAGGGGCAAAATAACAAAGATTTTGGGGGTCATTCTGACCTCGGCGGTAAAAGGCCCTTACCGCCGGTCAGAACTCTGCCATACTACCGCCGCGGCCGCGGTAAACCGCCACGGTCATTCTGACCACCAACTGTGAATCCGCCAAAAACCCGACATCCAAGGAAGGCCGCCTCATCAGCGGGCCGCGGAAAACTGGAGATGACCAAACCTCCACCGCCACGCCAACACAAACACGCCCATGCCATTCTGACCCACGAATCCACGTGGCGGTGTTTCAACAGCGGTATTCCATTGGCGGTACACACCGCCGCGGTCAAAATACACACACAGCTCCAAAACAC
The DNA here is from genome assembly GCF_031143425.1 of Pleurodeles waltl. Taxonomy (NCBI): domain Eukaryota; kingdom Metazoa; phylum Chordata; class Amphibia; order Caudata; family Salamandridae; genus Pleurodeles; species Pleurodeles waltl. The sequence continues at coordinate 798,505,971 of NC_090449.1, read as the reverse complement.
AGCCACATTGGACAATTTGAAATACACACACCTGACACACATACAAACAACACTCCCACACATCCAATCAACTATAAAACACACACCCACATCACCCACAAACCCCTACGACTGAAGATCAGAGACGAAGGAGAGAGAGACACATCACAGAATAGAGAGCTACATCACACAGAGGCACACTACACCATCACACACACCACATAGAAGCACAAAGCACCACACACCAACACACTCTTCACCATATACACCACCCCACACCTCATCCACACCACCCCATGGCACCCCAAAGGCACCCACGATTTTCGGACCAAGAACTCCGGGTCATGGTGGAGGAAATCATAAGAGTTGAACCCCAGCTCTTCGGCTCACAGGTGCAGCACACCACTATAGCCAGGAAGGCGGAGCTATGGCAGCGGATCGTGGACAGGGTAAACGCGGTGGGACAGCATCCCAGAAATCGAGACGACATCCGCAAACGCTGGAATGACTTACGGGGAAAGGTGCGCTCAATGGTCTCGCGACACAACATCGCAGTGCAGAAGACTGGCGGGGGACCCCCACCCACTCCACCCGAATTCACAGCATGGGAGCAAGAGGTACTAAACATCCTGCATTCTGATGGCCTCGCTGGAGTACACGGAGGAATGGACTCTGGTAAGTACAATCTCAACTACTTCACCCCCCCCCAGCATGCTAACCCCCACCACCACCCTCACCCCCAACCCCCCATCACACATCCTCCCTGAGAATGTCTCTCCAGCACAACCCACCCAACACCAACCCCTGCATGCCACCACAAACTATGGACACCCATCACCTAAGCATGACCACTGCACATACCCCCCCCCAAACACCCCCACAACACCTCCCCCAAGGGAATGACAGCACTGGGGGACAAGGGCACCCATAAATCGCACACAATAGCACACACAGAAACAATAACCATACTCTCTTACCCCATGCAGGACCCGAACGCCAACACACCGGCCAGGAGGGTCCAGAAATGTCCATCCCCCCCCGGAAGAGGCCCCCAGTGATGACAGCAGCTCTGTCGACCTGGAACCTGATGACCAGCCCGGACCATCGGGGACCTCTGGACAGTCGGTTCCCCACACACAGGCCACAGCAGACCCAACCCTCTCTGGGAACAACAGCACAGCTCCCACCCAGCGGGCCCATGCCTCTGTCTCTAGGACAGGTCAATCAGCGGTGTGTCTGCCACTACAGGGCACCCAGGCTAACCCACCACCCCATCAACAACAGGGACCTGGGGGCAGTGGTAGTGGGCACACCGTCCAGGGGACAGAGGCCGGGGGAAACAGGGCAACTCGGAGGGCTGCTGTGCGACAGGGGGGGGAGGAGAGGCCCAGGGAACCGACTCTCCAAGAGGCCCTCACCACCATCATGGCAGCCTACCACCACTCCCAAGAGACGATGGCGACGGTACTGGCCAGGTTCCAGGAGATCCAGGCACAGCAGGAGGAACGCTACATGGGGTTCACCAATCATCTCACCAACATCTCTACCGCTATGGGGAGCATAGTCCAGGCCCTCAACCGGATAGAAGACACGTTGCGGGACCATGTGGCACCACACAGGGCCCCTGTCACTAGCCCGGACCAGGAACAGCCTACCACCTCCGCCGGCGCTAGTGGACAGGAGGCCCCACCACAACGACAGGCCACCAGAACCCCACCTCCTGCTGAAGAACAACCACCCCGCAAGAGGAGCCTGAGATCCAAAAAAAAGACAGAGTAGGATGTCAAGACCCCCGCCAGCATGAGATACCCCCTGAAGTCATCCCACTGTCCCACATTGCCACCCAGTCCAACCTTGAACTGCCCCAGCTCCATCCTTTCACAGGCATATGGACAATGCACCTGTGAGACTGAGAACTGGACTCTGCCATGGACATTACTCCACCCCCACCCATCACCGTGTTAATATCATGTACCATTATCTAGCACCAAAAATAAATCACTCAATGCACTGAAATCATGCTGGAGTCAGGCTGTATTATTTACAAATGTATAACACATTACCGATCAATTATGTTCTGTTAACTTTGTGCTGAACACATACCGAGATCAATAAGCATTAGTCCATGGGCTAACCAAGCAGAAGTCACACAGTGGGTCATACAGCACTGAAAAGGGAAGGGAAAATCAAACATCAGTTTTAAAGAACTGGGGGGTCATAGACAAAGTTGAGAAGCTGGAGGCTTTCAGGAAAATTAAAATGGCGTGTGTGATTCTTACCTGTGTGCTACTGAAAATACTGTTGGATAACTCTGTCCCTGTTGTCTGTGTCGTCCTCTGAGTCTTCCTCCTCTTCACTCTCCACAGGCTCCACAGCTGCTTCAACACCACCATCTGGACCATCCTCCTGCAGGAAAGGCACCTGACGTCGCAATGCCAGATTGTGAAGCATACAGCAGGCCACGATGATCTGGCACACCTTCTTTGGTGAGTACATCAGGGATCCCCCTGTCATATGCAGGCACCTAAACCTGGCCTTCAGGAGGCCAAAGGTCCTTTCTATGATCCTCCTAGTTCGCCCATGGGCCTCATTGTACCGTTCCTCAGCCCTGGTCCGGGTATTCCTCACTGGGGTCAATAGCCAAGGCAGGTTGGGGTAACCAGAGTCACCTATTAGCCACACACGTTGTCTCTGTAGCTGTTCCATCACATAAGGGATGCTGCTATTACGCATCACATACGCGTCATGCACTGAACCAGGGAACATGGCATTCACATGGGAGATGTACTGGTCAGCCAAACAGACCACCTGGACGTTCATAGAATGGTAACTTTTCCTGTTTCTGTACACCTGCTCATCGTCTTTTGGGGGGACAAAGGCTACATGGGTCCCATCAATGGCACCAATTATGTTGGGAATATGTCCAAGGGCATAAAAATCACCCTTCACAGTGGGCAAATCAACCTCCTCAGGGAATATAATGTAACTCCGCATGTGTTTTGTCAGGGCAGACAACACTCTAGACAAAACTTTTGAAAACATTGGCTGAGACATTCCAGATGACATGGCCACTGTTGTCTGGAATGAGCCACTTGCAAGAAAATGGAGGACTGACAGCACCTGCACCAGAGGGGGAATTCCTGTGGGTTGGCGGATGGGGGACATCAGGGCTGGCTCCAGCTGCGCACACAGTTCATGGATAGTGGCACGGTCAAGTCGGTATCGTAGTATGATGTGGCGTTCTTCCATTGTCGACAGGTCCACCAGCGGTCGGTACACGCGAGGATTCATCCTTCTCCTCGCAAGTCCCAGCGGACAGTGCCTAGGAATGACAACATGGAGCACAGAGTCAAGCTAATCACTGGTACGTTCACCACAGCTTGCATAGCACACGGTTATCTATGTATTGAAAGGCGTGTATGTGTGGCAATGCAAGGCCTAGGCCTGTGTGTCGCAGTAGAAATTATGCCATGTGGGCCCTTGAAATGGCGGCTGCCTGACCTGTGAAGTGGGACAATGGGATGTGAGGTCACTGCGCTGGCGGAGCACACCGTGGCGGTAGGCGGTCGAAGACCGCTATACGGAGCCGCATTGGATAACATTGAAGCCTATGGGTTTCAGGAGCCAATGACGATGTGCGCCGGCGGTCGCGGTACGCACCGCCGTGGTACGCACCGCCGCGGGCGTGACCGCCATTTTATATCTGCTTAATCACTCGAGACCTGATCATCCACAGGAGAGGACCTATACTGCAAGTGCTGCTGTGAACTCGGTCTGGAAGAGACAATGGCTGCTGCGACTGGGGAAAGGGCCCCTGCCTTCACGTCTGAAGAGTTGGAGAAGCTCGTGGATGGGGTCCTCCCCCAGTATGCGTTACTCTACGGTCCTCCAGACCAACAGGTGAGTACACCGGGTGCACATGAAATGGGCGATGCCTGTGTGGAGTGGGGTGGATGTAAGTTGGTGGGGTGGGGGGCGAATGAGGAGTGCAACGCACGACAGATGAGAGCATGTGCTATATTGCAAGGTTGGGGAGGGGGGGCCAATCACATCTAACATGCAGTAAGTGTATTAATGTTTCCTTCCCACCCTGTACATGTCACATAGGTCAGCGCCCATCAGAAAGTCGAGATTTGGCGTGCCATCGCAAAGGAAGTCCGGGCCCTGGGGGTCCACGTCAGACGGGGCACCCACTGCCGCAAGAGGTGGGAGGACATCCGCCGCGGAACCAGGAAGACCGCCGAGTCACTGCTGGGGATGGCCTCCCAACCTAGGAGGGGTGCCTGTCGTACCCTGACCCCCCTGATGTCCCGGATCCTGGCGGTGGCCTACCCTGATTTGGATGGGCGCTTGAGAGCATCACAGCAGACACAAGGGGGTGAGTATCAGCACATTCTGCTATCTTTCTGCGCAGTGGAGGCATCTGGGTGGGGGAGGAGGGTTGTGGGTGACATTAGGCCAGGGCGCTTTCTGTAGTGTAGTCCTCTCCCTTAGGCATGGCCCTGTGCTCCCGGCCCCCACCTCTGTAGGGTGACAAGTACAGCTATTGATGGTCCAGCCTCACACATGTGCACGTTTGTCGTCTCTTGACCTGTTGTCCTAGTCAGAAGTACTGAGTAGTGTACCCCGAATGCGCGGCTTAGTGCATGCGGCTCCTGTGTCTGTCCTCTCCGCCAACGGTGTTGACATTGCATGCACTCAACCAGGTCTTCTTTTTCTCCCCCCACCCTTCTTCTTCATCTTCTTGTGCATGTGTGCATTAGCATCATCAGGCGGAGGAGATTTGGCATCGGAGCACGAGGGAGCTGCAAGCCACAAGGCCCCGGTGGGCCCAGGAACAGACACCGAGGGCACCAGTGAGCCGGAGGGCGAGGGGAGCACCACAACGGGGACTGGTGGTGAGAGCAGCGACACAGACACGTCCTCGGATGGGTGCTCCCTAGCGGTGGCGGCAACATCCGTGCCCCCGGCCTCTACAGGTACAGCCACCACCCAGCGCACCAGCCCCGCCCTCCCTGCAGCCCCTCAGCCTACGCTCCGTGCCCGCTCGCCCAGGAAGGCGGGCGTCTCCTTTTCCCCAGGCACCTCAGCCCCTGCCCCTGCCCCTGTCACCCCTGTTGCCCTCAGTGCGGAGCTCATTGACCTTGTGAGGACGCTCATTGTTGGGCAGACTACCCTTTTGAATGCCATCCAGGGGGTAGAAAGGGAGGTGCATCGGAGCAATGCCTACCTGGAGGGCATTCATTCGGGTCAGGCTGCCCATCAACGATCGTTCACTGCTCTGGCCTCAGCACTGACGGCAGCCATTGTCCCTGTTTCCAGCCTCCCTCTTCTGACTGCCTCCACCCTGTCTCTGTCTCCTGTTCCTCAGCCTATCCCATCCACACCATCTGACCAGCCTGCACACACCTCAACACCCAAGGGCAGCTCATCCAGACACAAGCACCACAGATCCCACAAACACTCACCCAAGCAACACCCAGATGCAGACATTCCAACAGTCACTACCACCCCTGTGTCCCCCTCCTCCTCGTCTCCCTCCTCCCTCCATGTGACGTCTGCACTCACACCTGCATGCACACCAACATCAGCCAGTGCTTCCATCACCACCACACCCTCCTGTACAGTCCGCACGCGTGCAGTCACCACCCCCACTGCCATTTACACGTCCCCTGTGTCCTCTCCCACTGTGTCTGTCACCACCTCTTCCAAGACACACAAACGCAGGCAGCCACCCACCCAACAGACATCCACCTCACGACAGCCTACAGCACCAGCACCTTCACCCAATGACAGCACACCTGACTCTCCTACAACCACATCCTCTTCCTCCACTCCCATCACCACTTCTCCTACCCTTTACGTTAGCCCTAAAAAACTTTTCCTGGCTAATCTTGACCTCTTTCCCTCCGATGACCTACCCCCTCCATCTGCAAAGAGTCCCAAGAGCACCACAGCCACCACCAGCCCAGCTTCGGGTGTCACTGGTGTCACTGTGCATGGGTTCTGGAGTCCACCCTTTGCCAGCAGTGACACCTCCATCAGCAGCAAGGACACATCCAGCCCCCCCCCGGCAAGAGGACCAGGAAACACAAGGGCCGCCGTGCGAGGACTGACACGGCTGCCCCCAAGGAGCAGAGTTCGCCCACTTCACCAGCCACAACATCTAGGGGAGGCAAGGGCCCGAGAGCCCCATCTAAGTAGCGTAAGGGCAGCAGGGCGGAGAAGTCAGCCAGCAGGAGCGCGTAGCAGGTGGGCCCCACATGCCACATCCCAGCTGTAAAGGAGGACACCAAAGGGCCCAGGACTCCGTCACCGAAGGGTCCAGAAACATCACGGTCGGAGGGCGACTGAGCAGGGAGTCTAGCCCAGGTCTGGCTCCCTTGAACCTACTGGATGTGCACCGCTGAACAGGGCCCCGCCGTGAAGATAGGCACCGCTGAACAGGGCCCGCCGTGCAGAAGAGCACCGCTGAACAGGGCCCCGCCGTGGAGAAGAGCACCGCTGAACAGGGCCCCTCCGTGCAGAAGAGCACCGCTGAACAGGGCCCCGCCGTGCAGAAGAGCACCGCTGAACAGGGCCCCGCCGTGCAGAAGAGCACCACTGAACAGGGCCCGCCGTGAAGATAGGAACCGCTGAACAGGGCCCCTCCGTGAAGATAGGCACCGCTGAACAGGGCCCGCCGTGCAGAAGAGCACCGCTGAACAGGGCCCCGCCGTGCAGAAGAGCACCGATGAACAGGGCCCCGCCGTGCAGAAGAGCACCGCTGAACAGGGCCCCACCGTGCAGAAGAGCACCGCTGAACAGGGCCTGCCGTGCAGAAGAGCACCGCTGAACAGGGCCCCGCCGTGCAGAAGAGCACCGCTGAACAGGGCCCCGCCGTGCAGAAGAGCACCGCTGAACAGGGCCCGCCGTGCAGAAGAGCACCGCTGAACAGGGCCCGCCGTGAAGATAGGCACCGCTGAACAGGGCCCGCCGTGCAGAAGAGCACCGCTGAACAGGGCCCCGCCGTGCAGAAGAGCACCGCTGAATAGGGCCCTGCCGTGCAGAAGAGCACCGCTGAACAGGGCCCCGCCGTGCAGAAGAGCACCGCTGAACAGGGCCCCGCCGTGCAGAAGAGCACCGCTGAACAGGGCCCGCCGTGAAGATAGGCACCGCTGAACAGGGCCCCGCCGTGAAGATAGGCACCGCTGAACAGGGCCCCGCCGTGCAGAAGAGCACCGCTGAACAGGGCCCCGCCGTGCAGAAGAGCACCGCTGAACAGAGCCCGCCGTGAAGATAGGCATCCGCTGAACAGGGCTCCGCCGTGAAGATAGGCACCGCTGAACAGGGCCCCGCCGTGCAGAAGAGCACCGCTGAACAGGGCCCGCCGTGAAGATAGGCACCGCTGAACAGGGCCCGCCGTGCAGAAGAGCACCGCTGAACAGGGCCCCGCCGTGCAGAAGAGCACCGCTGAACAGGGCCCGCCATGCAGAAGAGCACCGCTGAACAGGGCCCCGCCGTGCAGAAGAGCACCGCTGAACAGGGCCCCGCCGTGAAGATAGGCACTGCTGAACAGGGCCCGCAATGCAGAAGAGCACCGCTGAACAGGGCCCCGCCGTGCAGAAGAGCACCGCTGAACAGGGCCCCGCCGTGCAGAAGAGCACCGCTGAACAGGGCCCCGCCGTGCAGAAGAGCACCGCTGAACAGGGCCCCGCCGTGCAGAAGAGCACCGCTGAACAGGGCCCCGCCGTGCAGAAGAGCACCGCTGAACAGGGCCCGCCGTGCAGAAGAGCACCGCTGAACAGGGCCCGCCGTGAAGATAGGCACCGCTGAACAGGGCCCCGCCGTGCAGAAGAGCACCGCTGAACAGGGCCCCGCCGTGAAGATAGGCACCGCTGAACAGGGCCCGCCGTGCAGAAGAGCACCGCTGAACAGGGCCCCGCCGTGCAGAAGAGCACCGCTGAACAGGGCCCTGCCGTGCAGAAGAGCACCACTGAACAGGGCCCCGCCGTGCAGAAGAGCACCGCTGAACAGGGCCCGCCGTGCAGAAGAGCACCGCTGAACAGGGCCCACCGTGAAGATAGGCACCGCTGAACAGGGCCCGCCGTGCAGAAGAGCACCGCTCCGCTGGGCCCCGCCGTCTCAAGCACCGCTCCGCTGGGCCCTTCCTGTCAAGCACCGCTCCGCTGGGCCCTTCCTGTCAAGCACCGCTCCGCTGGGCCCCGCCGTCTCAAGCACCGCTCCGCTGGGCCATTCCTGTCAAGCACCGCTCCGCTGGGCCCTTCCTGTCAAGCACCGCTCCGCTGGGCCCCGCGGTCTCAAGCACCGCTCCGCTGGGCCCCGCCGTCTCAAGCACCGCTCCGCTGGGCCCTTCCTGTCAAGCACCGCTCCGCTGGGCCCCGCCGTCTCAAGCACCGCTCCGCTGGGCCCCGCCGTCTCAAGCACCGCTCCGCTGGGCCCTTCCTGTCAAGCACCGCTCCGCTGGGCCCCGCCATCTCAAGCACCGCTCCGCTGGGCCCCGCCGTCTCAAGCACCGCTCCGCTGGGCCCCGCCGTCTCAAGCACCGCTCCGCTGGGCCCTTCCTGTCAAGCACCGCTCCGCTGGGCCCTTCCTGTCAAGCACCGCTCCGCTGGGCCCCGCCATCTCAAGCACCGCTCTGCTGGGCCCTTCCTGTCAAGCACCGCTCCGCTGGGCCCTTCCTGTCAAGCACCGCTCTGCTGGGCCCTTCCTGTCAAGCACCGCTCCGCTGGGCCCCGCCGTCTCAAGCACCGCTCCGCTGGGCCCTTCCTGTCAAGCACCGCTCCGCTGGGCCCTTCCTGTCAAGCACCGCTCCGCTGGGCCCCGCCGTCTCAAGCACCGCTCCGCTGGGCCCCGCCGTCTCAAGCACCGCTCCGCTGGGCCCTTCCTGTCAAGCACCGCTCTGCTGGGCCCTTCCTGTCAAGCACCGCTCTGCTGGGCCCTTCCTGTCAAGCACCGCTCCGCTGGGCCCCGCCGTCTCAAGCACCGCTCCGCTGGGCCCTTCCTGTCAAGCACCGCTCCGCTGGGCCCTTCCTGTCAAGCACTGTTTATGGTTCACTGTGCCCACCATGCCTCCTCCTTGACCAGTGGAGACTGTCATCCACCTGATGGACTGTGGCTTTGCACTCCCCAGGATGGCACAGTGGGCAACCCACCCACTGTAGAGACTTGAGAGACTGTGGCTTTGCACTCCCCAGGATGGCAGAGTGGGCAACCCACCCACTGTAGAGACTTGAGAGACTGTGGCTTTGCACTCCCCAGGATGGCACAGTGGGCAACCCACCCACTGTAGAGACTTGAGAGACTGTGGCTTTGCACTCCCCAGGATGGCACAGTGGGCAACCCACCCACTGTAGAGACTTGAGAGACTGTGGCTTTGCACTCCCCAGGATGGCACAGTGGGCATGGTGGCCCCTTCGTGGATCTGGCGTCGTGGACTCATGTGGCTGTGGTGCCCCCCCTTCCCTTCCCCCTGAGGGGCCTGTAGTTTTTTCATCAGATGCCCCTGCAGTGTTCTCTCCAAAGGACTCAGGTCTCCTGTGTGGGCTTTGCCCTTGTGTCGCTACACTGTAGCCCACGGACTGTTCTATTTAACTTTGATGTAGAGGACTAATTGCCTCGGTTCTCCATGGCAGTGTGTATAGTATTATTTTGTTATGGATATTTTGCATAGTGTAGTGTGGTGAGTTTTACGTATTCATTGCGCTTTAGCTTCAGGCTTTAGGCCTTTGTGCATTTTGCCCTGAATATATTTTATTCATTTGCTAATAGCTTAGAGCCTCTGTGCACTTTGCTCTACATGCTTTTTATTAGGCTTCGTACTGTTATTTTTCAAATAACCAGTTCTACGGTGTTGTTTTTTATTCATATCACACTGTTTTGCCTACTCTGCACTAGAGTTCTCCATAACATATTTACTCTGTGCTTCAGTCAAGGATACAGTCTGGTACATTGTCGATAGACGTGGTAAGAGTTTAGACTCGGCATTCCTGCGTAGGGACATTTTGTGATCTCGCTGACATGTTAGTTATAAAATCACTTCCTTGTCCCAGTACACGCAAGAGGGAGATTCCGACCAGGGAACCACAACTTGACGCTGACTGCCTCGTTGCAGATGCTGAACCAAGATCACAGGTCTTTGCTCAGGTATGAGGGCTGATATCCCCATAGTGATTCTAATAGGCAAGCTAGAAGCTTAACATGCTGTGCTCTAGATAGAACAAGCAGAGGGAGAGTAGAAACTGTTTGACAATATGATAGCTTTGTTTTTATGTTTTACTCTCCTGGTAACTATCACAATCCTACTGTGTTGTATCGTTCTGGTTATTGCGGCTCACGCCTTAATATCTAAAATACAGTCGTTTTATTAAAACATTATATAAAACTTATACTGTCTTTGTCATTTGTATATGAGATCATATTGGAAATAAGAGAGTTGGTTTGGATCTGAGTAACCACGACTTCCCTGAGAAGTTCCAAAGATGTCATGCGCTCGGCTGCCAAATCATTCCTTCCACATGGGAGAAATGAGGCACTGCTAGTTAGCCGGAGCAAAAACCGGATTTAGGGTGACAGAGTTCTTTACACGTGGGTCAGACTCAGTCCCCCACACCGTTATCGATCCTGCTACCTAGAAATCCAGTAGTCTCATTTAGAATAATGAGAGCCCACGCGACAATAGTTGACCGATACATATCAGAGTCTATTTTTTATATAAATTTTTCTTCACAATTTAATTATGTCTTTGCATTTTTCAGGGGGGTTTGGGTGGTGTCACTGTGCATTGTTGCTCTGCATTGGTGTGTACATAGTTTGGGGGGGTGGGGGTCGCAATTGTGTGTGCCCGTAACCTTTCCTCCTCCCCCCTCCCGTGTGTCGTAGGTGCAGTACTCACCGTTGTCGTCTGCGCCGGCGTTCGTACTCGTGGTAGATGAGAAGGTAGACGAGAGCAGGTAGGATGTTTAATTCGGGTTCCATGCTGTCCTCCGTACTTGTGGAGTGTGTTTTGGTGAGCGTTTTCCCGTCCGTAGTCTGTTTCCGCCGTGTTTTTATCGGCGGGGCTCCCGCCCCGGAAAAGGTGGCGGATTGGTGAGTTGTAATACTGTGGGCGGTACATTGTCTGCCGCCTGCCTGTTGGCGGTGACCGCCGCGCTGTTTGTCTGTACCGCCGTGGCGGTCGGAGTGTTAATGTGGCGGGCTGTGTTGGCGGTTGCCGCCAGGGTCAGAATTCCATTTTTTGGACCGCCGGCCTGTTGGCGGGTTGGCTGCCGCTTTATCACCGACCGCCAGGGTTAGAATCACCCCCTTTGTGTCCGGGTTGTGTCACTTTTATGTCACAGCTCCAATGCGAAATCATTTCTGTTATTTAATAAATCATGTAAAGCTACTCGTAGGCATAGGGCCTCCTTGCTTTTGGAAGAGGTTCCATGGGTGGAGCATAGGCGTTTCCATGCATCCACCCATGGATTTTGAAGCATTCCCAGATTTACAGACTTGTAAACCTGGGAATGTGTCAAAATCCTCCATCTTCCAAGTGAGGCGCAGGAGGAGGAATATCTATTTCTACTTGTTATTTCCTCTCCATGGGTGCTGGATTTTGTAGCACACATATGAATTGGAAAAGGGTGTTAAATATTGTATTAATTTAAGAAGGTATCCCTTCAAGCACAAATCAATACTGGCTGTAACACAGTCACTTTTGCACTATGTGCCTAGGGTGCCTATGTTCACGCTAGGGAGCACACAGTGTGCTAGTACGAGCAAGCAGTAGAAAAGTATCATATTTTAATTAGTAGGGCACACATCTGCATGCAACACAGTGCACCAACTTTGCTTGCTCCCCTATGTTGCAAGAAAAATGAGTAAATCTGTCCCTAGATTCTAACTATGGCTGGAGCAACATGCAGTCTATTATCAAGTGTATGTTATTCAATAACCTCTTGTTTTGGTTTAATTGTAATTGTATTTATATACCGCTTACTACCCCTGACGAGGCGTCTAAGTGCTTTTCGGCAAGGAAAGGATTAGTGGTGGATTAGCCTAGGGAAATATGAGTTAATATGAGCTGTGGACCTGTGAGTCATTCGGTTGGATTAAATAGAGTATTGGAGGGATAGAACAGGGAAAAATATAGAAAGTGTTAATTGGGAGATCATAGCAGTGAGGTGAGGTACAAGATGAGTAAAACAAGTGATGGAGGAGGGAAGAGTCTGTTGAAAGAGATTAGTGGGAACATAGTAGTAAAATTAGGTTTGGGGATGTCAAAGGAGAGATACTTGAGGGAAAAATGTAGGGTTGTTTGGGGGATCATAGTAGTAAAATGAGGTAGCGGATGAGCCAGGAGGGATAGAGGGGGCAGAGTCTAGGAATGGTTATGTTGGAGATTATAGTAGTAGTATCACTTTTGGGATGAGTCAGAGGTTGGAAATAGAGACTAGATTGAGAGAGGTAAAGTGTAAGGCAGTAGTGCATTGGAGAGAGTGATTTTTTTCCTTTTTTACCTTAGGAGTAAAGTAATAAATATATAGATACTTGGAGTTAAGTTGTAGACAAGTGTGCACTTTAGCCCGCTGCACCAGTCACAACATATTTATATCTTTCTTAAACTCATGTTAGCAATATTTGGCACGCAGTTCCTTCTTTGTAATAGGAAATAAACTGAACCTACCCAACTCTCCTTCTGTTAATGATGCGCTATCTTGATGCTTTTTTGTACCCGAGGGACTGTCGACTGAGATGTTAAAGTACTTCCTAGCTATCTCAGGAAAATGTCATCAATTGACTGTGGCATCTACATTCTTGGCAGTTTGTGCTATTGAACAGGAGATGTGTGGTCATTTTCTCCCAGAAACGTGGCTTGTAGATCAAGCCACATTTGGCAGGTACTGAAGTATTTCAGTCACTGACAAAACAAGTGGACAGAGGTCATGCAAAAGCAGTGCATTGATAGAGGTTTCAAAGTCACAATAATAAAAAAGGATAATTTCTTTAACCTATGAGGTTCTGTTTGTTTAATGTCACTGGTCTGTCCAGGTCAAATTCTTTAAGCTATGAAGTTCTGTAAATTTAGGGGCATATTTATGAAAAGTAGCGCTGCACCTAGTGCAGCGCCTCGTTTCTTGCACCCCTTAGCATCCCCCTGACACCACCATGTGTGTGCCGTATTTACAATACGGCGCACCATGGCAGTAGTTAGGGGGACTAGCATCAAACTTTTTGACACTAGTACAGTGCTTTGCAGGACTAGCATCGAAAATGGTGACGCTAATCCTGCAAAGCACCCGGAGACCCATTGAATATAATGGGAGCCTCCTTGTAATGCCTGCAAAGAGAAGGTGTTAAAAATGCAGAAATGTTTTTGCAAAGGAATCTCATAGATTCCTTTGCACCATTTTTACAGTCCCCTTAAGACCAGAACTCCCCCCTTGCATACATTATGCCTGGTGCAGGCATAATGTGGCACCAGGGTTTACAAATTGGCACAATGCATGCATTGCACCACTTTGTAAATATGGCGGGGGCAAAATGCCATGTTAGCGCTGCCTTAGCGTAAACAAATAATGCTATGGCGGTAGTAAGGTGGCGCTAGGGGCTCTTAAGTATGCCCCTTAATGTTACTGGTTCTGTCTATCACACATTTTTGAATTCCAAATGGCAGACCTGGAAAATACTTCCTGTTCAGAATTAGGCGGTAGGAAATAGTGAATAAAGTGGTTCAGGATGAATAAAAGCCAAAATTATCGTGCTTTTGTAATTGGAACTTAAGTATAAAATGAATGTGTGACTGTAGGGTTAGGGGCTGCTAAGTGGCGGACCATTTTTGCCAAAGAACCAATAGTGCTGCAGAGGGATTAAACTGGCACAAAACAGCAATAAATAAACACTTTTAAGAGTTTTCTCAAGCATCCAGATGGGCAGCATATGACATACAACATTGGAACACATGCCCGCAGACAGCAGGATGTGTCAGCTCTGCAATAGAAAGGTGAAGAGAAGGCATTTGTGTATGCCACGGTTTAGTGAACACTGGTAAACTTTTGTTAAGTTTTTGCATTATTGCAATGCTGATTTACTTTTCATTAGCTAGCGCCATTCCTGGACACCGGCCAGGCACCATATTTATGGAATGTCGCTAGATGGCGGTAATACCCAGTTAGCGGCATTGTAAATTCCGCTTACCGGGTGGGGGAGGCGTAGGGGGAACCAGAACTTGTGCGCCGAATTATGGCGCTACACTGTTTAGAGGGAAAAAAATGCCTCTAAGCAGTGTAACGCCATTTTCTGGCGCAGAACCCCCATGGACATGGCTCCTGTCTTGGTAAAGGCAGGAGCCATGTCCACCACCACAATGGCCATGCCCAAGGGACAAATGTCCCCTGGGCATGGCCACTGTGGCCAGCGTCATGCAGTGGGCCCCAAGACAGGGGCCGAGCAGGGAAAAAAAAGAAAAATACCGTCACTTCCCTGGGATGGGTCCCCCATCCTGTGGTGTCCCTCTGGTGTGGGTGGGGGTGTGCCTGGGGCCAGGGAAGGGCACCTGTGGGCTCTTCCCATGGTCTCTAACCATGGAAACAGGCTCACAGGTCCCCTAACGCCTGCCCATACCCAAGCGTTAAATGATGGCACTAAGTAAGCTTAGCACCTTTATCTAAGCCCCTGTGCATGAATTTAGCACTGGGGATAAATATGGCGTTAAGGCCATATCGTCATTTTCTGGACCGGAATGCCTACCTTGCATCTCATTGATGTAAGGTAGGTTTCTTCGTCCAAAAAATGACGTTAACTCCATATCTTGAGCCAAAGTATAAATATGGAGTTAACTTTGCGCTGAATTAGCGTAAACAAATGACGCTAATTCAGCGCAAACAGGGAATAAATATGCCCCTGACTCTGCAGACGTTTTGACTTGTTTTTGTTATATCTTGCCTTAGAAATACATTCCCTCTGATAAGCCCCAAAGATATCCCTGTGCCCTGTGCAGGGGCTATGATTATATAATCTAGAATGGTTGACCTTTTTCTGCTACATCCGAATAATGTGCATAACCCACATGCAAGGAGATCCCTATCAGTGACCTCCCCTGGTGACAGGGAAACTACAGCCTTACAAGGGGTATCAGGTGTCCCGCTCCATCAGGAGGGGCCTGGTGCGGAGAGACCCAATAAGAGTCATCAGTTCATAAACCCATAATTGTGCACAGCAGACAGAGGTCTAAACATGTGCTTCATCAAAAAATGAGACTGCAAGCTGACAGAACCCAAACATCCCTGTACCGCTTAACAGCTGATTAGTACATAGGAAATACATGACTGTTGTCGGACCTCACAAGGATGAGCAGTCACACTGTTCATGCAGAATATCAAGCAGGGACTACCGAATTACCTCAGCAATGGACACTCCACTCAATCCAATGAGCTATTTTCGTGGCATTGAATCTGCGCTCAGAACTCCATATAAAGCTGCCACTATTTGTACACACCCATTGCTGTGACCTTTTCTCTGACACCATTTTCGTTTTTCTGCACTTGGTTTTAGCAGGTCAGGGTGACAACAAAACCGTGCATTCCAAAGAGGTGGAGATTAGAAAGTGAGGTAATTGAAATGCCTCTCGTAGGCCTTTGGATGAGTTACAACAACAGTGCAGGCCAGCATTTCATCTAGCTCAACAGGTTGTGCAGTACTGCAGCATAAACATGCTCGGTCCGTGAGTGAAGTGAATATAATACAATTTTTATCAAGGGTGCTGAAGTGAAAAAAGGCGAGATCGACATTGACAGCAGCACACCAGGGCCAGCATTAGCGTTGGTGGCGCCATGGTGCGACAATGTTTGATGGCGTCCACCAACGACCACCTCTGCAACGGATTCCCTTACTACCACTTTTTAACAGAGCCTCTTAAGTTTCCATAACCACTCTCTCTCGCAATGCATATAATTATATAGTGCCACTCAGACCAGTGTAGGGTGTCAAAGCACTTTACATTGCACAGACATTACACAGAGGCAATCAATTATAGGTGTATAAATCAGTGTATGAGCAATGTTACATAAGACAGAGAAGTACAAGGTTTATGAGTGACATGTCATCCACACTATTATGCTGTATAGTTTAATAATGCTTGGTCTGGAGAAACACGCCCTCACAATTTAAATTGTGATATCAAGTTTGGGGTTTCTCTTTAATAATAATTGATTTCTACCAAAATGAACCCGTTTTCCAACATTAGGATAATGAAAGGTTGGGGAAAAATCATAACGCAATAATTTATACCTTACAGTAGGCATGCATTTCATTAATGGCAGATAACAGCTCACTGTTCTATATTAGGATTTTAAGTTGTAAACTGCAAGCAACAAAATTACCTCTGACAAAAGAAGTGACCCACTAACCTGTTTGCATTTTATGTACATTGTGATCTGCATGTTACACCTTCTTTGCAGCAGGCATATAAACCGGCTGCACTACCTTAAAACTCCCACTGCAGAAAAATCGATCTCTCTCCAGCCAGCACATTAATCGGCTGAGTTATGTTGACATCTTTAATATTGCCTGCAAACATCTGGAGACAAGGAACGCCATGGCATGTCCTTAAACAATAATATTTTTCCAAATCCGGCGCCCCCACCCAGAGTCATCACCCGGTACAGTGGCACCTGTCGCACCGCCCTAGAGCCCTTGCTCACACATGATAGGCACCTGCAAGACAGGGGAAGCAGCACCCATGCCTGATGTCTATAACACAACCTAGACCGGCCAAGTTGCAGAGGCAATGCCCCGGAGCTCTGCTGATGTTCTGAAAGATTAGGTCTGTGTGCAGCCTTTCCTCTTAGCTGCGAGGTGAGCAGCTCAGGAGTCCAGAGTCAGGGCCTCCGGAGAGGGCAGGGCTGGAGGCCTTTTCCACTGGTTTCAAACTAATATAATGCACGATTATGAAGGTATTTTATTTCTGTGTTAAAGTTATTTTCCAAATTGGAATGTAACTTTAACACAGCTGAATGTCAGCACAATCCCACAGGGACCCATAAATAACCGGCCAGGATAATCCTGCAATAAATTCTTTTGAAACCAGTGAAAAAGGCCTCCGACCCTGCCTTCTCCCAGGCCCTGACTCTCTACTCATGAGCTGCTCACCTCGCAGCTAACAGGAAAGGCTGCACACGGACCTAATTTTTCAGAACGGCAGCAGAGCTCCGGGGCATTGCCTCAGCAACTCGGCCAGTCTAGTTTCTAGACATCAGGCAGGGGTGCTGCTACCCCTTCTCTCATGGGTATTACTGCATGTTTGATAAACCCTTCAACAGTGCAAGCTATTTAAAGAAAAAAAAAACAGAACGAAAGTCTAAACAAACAGCACCTAACAGAAATGTTTCAGCCTGACGTGGGAAGGAGGCAGCACGGAGGTGCTGGACTCAAAAGTCAGGCTGGGACAAAGGTCACTGATTGTGGAATGAGGGAAGGGGCTATGGCAGGCAAGTGCCACTGTCAACCCCAAAAAGCAGAGCAGAGAAGGGTGTAACTGCTCTGTGTGCAGCTTGTTCATGCAGGTGTTGAAAACGTGCTGCTGCCCACAACTACCTCCTCTTGCTGAGCTGACCGATTCAGTATCCAATGTGAGCTCTGCAGCATGTATTGAGCTCCACAGTGATTGGCTGTTACTGTCATGTGCTTTTCAGTGTGTCTTACACACACATTTCACCTTATCCAATTGATTCACATCCTTATTCAGTTCATTCAGTATTGTATGCAATTCAATGTGCTTCATACCACATTTCAGTAATGAATATATTCATTTAAAGAGCAGTGTTATTTGCTTCACTGTTATTTATATCTATTTAAAGAAATGCCACATTTGAATCATTCCATAATTTAAATTTTTTAATTTTTTAATTAGCTGTTATGTTATACAAACTCTATACAAAACAGTACATTTGTATTCAGTAAATTACAGTACCTTAACACATGGGCAGCATATCGATAAATGCATTAATGGTCCAGCAGTATCCCTCTTTTCCCAGAACATATTTCTCGCACATTAGGAGCCATATTACAAAAATGCCTCGGGTGGCAATGGGCGTTTGCGCCCGCTTTGCGCACCACGGGGCACTTTGGTATTACAGAAGGGGCCGCAGACGCTTGTGATGCCCCTTCTGTAATACCAATAGTACTGGCACACATATAGTGCCAGCACTTTCACAGCAGGGTATTCCCTTATTTACATGGGTGAGTCGTCCCATGCAAATGTCGGAATCTCTGCCTCTGCTCCGCGCAATATTATAGACGTGTGGGCAGATGCAAAGAAGATGTTAGGAGGCACATTGAAATTGTGCCACTTAAAGGGTCTAGAAGGCAGCCCTCTAGAAGGAGAAAAGGGGTCCTATGAAGCCCCAGAATTCTTTTTGCAGGTGGGTGCAGTCACTCACTGCACCCGCCTACAAGGGCATCTCTAATTCCCCTTCAAAATGCAGGCAGGTTGCTGCTTGCTCAGTGATGCACAAAGCAGTTTAAAGCAGCCGCTCCATTCTTCACATGAGTGCACTGCCCCCATAGTAGCATGAAATCTTGACTGCCGTGACGGCAGAGCATTCATGCTGATACTGTGCATCTTCCTTGGTTGCGCTGGGCAAACCTTTTAAAGGGTGCGCCTGGCGCAAACAATTAAAATGCATTGTATGTCTGATATGGCCCCATTTGGAGCTCTAGTCCAGGAATCAGTTTGAATACATATTGCCACCATGCCGCCATTTCTCCCCCATTTCCCATGTTTGGCACAATCTTTAGCAAGTTTCCAAGCCATTAATATTGTGAGTTAACAAGTATGCTTGCAATGGGCCACAGATGTTCTTTGTCTGGAGACCCTGGATAATAGTAGAGTTCCAGTTGGTCACTGTAGTATATCATATCATGCAACCAGGTCCTCATTGCAAGTATGAGATCCCTACCCCTCACACATGACACATGCCTCTATGCCAATAGTAGTACCATCAATGTGAACCGTCACATGCTGCTTGGCGTGCCATTAGTATAGTCCCTAGAACATGAAAAACTTTGCCACAGTACCTTGCAATCAGTGGGCATGCTCAGGTCAGGTGAAGGAAGACCACTTCTTGCATGTTGCATCCTGCAAACCAGGAGTGGGACGTAGTTTCTGTGTAAACAATTTTTAGAAGAGTATCGTTTGTCCTGTATAAATATACCGTTAGGAGATGGCTCCCCAATTCAGCTACAATAATAAGATCACTACTTATGGGTAAATAAATCTCCCAGGTCTGCACCCCACAGCACCTTGTTATTAGGCCTTACTGATAAGGCCGGCCTGTATAGAGGAGTAGAGCTTGGTTACCAATTGTCCAGCCACCTGTACATTCAAGAACATGGTTAATGTCTTTGCTTCTGCAGCTCCACAGTAAACATAAGGTAAATATCCCTGCACAATGTATGAAGGCAAGAATAGGTGAATGTGTCCATCGAGGAAAAATTGCCTGCGTTTGCAAATGTTGGGCAACCAAAAAATGATTGGTAAGGAATAGCTCACTCAGCGAGTGTATCCCTGTTTAGTCAACCTCTAGACGACAACTTTATCTTTAATCAGCAGTATTAAAAGGAAGTGATGCGAGGATTGTTCAGGGGAATAGAGCATTCGGTAGCCCAGCCATCTAAAAATCTCCTCCCAGGCCAACTGTGTGCATGCCACAAACTGTAACTCTACTCGGCCGTAGCGCAGGACGTGCCCAGCAGGGCTCCCAATGGATTTGGGTGTGCTATGTCATGTTCAAAATTGTGTCTTCCATGTAGGGGGAGTGGCATAATGCAGTAGTGTGCAAAGTGTGCTTGAGCACAATGGTAATTAAACTCTAAGAAACTAATTTACTAGAAATTACGCACTGCTGCTGCAGCGAGGCGTCAAAGTTTTTAACGCCATGTAACAACAGCTCCTAACGCCATGCTTGCACCAAATTAACTAAGCAGTGCACCATTCATGTTAGAATTGGTGCAGCATTAAAGAAACTATGCTAGCCTGTGTGCCATGGCACTAAAAGAAATGACGCTTGTTCTGCAAAAGTGACACTAGCCTGATTAGTGCCACATAATCTGACGCTACCCATCCTAGCACCACTTTTGCACCTAAAATTGTAAAAAAGTACAGCCGGAAAATGAATTAAAAACAAAAACAAAGAGGAGACACTGGAGAAACAGAAATGGAGAACCTAGGAGACCAGAGACCCCACGACAACCCCAACAACCTCAGTGCCAGCCAGGCTGTCCAGTCACACTCCCTGGAGAAGGGGAAGAGAAAGATGAAGTGCAAGTTAAGTGAGGAGGAGAACAACATCCTGATCACCGAGGTGACGGAGCATCAACACCAGCACTTTGTCAACTCAAAATTGCCATTATAAACGAAAGAGGCTATATGGCAGTCCATTGTGGACAAAGTAAATAGTGTGGCAGAGGTGAATAGGACAGTCATTAACTGCAAAAAACAATGGCATGATTGCAAGCGCAGAGCAAAGGAGAAACTGGCCTAAAAACGCAAGGCAGTATTGCAGACCAGAGGTGTAAGTCCAGTGCCCAAGGAGCACCTGGATGAGTTGGAGGAGATGGGGTAAGCCGTCATACCTCAGGAGTTGGTGGCAGGAGTCAAAGGACAGGACAGTATGTCACAGCGCCCAAACTCACAGTCTGCAGTCCAAAGGATAGTATACTGGCACTCCTATGGTGAAACAGCAAAGACATGTAATGCACACTGACCACCCACAATCTGCACAGCCCAGTCCAGCACCATCACCTCACTCACCTCATTCTCCGAAGTGCAGCATCTGTCAACGTTTACATTATATTGTGCCTCATGTATGAGTAAATGACAAAGTGCAGTGCAGAAAGCCAGCAGCTGCGCCATGCTGTGTCAAATAGAAAGTTTGATGATGCGTTGTATGTAATGAAACTCAGGGGCTTATGTACAAGCCCTTTCTGCCACTGATGTGTCACTTTTTCCCATAGAAAAAGTGACACACCAGCGGTGCAAGGGGCTTGTAAATAAGCTCCTGTATTGTTCCCAGCTGACATGGCAGGCAGGGTGAGTGCCCACTGCTCTCAGTTGCCATGGACGAGACTACAGGAACTCATTCAAAATAATCAATGGGGGGGTTAATCTAAGAGATGCACACCGTTGGTCCATGTATGGACAAACTAATGATAATATGTGGGAATAGTGGAACACTGCTACTGCTCTGCATGATATTTGCTGACTTTGGAAGCCAAAATGACATTTCCTCTGAATTGGGAGACTGTGCATACTGGGGAGATGGAAATGTGTACTGCATGGTACCTACACAAATACACAGGGACTACTGGGTCTGAATCTGCAATGCTTGTGGCATACCTGGGAAGGGACTGCAGCGAAAAGCCAATTGGGGGACTACAACCTGCATGTCATGTAGCTTGCGGGCAACATGTGGCATGTGCCAGTAGGGAGGATGATGCAAAATTGTCTCATGGTGAAATATGTACAATTTGGAGGATGTCAAACAGGGATGCGAAAGGGATACGAAGAAACACCTGTCCACCACAAATCAGAGGACCCATGGAAGAGCCCAGGCTGAAGTGGGTGGGCCTCTGATGTGGGACTCAGATGTAGGTACTTGACACTAATCACACCGCTAATACAATGTGGGGTGATGCCCTAACAACTGCTCTCTATAAAAAAATAACATGTAGTAAAACTGGATATGGTCATGCATGATCAACGTGTTGAAAGCACGTGAGAACGAATGTTGATCTGCATATGAACACTGTGTGCCACTTACCCAGGTACAAGGAACCAAAAGTGGGTAATCTGACAGGGTCCACAGTCACATGATGTATGACACTCTGCAGATAAACAATTCACATCAGGGTTTTAGGGAGGAATGTAACTGGGCTAAACTCCCCAGTAGTACAGGGCCCATCCACTCAGAGCAGACACACAATGCTTGTGACAGCAATCCATATGTAATGCAAATATTGCCAAACTGTGCATCAATATCCATGCCCAACATGTGTATTACACATCACTATTGATCTGAGGGCCCCATGTTTGTGGAAATTACATAATGTGATGCTGCAGCCGGCTTGCTGTCCTGTGTTGCATCTGTTATGGCCTACTAACGGTTTCCTAGATATGGGTGTGCTTTTTTAAGTGGGACTGTGACAAACATTCCAAGATATATGTTAGATCAAGTCATTTATTTACATATTTAACAATCATGCCTTCAGTCACATATGCTTAGCTAAATAAGTTCTGCATGACGTGTGCACACCTGCGTGCACCTGCAGCACTGTTCTGGGGATCACGATGATGTGTTGGCTTGTCCTCCCCCTCTTCCCTTGGTGCCTCCAGTTCTTCATACATGGGGACATTTATCCTGACAGAAATATTGTGCAGTATTCCCGCCAAAGGGGATGAATACAAGAGTCTCTCACCCGAAACATCCTGGCAGCAAAACCAGGCCTAGAGCAGGCCAAAGGTCCGCTCGGCGATGCTTCTCATAAGGATGTGCACCTGGTTGTAGAACTTTTCTGCCACAATTTGTCGATTTCCAAATGGTGTCGTGACTCATTGTTGGATGCCATGTCCTTAGTCAGCTGTAATGTAAAAGAAAAGAAACAGTGTCATTGTTTTGGATTATTGTATTTGCATACGTCCTGCACATGTGCGTTATGTGACCAAATGATATGTCAATCATGGCAGTTGCTGCCATTTCCAGGGGCCTGTTCACTCACTGTATGTGATGTCAAATGCAGTGCATGGGCAGATACATCATACAATTCAACTTCCTTACTGTCATGTTTCTGCAGCAGATTTTGATAGTGGCTGAGTCCCATCACTCTAGTCACATGTTCACTTTACATGTGTGGTGAAAGAAAATGTGGATGTAAATCTTTTTTATAGGTCCAGCCTTCGTTGTGGTGACATGCCAGACACGGCTGACACAGACACATGTATAGGTCCATGCTCATACCAGATGTTGGTGTTTCCCTACATTACATATGCCCATGCCTTTGATTGACCTATATTGTCCATGATAGTTGGTATGATGCCATTCACACAGTATGCACTCACACATCACAACTGAGTGATATGATGTGACAACTGCCTATTCCCAAGCCATGATTGCATGTCACAGTGGGGGAACATTGTGTACATGTGAGATGGCATTGTGCCCAATTTGAGCACACAACACATGTATCCTGCAGATTCGTGGGTGGTCATCCGCAGTCCAGCTATACGACTTCCTGCATTGTACTACGTAACTGAGAAGGTGAACTTGTACACAATACTTAGGACCTTGTGAAAATTCAGGGTCCGTACAACTAGACTTAAACACAGGTTGCCTAGCAAGTACACATTCATACGTGCAGCAGGGGTTGTAGGTTTTCATCTTTGCTTTCAGGATGGAATTTGTGTATGCAGGAGCATCTTCCAGCCAAGACAGCTGCCTCAAAAGCATGGTGAGTGATGACAGTGTAGCATCACACTTCACACATGTGAGATGGGAGTTATTTTACATACCAATATACATTTGTAAGGTTACATGTCACCGGCCTATGGGCCATAGTTTCTCATCTAGCACCTGGGGCCTCATTTAAGAGGCCCATGGCACAGGGCAATGCAGCAAGTGCTTTGCTGTGCTGCTGTGCATCATCGGAAAAGGGCAGAAATGTGATGTATCAACAATATATGGTGCCTTTCTGTCCTTTCCACCTTTGCTGGTGCACAAATTGCTGCCTAGCGCCAATGCAGGCAGCCTTGCAGCATGGTGCAAGGGTGCCTGCATTGACGGCATGATTGTTTTTGTGCAGGAAGGAAGACCTTCCTGCACAAAAACCATCCCAAGATGTTTTTCCCTCTTTCTATGTGCGCTGAAAATGCAGCACACCTCGGAAGTGGATAAAACAGGAAGTAATAAAGATATTTCTCCTTGTTGCGTCACTCTTCTTCCACCACGGAGGTGGCATAGGATTCTGGTGCATTCCCAGACTTGTAAATCTGGGAATGCATCAGATACCTTGGCTTCCATGGGTGTTGGTGAGTACACCCCAAGTAACACCCAAGGAATGCATCTTTCATGCAGTGTTATGAATGAAAGGTGTCCATATTTAGAAGGCAATAAAAATCCATGTAAGGTGGCTTTACATGGCCTTGTAAATATGGACTGGCACACTGCACCACCGGAGAATCAAAAAAATGTTTGTTCCAGTGCTGCAGTGCACCACTAGGGCATCGTGAATTAGGTCTCTGGTTCCTGATGGGTTAGCTGTGACACAGCCGATGGTCCATATGTGTTGCATGTGAACACTCCCCAATGTGCATGGACCAACTCACGTGCACACAGAGATATTGAGCAGAGTTCCTGGCTGCCATGCATGGCTGTGTCCCTTTTATCATGCAACATGTGCAAAACTGGCTTGAGATGTCTTCACCTGTAGGTCAGGGTGATATGCATTACATATGTGTACTGATGCAGGGTGCATATATGTGTATGGCCTCACCCTGCACTTCCTATCTGTGCAGGCAGAGAGTTATCTGTGTGCTATGTCCCCCATATCTATTTGTTATTGTGTCTGTTAGGTACTAGCTATTTGCTTACCTACAAGGAGGCCATTTCCATATTGTCCATCCTGGAATGTCTGGTTAATGATTGACTGCTGGAGGATGTTGGTATCATGTGCACTGCCCGAGTATTTGGCCATCACATACAGGATCCACACATGATGGTCAACCATGGCCTGTACATACATTAAGTGGATATGTTTCCAGTTCCTGTATAAGTGGGCAGTTGCAGCATGAGGAACTAGTTGCACGTGTGCAGTCCAGGGCACCTAGCACATGCGGAAAACGAGGAACGACGTAGAAGCCTTGTCTTATTTCCTGCTGCAGTTGCTGGGTATTAGGGAAGATGATGTGGCAGGGTGTGAGGCGAATGATGGCATCCAGGAGAGGAATGTTGACAGGGATGGCTGTTATACTCCTACCACTCTGGAAGGAGCCTAATGCAAGCATATGTAGCACAGCGAGGAGCTTGGTCAGTGGTAGTTTGTTGGTCACCCTGTTGACCATTGCCTGCAGTATGGGCACTATGAGGTGGAGCAGCTGGATGATGGACTCCCTTTGCAGCCGGTAGAAGTTGATGACCTCAAGGATCAGGCAATCAAGGATCTCCACAAACATGGGTATCCGCTGGAGGTAGATGTGCTCCCTTCTCCTGAGCTGCATCCGTGGTGTGGGTGGTGGTGATTGTGTGGTGTTGGTGGATGTGGTGGTGATGGCGGGAGTTGTGGTGGTGGTCTTCTTGGTGCCTCAAGCTGTAGTAGGAGTAAATTCATGTTGTCCTATAGGTCCCCAGAGTGTTTTGGGAGTGTTTTCCTTATGTACCTGTGCCAATGTGTCATTTTAATGTCTGGTCTGACAAGGCACCGGTGGTGCTAACTCCTTGTAAATGAGGCCTTAAGTCAGGTGTTCCCAGTTCAGCCTGTTTGCAAGGTAAAGTCAGTGTTTACCACAGAACCTGAGTTGGTTTGCCCGTCCAGGATGTGACTGTTGATTCAATAAGTAGAGGAACATTGTTAAAAAGGTAAATTAGATTGGGCAAGATGACCATCTCAGTAAATGCAACCCAGCCTAACAAAAATAGCAGGAGTTGCATCAAACGGAAAAACTACTCTTCGATGTATGTTACCTCTGTTCTATAGTTCTACATGATCATCTTAGGTGAGCGACACACCAAAATAGTTGTCAGAGGTTGTACTCCAAAAGAGGGGAAAATGTAATGCTCGAGTTTGCTGCCGGTGTTAATGGGAGAAATGTGCATTTATTCCAATTGATTGTAATACTGAATAGTGCTTTAGATAAAGTGGACTCTCGGGTGACCAGGTTGATGTTTTGTTTTGGGTTGTATCCTGTAGGAAGCTGTAGGGGCAAGCAGTTAGGCTTATCAGAGGGAAGTGCTAAGCATTTATTGAATTATCAGAGACAATAAATGAGACACACACTCAAGAAGCAGCCTGAGACCAATTGTTTAGAAAAATATTTACTTTGTTTGTATTATTTAAAAATACCAGAACATTTGAAGAAAAATAGATACTGTTACAGTTCTTAGAATGATTTGCAGGTAACACTGTGTAGATGTATGCACTTTTACGTGGCACAAGTTCGAAAGTACTATGGCTGCATAGGTGTTCTTGTGTCGAGGAGCTGCCTAATTACTAACTTTAGGGGAGTGTAGAGCAATAGCCAATGGGCTACATACCCTTGGGGGGTCCACACTCCAAAATGACCACTTCACATTGGAAGTGGGCATATCTCTATACCAGAAGGCCTAGTTCCAACAAAAAGCAAGAGGGTGGAACCCTTCTTCGAGTGCCCACCTCTGGTAGCCCACCTTAGGGGTGTGGTTAGCCCAGAGGTGGTACATGCCTAGTGACTAGTTAATTTTCCCAGCTGTCCTGGTGCCAAAAGTGACTCAGGTCAGGGGGTGGCTACATCCAAGACTGAGGAAGCCAGGGGCTGTGCATACCAAAGGCGGCCGTGTCCCGTGTAAATCCCAGCCTTTTTATGCATATCTGTTAGCCATCCTACTGGAGTGGGGGATAACACCCTTCTCCAGAGCAGGCCTTGTTTCTGCCCTCTGACAGCATGGACACTCGCCTTCAGATGGTCAGAAATTTATCTGGGGGGGCAGAACGGACCAAACTAGTCAGTCAGCACACCAAGAGACTCGTAGAGTTCAGGGGGCAACTTTAAGGCCCTCTGTGTCCACATCCGAATAAATCAGAGGCTGGCATCAACCTGGATTAATGAATATTAGGTGTTTGATACCAAACACCATAGGGCTCGGTGAAGCCATTATGTATCTGGGTCACTCATGCTGACGAGTGTCCAGCACATTCCTTAAAATGGCTTCCTGGTTTGTGAGAAGGTAGCCTCTTTCTAGCATTGTTACCCCCACTCTTAGCCTGTTTATGAGTATATGTCAGTGGGTTTTTACTGTCTCACTGGGATCCTGCTAGCCAGGGCCCCAGTGCTCATAGTGAAAACCCTATTTGTCAGTATGTTTTATATGTCTCACTGGGATCCTGCTAGCCAGGACCCCAGTGCTCATAGTTTGTGGCCTGAATGTGTATACCTGTGTAGTGCCTAACTGTGTCACTGAGACCCTGCTAATCAGAACTTCAGTGCTTATGCTCTCTCTTTGACTTTACAATTGTCACTATAAGCTAGTGACCATTTTTACTAATTCTAATTGGCACACTGGAACAACCTTATAATTCCCTAGTATATGGTACCTAGGTACCAAGGGTATTGGGGTTCCAGGAGATCCCTATGGGCTGCAGTATTTCTTTTGCCACCCATAGGGAGCTCAGACAAATCTTACACAGCACTGCCACTGCAGCCTGAGTGAAATAATGCACACGTTATTTCACAGCCATTTTACACTGCACTTAAGTAACTTATAAGTCACCTATATGTCTAACCCTCACTTGCTGAAGGTTAGGTGCAAGTGTAAGGGCACCCGTGCACTAGAAAAGGTGCCCCCACATAGTTCAGGGCAATTTCCCCAGACTTTGTGAGTGCGGGGACACCATTACACGCGTGCACTACATTTAGGTCAATACCTATATGTATCTTCACAATGGTAACTCCGAATATGGCCATGTAACATACCTAAGATCATGGAATTGTCCCCCCATGCCAAATCTGGTATTGGGGTACCAATCCCATCATGCATCCCCGGGGCTCCACTATGGACCCCAGGTACTGCCAAACCAGCTCTCTGGGGTTTTCTCTGCAGCTACCGCTGCTGCCAACTCACAGACAGGGTTATGCCCTCCTGGGGTATGGGCAGCTTAGTTCCAGGAAGGCAGAACAAAGAATTTCCTCTGAGAGAGGGTGTTACACACACTCCCTTTGGAAATAGGTGTTAAGGGCTGGGGAGGAGTAGCCTCACCCAGCCTCTGGAAATTCTTTGAAGGGCACAGATGGTGCCCTCCTTGCATAAGCCAGTCTACACCAGTTTAGGGAACCCCCAGTCCCACTCTAGCGCGAAACTGGACAAAGGGAAGGAGAGTGACCACTCCCCTGTCCATCACCACCTCAGGGGTGGTGCCAGAGCTCCTCTAGTGTGTCTCAGACCTCTGCCATCTTGAATCCAGAGGTGTGAGGGCACACTGGAGGCCTCTGAGAGGCAACTGCCAGCAGGTGATGTCAGAGACCCCTCCTGATAGGTGCTTACCAGACAAGGTGGCCAATCCTCCTCTGAGGTCTATTTAGGGTCTCTCCTGTGGGCTTTTCCTCAGATAACAACTTGCAAGAATTCACTAGAGTTCCTCTGCACCTCTCTCTTCGACTTCTGCCAAGGATCGACCGCTGACTGCTCCGGGACACCTGCAAAACTGCAACAAAGTAGCAAGAAGACTAACAGCGACATTGTAGTGCCGAATCCTGCTGGCTTTCTCAACTGTTTCCTGGTTGTGCATGCTTTGGGGGCTGCCTGCCTTCATCCTGCACTGGAAGCCACAAAGAAATCTCCCATGGGTTGACGGAATCTTCCCCCTGCTCCAGCAGGCACCAAACTTCAGCAACACTGGTACTCTGGGACCCCTCTCATCCCGACAAGCATGGCCCTGGAACACACGTGGTAGACCCAAGTGACCCAGACTGTCCAGTTGTCCAACTGTCCAAATTTGGAGGAGGTAAGTCCTTGCCTCCTCTCTGCAGACA
The DNA here is from genome assembly GCF_031143425.1 of Pleurodeles waltl. NCBI lineage: Eukaryota > Metazoa > Chordata > Amphibia > Caudata > Salamandridae > Pleurodeles > Pleurodeles waltl. The sequence continues at coordinate 798,477,239 of NC_090449.1, read as the reverse complement.
GTAATCCTGTGCACCGCGTAAACTGCAGCTGCTAGGGCTTCTGTGCCCTTTTGCAAGGAATCCTTCATGCACAGCCTAGCCCAGGTCCCCAGCACTCCGTCTTGCATTGCTCAACTCCCTGAGTTGACCTCCGGCTTCGTGGGACCCTCTTTTGTAGTGTTGAGAGGCCCACCATGCTCAGTCTTCTTGAACCTGTGTTCAAGGACTTTTGTGGGTGCTGCCTTCTTGTGCATAGGCTCTCTGGGTTGCTGAAGGCCCCCTCTGTCTCTTCTCTCAAGTGGCAACATCCTGGTCCTTCCTGGGCCCGGGAGGCCCCTTTTTCCTTTAACTGCAACCTTTGCAGCTAGCAAGGCTTGTTTGTGGTCTTTCTCCAAAGAAACAACTCTGCGTCCTACAGCACTCCGTGGGACATCTTCTGCATAAAGGAGAAGTTCCTAGCACCTTTCGTTGTTGCAGAATCTTCAGCTTCTTCCATCCAGAGGCAGCCATTTTGCAACTTCATCCGGACCCTTTCACGACTTTTGGGCTTGGTCCCCTTCCTTTGCAGGTCCTCAGGTCCAGGAATCCGTCTTCAGTGCTTTGCAGTCTGTTGTGGTCTTTGCAGAATCCTCTATCACAAGTTTAGTGTGTTTCTGGGTAAGTAGTATCACTTTACTCCTACTTTTCAGGGTCTTGGGGTAGGGTATCTTGGACACCCTTAGTGTTTTCTTATACTCCCAGTGACCCTCTACACACTACACTAGCCTAGGGGTCCATTCATGGTCGCATTCCACTTTCAGAGTATATGGTTGTGCTGCCCCTAGGCCTATTGCACCCAATTGTATTCTACAGTGTTTGCACTATTTTCTAACTGTTTTATTTACCTGATTTTGGTTTGTGTGTATATTTTGTGTATTTTACTTACCTCCTAAGGGAGTATATCCTCTGAGGTATTTTTGGCACATTGTCACTAAAATAAAGTACCTTTATTTTTAGTAACTCTGAGTATTGTGTTTCTTGTGATATAGGGCCAGATGTAGTAACCGTTTTACAGGGCGCAAACTGCGAAAATCACAGTTTGCGCCATGCAAAACAGAGATTGCGATGCACATTCGCAAAATGGGAATGCGACTCGCAAATAGGAAGGGGTGTTCCTTTCCTATTTGCGACTTGCACCCCGATGCAGAATTGATTTGTGACCGCGAAAGCGGTCGCAAAGCAATTCGCAGTTATCACCCACTTGAAGTGGGTGCTAACTCATTCGCAAAAGGAAAGGGGTCCCCATGTCGCCATAAATGTTTTTTCAGAGCAGGCAGTGGTCCAATGGACCACTGCCTCCTCTGAAAAAACTAAACCAAATGGTTTAATTATTTTTTCCGCATTGCAACTCAGAAAAAACCTGCTTTATTGAAAAAGCAGTCACAGACATGGAGGTCTGCTGTCTCCAGCAGGCCACCATCCCTGTGAGTGCAGGGAATCTCAAGGGGGTCGCAAATTGCAACCCACCTCATTAATATTAAGGAGGTGGGTCTTTGCGACCCCCTTGAGATTTGCAGAAGGTGTCTGAGACACCATTCGGCATACGATTTTGCGAATCGGAAATTGCGGGTCACACCGACTCTCAATTTCTGATTCACAAAATCGCATTTTGCTACATCTGGCCCATAGTACCTATATGATATAAGTGGTATAGTAGGAGATTTGCATGTCTCATGGTTTAGCCTAAGCTGCTCTGCTATAGCTACCTCTATCAGCCTATGCTGCTAGAACACTACTAATCTACTAATAAGGGGTAACTGGACCTGGCACAAGGTGTAAGTACCATCAGGTACCCACTATAAGCCAGGCCAGCCTCCTACATGGTTCACTTGCAATTCTCAGCAGTGGGGCCGAGCATCACATGGACATATCCACCCATGCAGACAAGTGTACTGCACCCTGTCTTAGGGCTCTTAGGTCTGCCTTAAGGGTGTCTTACATACACTTACCTGCAGTGATAGGGGCATGGTACAAAAAGGGTGTCAGGTTTTCTCCTAGTTTGCACCCGGTCATGCAGTCTGCAATGGCAGATGCGTGTTTCTTGTTTTAAGGAGGGACCCTGAGGGTGGCACAACCTGTGCTGCAGGCATTAGGGACCCTCTCCTCAACCCAGGCCCTCGGTACAAGAGGTACCATTTACTAGGAACTTAAACGGGTGGAATTTTGTGCCAATTGTAAACCAATTTACATGTTTTGGGGAAAGAGCACTGGCACTGGGGGCCTGTTTAGCAGGGACCCACTGCACCTCAGTCAAAAAACCTCTATACCAGTGACAAAAAGTGGCGGTGACTATGTAAAAAAGGGGAAGTTTCCTACAGATAAGTAGAGCATGATATCAACAACATAGACACTATTAGATTTCATGGGGAAATATCTGTTTTTATTTACTGGGTACCCATATCATGATTAAAAATCAAACATCCTATATTGCTGACGTGTTTGAGACAAAGAATTATACCCATATGTGTCATTTGACTTTCATCAGGGCTTCTCTACCTTCTTTCCCAGGGGTAAATATCTGTGGTATACCAATAACAATTTCTATTACTGGATCCATGCATCTGGCCAGAAAAAGATCATCTATGAGCTCCCACTTTTGTGATTGAGTCTCAGGGGTAGGAAGGGAAGAAGAGAAGGAGCTGTAGTCCACCCATTCACAGAAGGAAGAAGACATCGAAAAGCATGCTGTCTAGAGTGGCACTCGCACATCTCTGAAGCCTTGGACCTGGCTGGGGAGCTTCTGTCTCAATATCAGTAGTCGTGGGGCATACAAGGCCATGAGGTTCAACTGTCAAGTGGCTACCTCGAGCAGAGGTTTCACAGTATTTCATATGGCGAAGCTATTTTAAACTTATTTCAATACTAATGTTGATTAGCTCAGTCCACGTCGCTGAAATCCTCCTCTGGGACAGGAGACCCATGTGGTGACACAGACAGCCTATGATGAGTTTTTACACAAAAAGGTGCAGTGCTTTCAGGAGTCTGGAAAAGACAGGGCCTGTTGCAATGCATGATCTCAAGGTGCACCAGATACAGCAATGCATATTGCATTCAAGCATGGCACAGTTTCCCCTTGATGTCAAATACACACTCTGTGCCTCTTGGACTGTTTGTGTAAAATCAAAAAAGATGGAGAGCGTGGAATCTGGCACCAGATGAGAGTCTAGGGCCCAAGGATCAGTGAGCCCTTTCCACAGTAAAGAAAGCTAAAAGCTGCCAGCTCCAATGAAGAATTTGAAAAGCCATATTGCCAGTGTTTGTTGCCTTAGGCACACCTATGATTTGCAGGTAGTTGCATAATAATCTGGGTCCAAGTGTTCATTTCTCACTGACATCTAGCACTTTACTGATGTTTACTGCTTTTTCATTATAGCCATCCATGTTGTTCTTGAGAGTGCAAATTCGACTGTCAGCTGTAGTAATCCATTTTTCCTGCTAGCTGAGAGTAGTGGTTAGCTTGCCCATTCTGGAGTAAAACATTTCAATCTTGTTACATATGGCAGTCAGGCTTTATTGGATATGCCCTAGGTGTGACTTTATGTTGCCGTCATCCATTTCTGCGGTGGCACACTAAGAGGATAATGCTTATTCTGATGAGTGAGCTATGCCTGCCTTCATGGCTTCACTGTGTAATTTAGCTTATTTAGTGTCACCCTTCCACATTATGCATACAACAGTGAAGGCAGTTGGGCCCTTCCCAGTTTGCAGTAGGGTGCCAAGGTATAATCATTGGGGAATGCTGTGGCTGCTGGAGGAGGTCAGCTAATAGTAGAGGCTTCATCACAATTTGCGATTCCTCAAAAGGCTTTGTACATAAAAAAGCCTATTTTGCATTTCTTAATGGCCCAAAATAGCAATTCGGACCATTAAGAAATTTATACCGGCTTTGTACATCTGGCCCTATATCTCTTGCGGTTCACATTTTCTTTTTGCTTTGGTTGATGAGTGAAATTGACAAACTATGATGTCCTAAAATGTACACCACCCTGTCTGTTTTAGGACAGTCTAATCCTGCACGCCTCATGCCTCTGATCTTATTCTTCATTCCTTATCACTCATCCCTATCTCCAATTTCCCCTGCCCACATGACCTACTCATCACCCCTGATTCACCACACCTCCTTCCTTAACCGTCACCCTCAAACCCACCTCCTTCCCAAATATTGGAAAAAACACCGCAAAACACTAGTGTTTTTACAATTTTGAACATGATTAAATCTTTAAAAAAGTCTATGCAGTACTGCAATAATTCCATGGGATTACTATGCTACTTACAAATTTTAAGTATTCCACTGTATGTCACTCCACTCTACACCACTCCACTTTATGCTATTTCACTGTATGCCGCTCAAATCTCTGCCCCTCCACTGCATGGTATTCCACTCTACCCCACTCCACTGTGAGCCAGGCCAGTCTATGCCACTTCACTGTACACCTGTGCTGTACATTAAATCCTAAAATTACCCTAAACTCCCTTTCCATTCACCCACCCTTAAACCCTAAAATCACCTAACAAAAGTAAGATTTACCTGCATGGTTATGTACTGTGTGGTAAAGGTAGAAATACTTCCTTTGGTGGTACTTACCACTTACCAGCATGGTAATGGATGTGTGATAAAGGATGTTTCCTTCTTTTATATTTGTGTTAGTCCTGGCATCCTTGGCGTGGTTTCCCCTGCCTTTTTACTTCTGCTGCCTGTATTTTTGACTCTGTGCTGGATTTTGTTCTTGCTGGTTTTTAGTACTCTGGGCACTTTACCACTCCTGATCGGTGGTAACGTGCTAGTGATCCCTGTGTAAATTGTGATTATGATTGGTTATCCCTGGTTGACATATTTGATTTACTAGTAAGTCCCTAGTAAAGTGCCCTACAGGTGCCAATGGCCTATAGATCAAATACTAATAGTGGACAGGGTGCAGTGTATTTAAAAGATAGGACATGTACTGGTGTGTTTTACATGTCCTGATAGTGAAATACTGACAAATTCGGTTTTCACTAGTGCAAGTCCTATCTCTCCCATAGGCTAACATGGGGATTGCCTTTAAATATCTTTTGAGTGTAGTTTCCCCTTGGGAGCAGAGAGATATGTGGAGCTTGGGGTCTCTGAACTCACAATTTAAAAATACATCTTTTGGTAGAGTTGTTTTTTAGATTGTCTGTTTGAAAATGCCACTTTTAGAAAGTAGAAATTTTCTTCCTTAACCATTATGTGCCTCTGCTTGGCTGCTGAATCCAAGTCTGGGTCAGAGTGACAGTTGGGCTGTGAATTCACTTTAGACAGTAACACAAAGGGAGCTGAGGGATGTTCTGCATATCCTGATGATATAAGGGAGGGAGGAGCTGTCACCTGCACTTGAAAAGGCTGTGTCTGTCCCCTCACAATACAGTATCCAACCCATTAGAGTTTGGCTGGGGCAGGGCCTTGTGCACTACAAATACTTTCCTTTGAGGTTTGCCTATTTCAAAGACATACATGAGTATAAGCAGTGGACCCAAAACCCCAGACTTTTAGAACACTTCAGGATCAAGAGGAGACTCTGCCAAAGAGATGAACTTAAAAGCTATGAGTAGTGCCCCTTTGCTGTGTGTGTTTTGCTGGGTTGGCCTGCAGTTGCTGCTTCTGCCTTAGAGAGGACAAAGACTGGACTTTGCTGTGTATCCTGCTTGTGAAGATACTCCAAGGGCTTGAACTGAGTTTGCATCCTGTTAAGAAGTGTCAGGGACATCAAAGACATCAACTGCCAGCACCTGGGCTCTCTTGCTGAAACCCCTGACTGCCAAGTGGTACCACATCCACTCCCTGGGCTCCTGGAAGGAGAAGCTGGCAGAACCTGAGAGTAAATCCTCTCACCAGAGCTGAGCCACAGAATAATCGGCTCAGCACTTGCACTGCGGCTGAAAAATCAATATAGTGTGAGTGAAATCGATGCATCGCTAGCTCAGCACGGGTTCTTTGATGCTGCGCATCCGGATTTTACACGCATTGTCCCTGGGCATCAAAATCTTCACCATCACCGCACGGACCCGAGGCTGGTGGTCCGGAAACCAAAGCATTGCTTAACTGGCAGAGAAACAATCAATGCACGGCCTCACTTGCGAGTAAGGAATCAACGGATTGCTTGCTTTTCTGATGCACGCTCACCCGTGCAGCTTTATTTTTGACCCATACCAGGTACTTTGTGCTAAAACATGCATCCATTGATTTATATGGATTACGACACATTTTACTTTGAAAATTAATTTCTTTCCTTGTGTATGTTGAATTTTTGTCATTTTGGTTTTGTTTGATTTACACAAATGTTAGCTATTTTTCTAAACTGTGAGGTGTCCTTTTGTGGTGGTTTCACTGTGTTACCTTGTGTGGTTGTACATATACTTTATACATTGCCTCTGAGATAAGCCTGATTGCTTGTGCCAAGCTACCAAGGGGGTGAGCAGGGGTTATCTTAGGTGTTTGACTCCCTTACCCTGACTAGAGTCAGGGCCCCTACTTGGACAGGGTGTAAACTAACTGCCAACTAATTACACCATTTTCAACAATTTGGTTAATATTTTCCTATAGTCATGTTAAATAATTAATTTTAGTCCATATCATGTAGTTTTAGAATATGTGACACTAATTTCAATATCAACTATTAGTCATACGTGCTTTATTCATTTGAATGCAGGGCACATTTATCTTACATAGTTTCATATTCATTTCAATGCTTTTCATGGGCCATATAAATTTCAACAGGTGTCATGCTCATTCAAAAGTGGTTCATATTCATTATAACCTGTCATATTCCTTTCAATTAATGTCATTCATTTCAATGGATGTCATATTCACATTAACACTTGACATATTCATTTTACCATGAGTCATATACATTTTAACATACGTTCTAATTATTTTAATACATGTCATATTGATTTTGATGTGTATCATATTAATTTCAGAGAATGCCATTTTAATTTTAACAACTTTCATTGTAATGTTAGCATTTGTCATATGCATTTTAAGGCATGTTGAATCAATTTCAATAGGTCTCACATTCACATCAATGAATTTCATAGGCAGCTTAGCATGATGTTATGTTTGTTTCAATCAATGTCATAATCATATTAACACTTGTCATTAAGTTTACCATGCATTATATCCATTTTAACCTACAGTATGTAATATCCATTTCAATAGGTATCGTATTAATATCAATGCATGCCATATTCATTTTGAAAAATGTCATGGGAATCTCAATGTTAGTCATATTCATTTTAGGCATGTCAAATTCAATTCAATGTGGCTTACATTAATTTCAACACAAGTCATATTCATTTTAAACCATCTCATATTCATTTCTGTATATCTCATATTCACTCCAATCTCAGCAATATTCATTGCATTGCAATTCATAGTCATTGCAACATATGTAATGTTCATTTCAAGGTATGTGATTTTATTTTCAGTGTACCATCTATTTATTTCAGAATATAACATATTCACTACTGTAACAGACATTCATTTCAATCTGTCGTAGTCATTTCAACTTATATCATATTCCTCTTGCCATATGTCAGTCTTTAAAAAACTGTCCCATTCTTTTTGATGCATATTTTATTCATTTCAGTGCTTGCTATATTGTTTACAGGGAGTGCCATATTCATTTAAGTATAACTTAAATATATTTCAATATATCTCTTAATCAATTCAAAGTGTGTGTTATTCATATTAATCACTAAGTAGCATATGTGCTCTGCCATGTTTCATATTTGTTCTTATCCAAGTCAGATTCATTCTGCCAGGTATCATAATAATTTTGACACATATTACATTCATTCTTATATGTGTTATATTCATTTTGCAGGATGCTATTTATTTCAGGGGGTGTCCTATATGGATTTCTGTAATTTTGACGTGAACGGCTTCCCATAGAAAGCCCTTGCAGCTGTAGGTTATACTTAATGAAATAAATGTGCATTTTTCCACCAACCACAGTATAATCTTTGTACGACAAAGTATATGTTTGAATCTTTCAGAACACACCTCAGACTGCAGGACAATCGCACACTGAGGGTCTTGGATGCTAAACATACGAGTGCTTTTGAGTAACCATGGTTAGGTTATTCATTAGACTTTGATCAGGAAAGAAGCTTTGTACAAGGATACGGCATGTGCGTGTCTGCAGTGATGCATCTGCAGGCCAGATGGTGGCGGGTCCCACAGTGAGATCCATATTCATCTCCTGTGCTGAGCATTATAACACTATAATTGTGTTCAGAGGGTGCCAGTAAGATCAAGGAAGGGAGGTATGAGAACGACTATACCAGCGGAAAGACAAGGGATCAGAGAAACAAAAACAGTAAAGAAAGGGCATAGGGAAAGTATGAAACTACTTTATATAGTCCCCATCGCTAAAGACGTGATGTAACATAAATGCGCAATGTAATGTAAAGTCCGGTGTATGATTCTGTCCTTGAAATGCCATGGCCTTGACTGAGAGCCCATCCAAGCAATGCTATAAATATCTGTATATATATATATATATATATATATATATATATATATATATATATATATATATATATATATATATATATATATCTATGACAATGCAGATAGGTCAGTGGCTGAAAGGCGCCGGGACAATGCCCACTCTCTATATATTTGTCCTTATGTATTATTACACATCTTCTTAGTGCATTGATCACAATAACTTTTACACTAGAAAGCTGTTTATAGTGACACTACCTGGTATAGAGCCACTTATCTCCCCCAAACTGCCATATTTGATCTCCTCTCCAGTTCTATGTAAATATTTATTTAAAATATGGGAGTTCTTGTTTTTTGGATGTTATGCCTCTCTATTTATTGTCTATATATATTTTTAAATAATTACTGGAGTACATTATGCTTAATCTAAATGTGTGTCTTTTTGGTAATATTTTATTCTGAATGGTATTTAAAATTTGCTTTAAGAATATTTAAATAAATATTCATAAAGTATCAGTGATTGTACTTTAGTTAGCTTCAATAGTGTTATAAGCAATGTGTGTTGTTAGGTCTTTTGTTAGCCATGACCTTTTGATTTTACTAAAATATGTGTAATATACTCATGTATGTGAGCTTTCAGCCACCTCTCTTCATCGATTGGCCTTTTTTTGTGTCATTCACATCTTGCTTCTAACCACTACAGCATACAGCATACTTAAGCCACTGTTGAACTTAATTTTGAGTGACTGCATTTTGCTCTCTAAGAAGGAGCGCATCCATACACAAGCTAGTTTCCTTCAGTGCCAGTGTTTTTGCTTTTACTTTATAATTACTTTAGTGTTGTCTTTGTGTTTAGAGCATGATGTGACCACAGAACGCTTCTCATTTTCATTTTATCTTTATCAGATTCCATTTTCCACCAATTACATCTTTCTTTCTTTTTTTGTTGTCAGGGAGTAGTATGGTAATGTGCGTGTTTTCAAAACCAAAAAACATTTTAGCTTGTAGCAAATTCATTTTAGCAAATTGATGAGGGCATATTTGCAAACAATAAGGTTTTGCAAAAACAAGGTCAAAACAAAATAATATTTTCCTGAAGGCTGGCAGCCAATGCCTGACCTGTCAGTTTTGGCAATGTTTGTTTTTAAAGTACAGTTGTTGCATTGCATCTAAACATTGTGTGCCTGGGTTGTCAGTAATCAGTCTTACTTTGAATGCATTAGTTAGTTTAGTTTGTTTGGAGACTTTTGGTTCCAGTTTTGTTAGGAATTGCTTCGTTCTTAACACTTGGTAGTTTTAGACTTTTTTAAGTATTTCTAGGAATTGATAAACGTGCATGGTGGTTTCTTCAACATGTTCCTTGGAAGGAATTGTGCCAATCTTCTGGAACATTACCTGTCTTAGCTTTTTGAGACAATGCGTTGTCATAGACAGAATGTGATACTTGACTTTGCGTCTGTGGCTCGATTGGGGCAGGCAGCCAACCCATGTGTCTTCAAATGAATCCATTAGTGGAGTTTGTTTGGTTTCATGTTGTTGGTAAGAGGCAGATTCAGTTAACATGTTGTAATGCTTAGTGGCTTATGTTGCAGGAAATTATGCTAAAGTCGTTAACTTGTGTCTATTGTATGAAAAGTCTGGGTCAGTTGCCTATTCTTTGCTTGGGGTGGATGTTTGAAGGGGCCGGCATATGCTCGGGTAAGGCGGTAGTAGCACCCAGAATTCCACTGTATGCATTGATTTAAGTATGGTCAAATGCATTGCCTGTTCAACATCTATGGTGATTGATTATGGGCCATAGTTGCTAGAATGTTGTCTTATATGTGTTAGAATTTCATTGTAAGTTCAATTTGTTTGCTTGATAAAAGTTGATATGCTAATGGGATGATTTTATTTTGATATTGGCCATGTATTGTGTGTATTTGACTGAAAGGTGGAGGGCTCGACCCATGAGTCCCATTCATCATCCATGTGTTATGTTTAGTTAAGTTTAGTAAATTGTTTCTGGTAGCACAAATGGGTTATTTTCAAAATTACTTTGGTTGTAATATGGTAAAAAGTGTTATGTGTGATTAGTATTTTTAGTGTATGTCGATCTGCTTTTTTAGGGTTTGCTTGCACAGCGCTTGCGATGTGCTTGCAAAATCTTTTGTATTTAAAAATAAAACATAAAAAGGGGCTTAAAAGCCACCCATTACTCACCTTTAGTTACCATTGCGTGGCCCCAACATGGCTCCTACATCACGTTACTCACGATTGACTGGCTCCCACCTCCCTCTAGTTTCCTTGCTTACTATCGGTTAGCACTTCCTCCTCGCCTCCGTCTTCTCCTGGGTTTTGAGTCCAGTTTTTTTTCTGCCATCCTGCTGTGGAGCCTGGGCCAAGTACTGCTTCCAGTGGCCAAGGTCCTTCCACTGTAGGCTCCTGCAGATACAGGTTGGCGGCATGCACTATGCACACATCATTTCTGAGTACATGGGGTCAGAGGCGTGCACAACATCCATGCCAAACACACTCTTAACACTCCATCCTCTGAGCGCTTCCTCTCAGGTGTTTTTGATTTCTTTGTTTGAATACATTCTGTGCTGCCAACCATTTGAATCATTAAATTTCTGCTCATTCAAACACAGCTCTTTTTTTTGAGGTCACTCACTCGCTTCTGAGCATCAAACCATTTGCCTTAATTATTAAATTTCTGCTCCTTTGAAGATTGTTGGGTCCCCGCTCGCTCATAGTGACACAAGCCTCACGTGGAATTTACAAGACCTCCCAAATGGAGCTCAAACATTGGCATTGATTCAGAGACCTTTTGTAATCTGTGAGCCCAGAAACAAAGGGCCGCATTAATGCAGCGACTCTGTGAGTCTTTGATGTTTGCAGGCTCAGCCTTCACTCTCTGTGCCATCTGAATCTGAACATTCATAAAAACATTTGGCACTTTCAACAATTTAATTTTCAGTGGCAGCTCTACCACAGCATGTATTTGAGAAGTATTTATGCAACTCTAGTGTGTTTTATTACCAGTAATGCTCTCCTTACTATAATTATGTCTACGTTAATTTCATAACTGGTTCCTAGTTGAGACTTTATGTATTATGACATGGATGATTTCTGACATTTCATCCATGGATATTGGACTATAAAAATCTACATTATTTTGCAAAAGAATAATATTTGAAGTTATATTACTTTTCACATTTTTACATAGTAGGTCCACATTTCAACTTACTTTGAAAGCTGTATTTGCTTTGGTTTTGTTGCTGAACTGTATAGGTCAGTTTGTTTGTGTGTTTTTTGTTTAATTGAGCTTTCGTGTCTACCAAAGTAAAACAGAAAGCAAGCAAAAGGCATTTTCAATAATACTGAATGCTTGCAGCAAGGGTAACTAAATGTCAAAAAGAAACAAAGTTACGTTTCATGAGTGAGAGAACTGGGGAGAAAATAACAGAACCCACCCATGTACCAATGGAAGAATTAAGTCAAAGAGAATTATGATCCCAAATGTAGAAAAAGTCGAGAAAAGAATTTATTACTTTAGAAAAATATTGGGAAGTAGATGAAGTTCCAAGAGGACTCAGGATATTTGTAATGCCAGATCATCCAGATACCTCTTCAATTTTTTTTTTTTTTAAAGTTTTCTTTTATTGATTTATTTTTAGTTTTTCCCAATATAGTTCCACAACTGTACATCTGAAACTCTACAACGATCATGTAGTCCTTGTGATCAATAGTACAACTCAAATATCCTTTATGGAATACCATCACATTTCGACAATTGCTGCCCCCCTGTCTTTGTGGGAAATAAGAGAAATTAACACATAGGTATGCCGATCCCCAACATCCCCAACTATCCCCACTCACCCCCCAAAAAACCTCCCCCTACCATGCCAGAACATTTGTATCAAAAAGAGTCTATACCTCGCATTCTCACTATTAATCTGATGATTTGTTAGAGTTGGTTATTGACATAGATTGTGGAATAATCCATAGGTGTATATTCAGATGCTATTGTCTTGCTGGGACTGTGGGGAGGCTGGGCCTGTTCGGTGCTCCCGCATAGCCCCCAATAGTTCCTGTATCATGTGCCTCCAAGCCAGCAGCATTTCTGGTAATTTGGCATCCATACTCATTTGTCTCATATGTACTTCTTCCACCCCTGCCCACTCTCTCAAGTCGCCCAGCCAGCGTTCCTCTCTTGGGATTTTATCACTCATACAGTGTATTGCAATTCGTCTTTTAGCTACTATAAGGCCATCAAATCGCCTGCTAAGCTTACGTTTTGGATTGCGCGGCAACAAACCTACGATACAGGCGTTGATAGTTAGAAGGATGTCCCACCCCGTAATATCTCTAATCTGATCCGTGACAGCCCTCCAATACTTACGTAACTTGTGGCACAGCCAGATCATATGTAAAAAATCAGCCTTTCGGTCAAGGCATCTAGGGCATCTAGAATCCCATGTTGAGTAAATCGTCTGGAGTCTCTTGGGGTAGAGGTAGGTCATGTGTATTATGTTGTATTGTATTTGTTTAAATATGGAACAAATTGATACCCTCTGAACTTCCTCATGTATTTGGGACCAAATCTCAGGAGAGAGTGGAACTTCACTTACCATCTCCCATTTCTGCTCTATTTTTAATTGTGTCACTGGCCTATCCAATCATAATGCTCAACATAAGTGTGTCACTAGTTTACGTCCTCCCGCCATGGACAATAGACAGTAGAATGTCTGTGTGAGGTCTGGAGCCTCTGGGAATGTTGGCCAAAGCTGTCTCGCCGTGGCTGCTAATCTTGCATTTTGAAGGAACTGTCCCCCTCAGAGTGCAAAAGTTTCCATTGCGTCCTGAAGGGATATAAATCACCCATTCGGATACAGATCAGCTAGTGTCAAACACCCGCCCCTTTGCCAACATTCTACTGAAATAGAGTTCCAAATCTGTGCGAAGGGGGACAGGATCCATATATCGAACTTGGGAGTGTAAGGCTTTTTCCGTATAGTAGTTTGTACTGTTCTCATACATATTTTTCCCATTAGGCGTATCAGGTGGAGGCAGGTGGCAGGGGGCGTTTCTCCCCCCAACAATAGCAAACCAAGGGGTTGCATATCATCCGTAGTCAGTAAGAGGGATCGCTCCCAACACGGGTCCAGATCAAGCCAACTCACTGCATGTTCCAGTTGTGCCGCTAGGTAATATAATTCTAGGTCTGGCAATTCAAGTCCCCCACATTTTCTCTCTCTCCGTAGGGTGTCCAGACTCACCCTGTTCCTCTGCCCATTCAAAAGAAGGTTGACCAAGAGGGAGTCCAATTCGCAGAACGACTTCCGTGGTATCTCATAAAAAGTGCCCTGCATTATGTGCAGACGTCTCAGCAGCAGCCACCATCTTTGTGAGGGCTATCTTGGCCCTCATGGAAAGCCCTGGAGTATTCCAGAACTGGATGGATCTCTTTAACCCATCAATCACTCTGCCCATATTCTTTTCATAGTGGGAGACCTCATCCAGCGTGCTGTGCATTCCCAGGTATCGTATCCCGTCTATTACCCACTGTAAGCCTACCTGCAGGAGCTGCTCCTTCGAATTGCCAATCAATCCCCCCAAGGGGAAAAGAAAAGATTTGGTCCTATTTACTTTAAGGCCAGAGACCATTGCAAATGCCTCAAGTTCAGCCAGCAGCTTTGGGACTGATTTTGCTGGTCTCCCCAGATAAAGTAATGCATCATACGCAGAGAGAGAGAGAGAGAGAGACGATGTGCTGCAGTGCTCCCACCCATATTCCCCAGCCTCTAAGTTCTTGTCGAAGTCTACATGCCAGCGGCTCGATAGCTAAAGCAAAGATCAGGGGTGATAAAGGGCAACCCCGTTGGGTGCCGCACTGCAGCTCTATTGCTGCTGAAACTGTGTGGCCCGTACGTACCCTTGTTGGGTCTTATAGAGAAGTTTTATCCATTGAATGTACTGGGGCCTAGGCCCATTGTATCCAGCACCCCCCAAACATATCTCTAACTAACAGTATCAAACGCCTGTTGTATACCCAAAAAGGCCAGGGCATAGTCTTCATCCTGCCCCTGTAGTGAGTGCATCACATGAGCTAGCCGACGGATATTAAATAAGGTATTTCTACGAGGAATGAACCCCGATTGATCTTCGTGTACCAACTGTGGAAGAAAAGGCAGCAGCCATGTCGCCAACACATGACTGAGGGGGTCATTATGACCCCGGCGATCGGTGTTATAGTGGCGGTAGTACCGCCAACAGGCTGGCGGTACATTCTGCCATATTATGACATTGGCAGTTTGGCAAAAGCCAAACCGTCAATGTACCACACCGACGGTCACGGCAGTAAAGACCACCGGGTTGGAGACTCCGGTCTCCAGCCCGGCGGCTTTCACTAGGCCAATCACTGTAATATGACACACGCATTCCACATGCCCCACCCCTGCATGCACGCACACAGAAACATACACATAAACCCCCCCACACACACAACACAACCCCTAACTCCCTCCCCTGTTGGAGCACCCGACTTACCTGCTTGCAGGGGGTCCTCCAGCAGGAGACGGTACGCCGCGATGCTGCCAGCAGCAGCGTCCGCGAGCAGAACACCGCCAGGAAATATCATGGATCATGGTCGACTGGCGTGGCGCTGCTGCTGCCAGCAGCTCACCTTACAGCTGTCCACCGCCATGACCGTAGCCACAATTCCGCCATCCTGATGGCGGGATCCCGGCTACGGTCATAATATGGCGGACAGTAGGTAGCCACGTGACGGTCTTGTGGCACCCGTCGCCGTGGCGGTAGGTGGCATTTACCGCCTATGTCATAATGAGGGCCTGAGCACCTTAAGGTCTACATTCAACATTGATATGGGCCTGTAAGAGTCAGGTTCAGTTGGCTCTTTAACTGGCTTTGGTATCACCCCTATGAGAGCCTCTTTCATGGAGCCCGGCAGGTCCTCCCTCTCCAATGGCTCATGATATACTTCTAGTAGCCTGTCTACCACGGTTTCAGAGAAATGGTGATAAAATTCAGCTGGGAGGCCAGGAGGCCGTCAGGACCTGGCGATTTAGCTGGTTTTAAAGCCCTAATTGCTTCTAAGAGTTCCAATCAAGTGATCAGAGTTTCTAGTGGTGCTCGAGCCTCCGGGGCCAGTCTCGGGAGCTGGATTGTCTGTAGGTAAGTGTGTATAACCTGCTCCCATGTCTCTCCCTGGTCGTCTGTATAAAACTTCTGTAGGTGGGACGCAAATATCTTATTAATAGCCTGCTGTGTGTGTACTAGCGTTCCATAGCCATTGTGCAGTTCTAGGATTGGTTGGGGTTGCTGGTCTGTTTTGATTAGGCGTGCCAGTAAGCGTTCTGATTTGTCGCCCTCCCGGTACCACCTGCTGCGACCGACTGATCGATTATGTTTGTCCAGCCGATACCATATCTCTCCCACCTTCAGACATTGGGCATTCCACTCCGCTTTCCCTATGTTTCCGATCAAAAGAGCCTTTTGTAAGCTAGTTAATTTGATCTCTTGAAGGGCCAGTTCTATTTCCAGAGCGTGCCATATACCCTTTGTCTCTGACATGCAAGCTCCTCGCACTACGACTTTCATTGCGTCTCATTCCAGGGCCTTTTCTTTGGTGGATCCCCAAATGTCTCTAAAGTAGCTTGTCAAGCCCTGTTTATTCTGGTCCCTGAAAACCAGGTCTTTAAGGGAAGGAGAATTTAGGTGCCATAATGGTATCGGAGGGGTAGGACTACGGTGCGAGTATGTGACCAACAGAGGCGAGTGGTCGGACAAGTATCCCCCCATAAATTGGGCTCCAGTAATATTTTGTATTTCTGATGCCTGTGCAAATGCGTAATCCATGTGGCTGTATGTGTCTGATGCTGGAGAGTAACAGGAATAGGCCCGGGTAGTCATATTCCGGCTCCTTCAAATATCTATAAGACCAAGGCTGTCCTGTAACATTCTCAGGGCTGTTGTTGCCCTTGGCTTAGTGCCCTGCCGGGGTGGGGTTCTGTCCAACTCAGCATTCAAAACACAATTAAAATCACCTGCCATTAGAATCCCTGTGTCTGGTGATAGGTGTGGCCTCCCCACCACTGCCCCAAGGAATTCACTGTCATCCCGATTCAGAGCATTCACACCCACCAGGCTCAAAGGGTGGGCATATAGTGTGCCTTCAATCATCGTATATCTGCCTTCTTCATCATTAAAGGTGTTGATGAGCCTAAAGGGGACTGTCGGGACAACCCATATCAAAGTTCCTCGTGCGTAGCCAAAGTAGGAGGTGACATATAACTGCCCCCTCCAGCGTAGTCGTAACTATCAGATACAGTCCCCCCACAAATGTGTTTCTTGCAGAAAAGTGATCAATACACAGTACCATTTCAGATAAGCATAAATTCTATAACGTTTGACATAGTTATTCAACCCACGAACATTCTAGGTCATAATTTTGTAGACATTCTGTGATCCCATCATTTATGTAAGTGGCATGGCAAACTATCTTTGGGTGAGGTTATAGTATTTAGTATGTCGGCATGGTCAGTCCCTCCCTTACCCCTTAACACCCCAACTGCAAAAACATAAACACTGCTTTTTGTATAGCAACTAGCAAACCGGTCAAAAATCTGCATCCCCCTCCACACAGGCAGTGAACCCCCATCCCTCCCAGCTCGACAGTAAGCAAGAGGGCTGTGAGTTCCGTCCAGTTGAATATTCCCTTCCCCTTAAATCAAAACAGTATGTATGATGAAACTGTTATATACACAACGTAACCAGAGTGTCTGAGCCCACACACAATACCAACTCCCAATTGAGGGATCGTCGCTGTGCATGGGCCACGCACCTGGTGGATCCTGCTATATTTACTGCAGCCTGTCTAGTGGAGTCCTTATGAGAGCCTGTCTTCTGGAACAATCTCTGTGTCATCACCTCTTGTGACAACTCTTCCTGTCACTCAGTGAGCGCCCAAGTTCCATCTCAAACTTATAAACTTCAGCCTTGACTATCAGGTCTGCTATCCCCCTCTCCCTCGTGCATCTCCTGTGTTAATGCAAGTGGCGAGAAAGGGTTTCTCATTGTTAGATGATTAGGTTCTGCTCTCAAAGTGCCGTCTTCTGAAACCACTATCTATTCTTCCCAGATTTTGAGTGGATAGCACTTGTTTCATCCCCATGGAGTCCATCCATTCCGTTGCATCTTCGACCCGAATAGCCATTCGAGTCGCCTTTGATCGAAGTGTTTCCATAGTTGCTTGAAGCGTACAGACTTTATTTTGAAGATCAGTGACCTCCCCCTCAATTGACGTAACTCTTTTTGCCACCTTGTGAAGGTTGAACCTCAAATGGTTAATATCCATGGCCATCACGTCCATTTTTCTCTGTAGAGCTGTCCTGGTGCCTCGTATAGCTTCCAGGATGTCCTGCGTGTCTTGCCTTTGTGGTCTGTCTTCCAGAGTGTGAGGGTTCTCTGTCCTCTGGCCTGCTTCTTGGCCGGGGAAGGTGTATTGCACTATTTTATTGGCTTGTGTCCCCCTTTGAAGCTTGCCTTTGCCCATCTTTCTGCGACCCTTCGGAGTGTGGTAGTCTCTGAGTCGCAATGCAGGCTGGGAGCCCCGGTGATCACCACCCAGTCGTGCAGTGTTTGGTTAAGTGTCTCAACGGGACCATCTGGGAACCAGGAGCCATCCTTCCCCCAGCCCCCGTCCTACCTCTCAGTCCATTGTTGGTGCCTTGTCTCACCTCTCTGGGTCTCGGGCACTCGGGGGGACGCAGCTGCCAGAAAACAAGGCCTGTCTCCCAGAGGTCTGGCTGCGCCATCTTTAGGTCCCGCTGCACCGCCCCCGATCACTCTCCCCAAGTTGGTCGCTGGTCCAGTCAATCCGGGGACAGTCCACGGCTCCTCTGTGCGCCCGTTCTCAACTCCGCCTCGACACTCCGCGGCGTTCAGGCGCAAAGTCAGGCCCTCAAAGGCACGGCTCCGCCATCTTAGGGTCAGGAGGCTCCGTCACACCCCAAGGTTTCCAGGAGGATTCCTTTCACTTCGCTCTAGTGCAGCAGTTTATTAGTTGTGTTCCCACATCGCCGATACCTTCACAGCGAGGTGGGTTGTCTGAGGACCCACCAAGACAGGCAGGATCACGTTGGTTGGCTAAATGCAGGTGCAGAGTGCATCTAGGATCTTGCCAGGCACGCCCCCCGTATAGGTCAGTTTAGTGTTTTTTCAGCACTGTTGTATTTTATTGCTGTCCGGGAAGAGGAATAATTTGTTAGCTCGGTTGGTTCTAACATTTAGTTGGGGGTTGTTTAGGTAATTTTTATAATTTGTTAAAGTGTTATTTTTACTTTGATGTCTCTTTTGTATTTTTGTTACTACACCTACTTTTGAGTCAGTCAGTTTGTAATTTTAATTAATTTGGTGCCTGCGTCACTGTTTCCTTTCCCTTTTTGTGTTTTTCCCTTTTTTGTAGAGAATGCATCGGTAATTTGGAAAAATTATCATGTAGCTTAATTCAAAATGTTTTCTTAAAATGGGTGCAGTTTTTTGATTAAGGCTAGATTTCATTGATTTTTCAAATGACGCTTTGTAGTATTTATTGGTTCATTAAAGTGTTGCAGACTTCTTTTGTAGCTTTGCTAAAAAGTGACATTGTTCTGCTGTAATTCTTTTAGGAAGCATTTTGTTATGCATTTTCATGGCCTTTTACACTATTTGTTAATTCGAAAATACTTTTATTTGATAAGTGTTCTTCAGTCTAATGTGATTGGTTGGTTGGAGACTTGCTTGAAATGTTTTGAACCATTTATGGTAAATGTTAATTGGAGTTTTTGTTATTTACTATATATTCATTTTATCTTTAGTTATGATATACGTGTGTATAATGTAATTCAATACAATGTGTAGAAATATGATTTTCTGGTGTTTGACATTTAGTTTTTCGTGATTATTGTTATGTTTCAATAGTTTTAATACGTAGGCCATGTTTGTTAATTCTTAATTTTATTTATGTTACAGGTGTATTTTGGATATTATTACCTGCAATATGTTTGTCTGTGATATTTGTATGTTTAAAATTAAAATACAGGATTGCAATATTTATGTTTTCAATATTGGTATGGCTATATGGTGTCATACAACTAAGGTTGTCTGTAAAAGGGGCTGCTAGAACTGGTACTGTTTTCAAAAATATAAAGTGTCAAATAGTCTCACCATACTGGAATAACCAGTATAACAAAGATACTGTCTAATATTATAATTACCATTGTAAGACCGTCGTCTAGCATTCAACAGATTTTTCATATTGAAATGCACAGTTTGAATGTCACTAGACACATAAACCCAGATTATAATCAAATACAGAAGAGTAACGTCTATTTATTATATGTTCCTTCTTGAGTAAAATATGATAAGTATATCAGTGTATAATTTAAGAAAATTGTATGGTTCCGTTTTTGCTTTCACTGACCCATCAAGCTACATTGTGTGCTAGTGTCAGGTTAGTTGAGCTTATGCAGCAGGTCATTATTAAGGGAAACACAGAGCTAGATAAATAAGCAGCTTTTATTGAAAAGCTATTTTGTGAGCCATTGTTTTAGAAGATATCAAACTGGATTTAAATTCAATGTGTGGCATGTTCTTATGTCTGAGGTACAGAAAGGAATGATTTGTTTTGAAAGGTGGCCCAGCAACAGTTTAATCACTTAAGCTTTGCTTTAGGCAGAAACATTATCAAAAACATATTTTTCATAAAAATAGCAGGTTTACACATTTGAAATACATTTTCAAGCACTTTTTAAACTGTGGGGTTAATTAAACATTGTTTTGCTCGAATATTACTCAAAATATTAAAGTGCACTTTCCCCCAAATCTTGAACAAATAATTACATGAGGTAGCAGTGTCAGAACAACAGTCTGAAAGGTTAGTGGTAAATGGTAAGTGCATAGTTGGCCTTCAGGGTGGTTCATTTGTTTTGTAACCCAGTGTCTTCTAATTAATAGAGCCGAAAACCTTCTCAAACCAATTCCTAAACCATTAATGTGAATTTGAAATGTGGCAAAAGATTTAAAACATAAACATTTAAAATAGGAATGTCATGGTACTTGGTACAAGAAGAAAGAGGGAGGAACACTGACATTTTTCGGGTGTGCTAACCTTACAAGTAGTGTGAAAATATGTGAGATATATGCAGAAAGGCATACTTTATTACTTGAGATAAGGCATTTTAAGAAATGTAACATCCTAAGAGGTCCATATCACAGTAAGAGTTCTAAGGGTGAAAAGACTCTTGTTTCTGGAGTTCATTGTCTGGGCTCCAAATTTCTGGCCAAATGCACTGGTCAGTTTGCTCAAACAGGAACCAGTTTATTGTAACCTTGGAGTCTTGTTAGATAAAACTCAGTCTCTTATTTCTCAAGTTGAAGCAGTAGTAAAATTCTGTCACTTAAAACTAAATATTCTTTGGCAGATTTTGCCTTTTGTTTGAGAGAGAAATTACTCTATACTTACAGGATCATTGATTCTTGGAACATTAGACTACTGCGTGACCAATGCTGGGGGCTACCTAAAAACATTTTGTCACTAAAGTTCTAATGCCTCCAGAATGGAGCAGCTAGAATTATCACCAAATGTCAGTGGCAGTACTAAATTGTTGCAGTGCTAGTGAACTTTAATGTGAAGGACTTGACTCTTTGGTGTTACTTTGGTATCTTCTCTTGGAGAGGTCATAGTGGGGACTGTCTTCATGGACTGTGGTGCATAACATTCTCTTCCAAATGTTATTTTGCACAGGGGTGTGGAATTTAATAAAATATCTAATTGTCCACTGATTCTTAAATCTACTTGTCCTGTAAAAAAAATCTACTTGTCCTTTTGGTGCCATGTAGTGTGGTGACAATTTATGGCAGAAATCTCATTATGTAAGAGCTCTGATAATAGCCTCTCTGATTATGTCAGGGCTACTACTGTAGTAGTTCTTGAACACTTGCACTTTTAATCCAGTCTAAATCAATTTCCTTATTTTGCCATCTTTATTCATATTTGCATACTGGGGCTGGAGGAAGCAGTAAGCAATAGTTCCAGGGCTGGAATGCCTTTGAGTCTGCAAACCTACTAACTTGCATGTTTTAACAATTTTCACCAACTCTTCTCTAGTCTTTTCCCAAAATGAGAAAGGTTGTAAATGTACTCCAGGCAATGGCAGAAGTAGAACTTCTTCCAGGATTGGGTAAAAGTGGTTGGAGGGAAAGTGAACTTGTAAATGCTCAACAGATTTTCACATGAGCAAATTTACACATGCATATTTGCTCATGCTAAAATACAGTTCACAAATATTTTCTAGGAGTATGATTTCCTGGTCTACTTCTGTAAGGTCTAGTGAATTCATGAAAGCTACTATTTCAAAGACTTCTACCCTGGGTGCACTTTTGTGACTTCCCTTAAGAATTGAGTCCCTATTTATGTTTGGCGTTCACAAAGACATTTTGTTTTTATAAAACTTCTATTTCTCTCTCTGTCTATCGGCTGGCTTTACTGTGGCATACAAAGTAGTTTTGTTCAGTGCCAGGAACTACTGCAGCAATCAGTGGTGCAATGAAACTGGTGGGGGCCCACCTGCAAAGAACATGGAGGCCCTCCAGACACACTCTGGGCACATGATGTGCTGAGGGGGCCACCCCTGGAGAGGATACAGTGACCTTGTTACACCACTGGTGGCAACGTGTGCGTTTTGAAACCAAAAACATATTTTTTTCTTTTTGCCAGTGTTTGTTACAATGTTGAGGGCCTGGCAGCTCCCACAACAACGACATTTTATAAAAGCCATGTCAAAACAAGACACACAGTGACGAAACCAAAAATGGCAGATCATTTGGGTTTGCCAGTGCTTATTTATGTTTATGGTTCCCATTCTCTTGTTGAAAAAGGTTACAGTGATTTTCCATTAGGAATATTTTTGGGAAATGCTAACATGCATCAACACATTTTACAAAATGACGCTTCAATGAAATAGCACCTAAAATCCCATAGTTGTGAAACCTTTTTTTCCTACTTGCATTTTTTTATGAGCATTTTATTTTGAAAGCAAAGAATCATCACTCATGCTTACAAGCTTCTGCAAACGCTTGCATCTAATCAAAGAGCATTCTGGGTGCATTATACTTATCCTCAAATTGTTAAACATTTCAAGCGTGTGTTTTTTACTGGAACCACTGACAGTAGTGCAGTGTGACCTTAAAACGTTTATTTACAGCGCTCACCCTTATAATGAAGGCTTTTCATTAATGAATCATAAATACAAGTTTGAACAGCATTAACCTATGGACACACTTATTACCTCAACTGAAGACAGCTCCCTTCTTTGTAATCTGGCAGCCAAAGGATTTGTCCACAGAGGTTTGGGCCCACTTGTCCACAGAACAAAATAAACATGAAAACTCCAAACAATATGTACCGGGCATCAGGCAATAGGAATTCCACATCCCTGTTTTGCACTGCATGATCTTTTGCTGCTCACCGCTCTCCACATTTCTAGAAATGGGATAATTGACATTACTTTTGTAAAAGCACAGAGTGCTCTGACAATTGCTTGCAGACTAGAGTATACTCTAGAAAAACACATTCATCACAGCAGCTTTGAAGTATCATAGTCTACTATGCTACATCACACTCACCTGTTGTTAGGACTCATATTACTAACATTTATTTCTAGACTGATGAAGCAGAGAGGGATCTTGCTCACCCTTGCTATCTGACATGGACATTCAAATTAATATGTAGATGTTATTGGTGGAAAGCTGGGAAGAAGGGAAGAGGTGGTCTTCAGGGTTGACATATTGAGATGATAAATCAGCCATCAGAAATGGTATTGGTAATCAGTGACTTCAGGATGTTGTCCTGCTCACTGCAACATACTCCATATTACAGAAAAATATAAACACACACAGGGATCTAGGGCCAGATGCAGGAAACGGATAGCGACTCGCAAACAGCAAAAATTGCCGTTTGCGACTCGCTATTCGCGTTTCCCTATGCAGAAATGCATATTGCGAGTCGGTCCCGACTCGCAATATGCATTTCAGAATCGCAAATAGGAAGGGGTGTTCCCTTCCTATTTGCGATTCTGAGTGGTATGCAATACCATTTGCGACCGCATATGCGGTCGCAAATGGTGTCGCAGTTACCATCCACTTCAAGTGGATGGTAACCCACTCGCAAATTGGAAGGGGTCCCCAGGGGACCCCTTCCACTTTGTGAATGGACCCACAAATATTTTTTCAGGGTAGGTAGTGGTCCAAGGGACCACTACCAGCCCTGAAAAAAAAACGAAACTAAAGGTTTCAGATTTTTTTTTAAGTGCAGCTCGTTTTCCTTTAAGGAAAACGGGCTACACTTAAAAAAAAAAAAAAACTGCTTTATTTAAAGCAGTCACGAACATGGAGGTCTGCTGACTACAGCAGGCCTCCATGTTTGCGAGTGCCTAGACTCGCTATGGGGCCGCAATTTGCGACCCACCTCATGAATATTCATAAGGTGGGTCATTGCGACCCCATAGCGAGTCGCAGACGGTGTCTGAGACACCGTACTGCATACCAATTAGCGACTTGCAAATTGCGAGTCGCAGGGACTCGCAATTTGCAAGTCGCAAATTGGTTATTTGCTACATCTGGCCCCTAGTGACATGCACAGTTCAGAGTTCTACTATTCATGCCACTAAGCATCATTACCAACAATCCAGGAAACAAAACCTGGCCAGTAGGATTTGGCTTATGGTTGATTTTTGAACTCTGATCATTCTCAGGTTTTAAAGTCCCAGTGGATGTGCCCTTAGTACTGCCATGAAATGCTCATTAATGATGCCTCAAGAAATGTGTTTTTTTCAGATGGACCTGGTGATGACTTCTGAGGAATCTTAATATGTGTGTTAAGTTTGATTGTTAGAGCATAAGGATTAACATGATAATATTAATCACTGAAATGCCATGAACATGTTTTGCTAAGGAGTTATCATTAGAGATAGAAGCAACAGGATCCAAAATGAACATAAATAGCAACTGCCTCAAGGTTCTCACATCTCTAGCATCTATACCTAAATGTAGACGTTTTACTGGTCACTATGTGGAACTAATCTTTCTGGTGTATTAACTGTATAGATTCTGGAGAACAAGGCAAGCTGCCCCAGGTAAGTATGTCCATGGAGCAAGGCAAATATGTTCAAGACAGAGTAAGGAAGGAGACCTTGGGCATGGTTTAAATAGTACTGTGCCCAAGATAGTTGGCAAGATCTTGCAAGGTCATGTCTTCCTGCCGTAGTCCTTGATAAGTGGTGATATTGCAGGAGTTGCATTGGAAAACTAGACACCGAGGGCTTCAGGAAAGCCTTAGACACCTCCATACTTGGGGGAGAGATTATGTTGGTTGATTATGTGGGTGGCATAAGGCATAGGACATATCACCTGTCTTTTTTGGGAAATTCTTCTCCCGAAAGCTCTTCATTCAAACCAATGAGTTGTGGGTCAGTACTTTATCTTGCAAGGCTATAAGGGTCAGTTTGATCTGGGAACCTCCCCAAAGATTGCACAGTGATCTTTGGTTTCTCAGAAGTGTTCATTATTTGAAGTCAGTGGTGGAAAGCCCAGTTATGAAAGTCCTCAATGTTTTTCATCACAAAGCACTCCATATTGAAAAGATCAACAGTTTTGGTACTTAATATATCGTAGTACTGTGTTATTGTGCTTTAGATAGACATGGCTGATACAGTAGATTGAGAATGACAAGAATTTCAAGTTCCATTTTATTTATTTTTTTGTCCTCATTCATCCCAGCCACCAGGTCTTTCCTTCGGTCTTATACCAAATCATGCTCCTTGACCCGGGGAGGAAAAAAGGGCCTCCTTCTTTCTCTCTTACCAAATCCTCCTCACGATGAAATATAAAGGAAGAAAAAATTGAGAGACCACAGGGAAGAAATAATCATCGGACAAAATGTTATGCATTCACCAATAGTGCATCCAACCATGCTTTAAAAGGTAGCCAGAATTTCTTTGACCTAGTGATACCCATTACCGTGTCCATTTTAAATACATATTTCACTTTGTCCAACCATTCTTTATAAGAGGGAATAATACTACCCACCCATTTCCTACAGGTTTCTCTTCTAGCTAATACAACTGCATAAAATAACCACTTCTGCATATCCGCCCTTAAATTCATTAACTGCTCCGATCTGCCCAAAATAACTAATAGTGGGGTAATCTCGATCTCAACCTCCAACACTTCCGATATCGTATGCCTCACTGCGTCCGAAAAAAGTTGAATCGCCGACCACTCGAAAAACATATGGAGGTCCGACGCCTTTTCCATCCCACACTTTCCACACTTGTTCACCTCACCTTTCGCCATCTCAGACAGTCTGTATGGAGAGAAAAAAGCTCTATGTAGTGTAAATATATGATTTTGTCTAAACGGAGCAGGTTTCACCACTTGATATAGAGTGAGTAAAGACACCTCCCAAGCCTCCCCAGCAGTAACTTTGAAAAAACATCACCCCAAAGTTCTTTAGGCAGATTAAATTCACCATCCCCAGCCTCTACCAACTCCCAATACCACAATGCCACGACTTGTTGTGGGAGAGGATCTACCAAGATTTTATCCTTTATCTGGGTCTGCCAACCACATCTCTTACTATCCTTAGCTATCCACCCTTTCAATTGGAGATATTTTAGCCGCAATAAAGTCCCACCTGTCTTCTGAGACATTTCCTCCCAAGAGAACAAGTCTCCTTCCTTTACTAGCTCTCCCCAGTGTTTAAAACCTGCCTTTTTAATTGGGGTGGCCAAAACATCCTTCAAACATTCTGGAGTGCCTGGCGAGTCCCAAATAGGTGACCATTTGCTATAGTAATCAATCCCCAACAGAGACCTTACACTGAACCATAATTGGGCAGAATCCCTCAGAAGTTTTAGCTTGATTTGTTTGAAGAATTTGGGATCCCTAAATTTGAACAAATAATAGTTTAACCCCTCCTTTACTTGTGCTAACATAGCCTTAAACATACACCCAAGTCTGTGGTACCTAAAGCAGAGCCCAAAATCCTGACATTCTTAAGTTGAAACACCCAACCATACACTAGCAAATCCGGTAATGCTAATCTGCCTTTTTCCCTTTTCCTCCACAGCTTTTTCCTCACTCCCTTTTCTGTGCCCAGATAAATGAATTTATTTCTTGCTGAAATTTGCCAATCAAAACTTCATCAAGCAACAAAGGAATTGTGTTGTATAAGAAAGTAACTTTAGGTAAAATTATCATTTTGACTAAATTAATTCTACCCAGAATTGATAAAGGTAAATACATACAATTTTTCATAAGCCTACAGCACTCCCTCATTAACAAGCTAAAATTTGCCTCTGCTATTTGCTCAATATCTTGGAGTATCTTAATACCAAGATACCTCATTTCGTTTTTACTCGTCCAATTTCCCCTACAATGATTCCACGCCATTATTACTGTCTTGTTGGCATTTATCTGATAGCCCGATACCTTACCATAATTATTAATTATATCCAAAACGGCTGGTAAAGCCGTATGTAAATCCGATGTGCAGACTAACAAATCATCTGCATAAAGAGAGGCTTTTTCCTCCCACTCCCCATATGCAAACAAAGGGATTTTCTGCTCCTCTCTAACTCTTCTAAACAATAGTGGCGAAGGTGGGCATCCCTGTCTTGTACCCCTTAATATTTGTATTGGAGGAGTCAAACTTCCATTTACCAGAACCCTAGCCACAGGTTTCAAATAAATTAAACGCATCGCCCGAAAAAATGTATCCCCAAAACCGTATTCTTTTAAAATATTGAAAAAAAAAAAAACAATTCACCCTATCAAATGCCTTTGCAGCATCTAACATTATTGCAGCTAAAGGGAGACTAACTGAAGTGGCGATATCAATTGTCCCTATTAAACTTCCTGTCAATTCGTGTAAATACCTCCCCTTCATAAATCCTTTCTGGTCTTTATATATGAGACCACCCACCACTTTGTTGAATCGCTGTGCCAGCACCTTAACAAAAATGTATAATCAGCATTCAATAAAGAAATTGGTCTGTACGACTCACACCTAACGGGACTTTTGCCTGGCTTCAAAACCACAGTGATTATAGTGCTGTTCCATGATTCTGGTAGTGCCTCCCCCTTATCGTATATCTCCTCGAACAAAGCCAACATTATCGGGACGATAGCATCCCCCAACATTTTATATAATTCAACTGGCATACCATCAGGGCCCGCAGCTTTCCCCCCCTTACATGACATAATTGCTGACTTGATCTCTTCCATCCTAAATTTCTTATCCATCGTTTCCTTCTCTATGTCTGAAATTTTAGGAAGTGTATCCGCCTCCAACGAACTTTGAACCTCTTCCTCTGTTACCAAAATATCCTCTTTGTATTGATCAGAAAAAAAAGATTGAAAAACCTCCCTAATATCATGGGAACTGGACTGTCTCTGACCCTTTTGATCAAAGATCTCTCGGATTTCATTTCTTGTCCTATCTGTCTTAACTTTCCAGGCCAACAGTTTGCTGGGATTCTCTTCATATTCGAAATGAGCCAACTTACTGACATCCCATCGTTTTTTTTTAACCTGGACTGTAATAATGCCTCTAATTGCAATTTCAGATGAGGCCTCCTAGCCTCTAACTGCTCTAAGGATTCTAAGCCACCCATCTCTACGTGATCACACTCATTAAATTTCCTTTCTAACACCTTCATTTCCAACCTATACTTCTTATCCCTTAGAACAGTGAGACTCTTAATTTTGCCTCTTAGAAAGGCTTTAAACGTATCCCAAACCATGCTTATTGAAGCAGAACCGATGTTAAACTTAAAAAATTCCTCTGTCTCTACAAACAATTGAGACTTCACCTCACCCTCCAATAATAATGCTCGATCTAATGTCCACCTTCTCATCTCTCTTTTGGCGCTAAGATTGAGTGTTACAGCAACAGCAGAATGATCTGACAAATGTGCAGCCTTATATTCTAAATTATCCACCATATCTTCCAATCCCTGATCTAACAAAAAATAATCTATTCTAGATGCATGACCATACTTCTTATTCTTGAAGGAAAAGACCCATTCTTACTCTCCAAATATCCTGCAAGCCCAGTTCTCTCATCCTTGATTTAAAAAAGTGTTGAGATTTTAACAGGACTGCAGACCTAGAACTTTGTGACCTATCTAAGTCATTATCCAACAAAACATAAACCCCCCCCCCATAACTATCAGGTTAGGAAAATCAAGAAGATGCAGGAACATTCCTTTCATTGGTTCTAAATCATCAGAGTTTGGACCATAAAAACCAACCACCGTTAGCACTACATCTCGAATCTGAAGTCTAATTATAACCCAACGACCCATGCTATCCACAGCAGTTTTTAACACAACTGCATTAAGTTGCTGTTTGATGATTATGGCCACCCCCCTAATATTTGTAATATTCTCTGTGGAAACCACCTGTCTGACCCACCGCTGAGAGTTAAATAACTTAGAACTTTCAGGCCCCATCAAATGAGTCTCCTGCAAAATGTAAATATGTGCTGGATAGTCCTTCAAATATTGCAAAATTCTATTTCTCCTACCGTGTAATCTTAGCCCATTTACATTCCATGTCATAATATGAAGGAGACCACTGTCCCTACCCGGTTTCTCTTCCCATCACCTATCTCTACCTAATCTTAATTTCAATTCTGCTATAGCCTGGTGAAACTGGGGTGAAAGAGGTTTTCCTTTTATATATTTTTTTCCTTTTTCCCAAATGCTCTCCACCTTGTGCTCACCCGCCCCCCCCAATGTGCCCCACCTGTCCTCCCACCCCACCGGGGAACCCATCCCTTATTCATATGGGCAAGGTAGTGAAGCCCTAACTATGGAGTGCCATCAAGAGGAAACCGACCAGACGGACATTGAGAGGGGGATACTACCCCATCTTTCAAGGTGTTCCACATCTGATTGATTCAAGCAAATCATCCGCTGTTTTTATGTCTCTTAAATTGTGCATTTTATTATTATACATCACTGGCAAAGTAGCTGGGAATTTTAGTTGTGCTGACGCACCCAACTTCTTAAAATCCTCAATGTGATTACCCAATTCCCACTGCCTACTAAGAGTTGCGCTAGCAAGGTCCGACCTAACTTCAAAGGAAAAACCATCTCCTCTTAGTGATTTCTGTTTTAAGGCCTGCAACAAGATTTTCTCTTTTACAGCATAAGTCAGAAAATTGATCAAAATCTTCTGAGGTTTCTTCCTCGCAGGATCTCTCCTTAGCGGGTCCCTATGTACCCTCTGTATGTCCGCCGCGATCTCCCTTTCAGATTCTTCCAACTGTAGGGATTTCTTGATAAGAGAGGCACAGAACATCTTGATACTATCCCCTTCCTGTCCCTCCGGTATGTTAAGCATTCTCAGGTTATTTCTCGTAGCCACATTCTAAATTCGCTCCAGCTTATCGTGTAAGTCCTGCTCAGAGTCCTCCGACTTCCGCAGATCCTGTTTAATCAATACTACTTCTTCTCGCAAAGTTTCCATAGAATCTTCCAGAAGCTGCGTTCTTTTTTCAAACAAGTCAAATTTACTCTCCAATTCCTCACATATCTCCTTAATGCTGTCCTGGTTTGCCTCAGACACCGAGAAACCTCTTTTGATCTCCCCAGTCAGTTTCGCAAACATATCTTTTGTGGGAGAGACAACCAGCTCCCTCCCTTTCCTCCGACCTTGACATCTGCAGAACACCCAACCCAGCATTATCATTTCCCGTTAGCACTTGGGAAGGCTCACTAATCCGATCCTCCTGTAAATTAAGATCCACCATTGTGGCCGAACACTGATCTTTTTCCCCTCCGCCGTCTTCGCCTGTCGCTTCCACACTCCCTTCAATCGGGGCCACGTTCATCCTCTTACTCCCAGAGGGCTGCGCCCCTTCCTCTAGGCCCATAAGCCTTGTACAGTCGTCTGAGGCCACTAATGGGAGAATTTTAAAGTAGGACCGCAACAAGGGGGTTATTTTGGGCCTTGTACTAACCGGGACAGCTTTCCCTGATGGAAGTTCTCTAAAGACGTCTCCTTTAGACAGTCACTGCTCTTAACCCCACACCCACCAGTCTTACCCCCAAGGCTCACCTCATGTAAAAGACCAACTCTTTTCAGGCTGCCAGTCTTCTCCTGTCCAAGCCTCTTCCTACCTCCACCTCTCCCCTTCACCAAGCGAGCTTCCTCCTCCAAAACAACCTGGCTTCCCTTGGTTTCACAGTATAGAGGCACTCCATGTGCCTCCTCGTGGGTTGCCGGCTGAGGCAGCAGATTGCTTGTGCTTACTCTGCCGCTCCTCCTGCTGCCGCCGCTGATACTCCCTCAGAGAGGGAAACGCACCACAGTAAGGCGCGTCTTTCGCAGCTCCAGAGCTGCAAAATTCCAGAGTACCGCGCCCGCGGCACCACTTGGGTAATGCTGTTTACCGGTAAGCCGGCACATGTGCCCCCTCTGCTTGCCCCTCGATCCGGTTCCCCTCAAGCAGACGCTCCGCGGCCCGCTGCAGTGCCCGACGCCATGTTCTCCCAACCAGCCTCCGACCTGCCCCACAGGTTTGTTAAGTTCCATTGTTATGAATTTTGATTCTTTTATTTGGTAATGAGAGAGATCAAATGTATTAATATGTCAGTGGCATAGAAGTTAGTATATGGTGATTAATTAACCTATATTTAAAAGCCTAACAGAGAAAATAACTCAAGTTGTAAAATGTGCACGTTTGAGTTTTTGTTGACTAATGTGACCGCTGTTTGTATTAAATACTACATTTTAATATGACAAATATTTTGTATTCATATTAAATGAAGTACTAACATGAGCTAACATTAAGAGTGTTCTTACAAAGAGGAATATTATAATGAAAGTATTAAATGAATATGAATTAATCGTACTTTATATTGAAATAAATGAATTTTATTAATTCGAGTTGCATGTGTGCAGAAAAATAAATGCACGTTTAAAATTATTCTAACATGCTAAACATAATGTTTACAATTAAATATTGGCCTTGCATGTTTGATTTGAACTTTAAGGTGCGCAATAGGTTTATTAACAAATTAATATATTAATGTGTAGTAAGGTTTTTAGCTTGACTAGGCCTGAAAGATTCATTTTGCAGGAGTATTGGATCATTTGTTTATTCTGTTCCCTATGACCTGATTTCATTTTCCTAGGCTGTTAATGTGATGTTGAATGTCCTATTGTATTGAAGGCACAGAACATGTTTATTATTAACAATTTTGCATTATTTGTTCTAGCTGTTGAACAAGACAAGAGTTTTATGATTCTCATGAGAAATTGTATTAGTTCTTTTAGTGTACCATGAGAGAAGATTCTGATTTTGCAAAAGTTCGATAATGTAACATTTTGTCGAACTGTGTGAAATCATTGAATTGACAATGCACTTTTGCTGAGAAAATCCATAACAGTTGCAAAATTGAAGGTGCCATCAACAATCATTGGACACTGAATTTTATGCCTTAATTGAGCCCACCTGAAGAACCAATGAATGGATCGAGGCCTATTTTTAATTATTGAGAAACTTTGAAAAACGGGAGTTAGTCCTAGTTAGCCCCTAGTGGTGTTAGTTTGAGTCGGTCCTGATGTGATGAAGATGGTCAGCTGCTCTCTGCTTCTTCTGAATCCTTTTAACTCTTAGCTGCCTTCTGAAGAATAAAGTCTTAGTTTTAACTGCCCTATTCTGGTATTCAGTTCAGTACTAATAAGACCAACTAATTCTTAACTGCTGATTTTTCCTATGTGCAGCCAGTGTTCTGCACTGTCCTGATGCTGCTGTCAACTGATGTTGGGAGTGACCATTCTGCCTGGCAAACTATTGCGGTTAGCTGTCCCATGAGGAGAGGTATAACTAAATGTGGTTTCTTGTTTCCTTTTAGATAATTACTCCATCGTAATTTTATTGTGAGTTGCCCCAGTTAGATGATTTTCCAAATTATTTTGTCTTTTTGTTCCTTTTTGCTTTTGCTCACAAGTGTTAGGCCATTCCCACACATGCAAGTCTAAATTCATGTTAGTGACAGGGATGGCCCTGCCATTCAATCTGAATGTTAAAACTGTGTTTGATAATTTACTAATGTCACCATCATCTGCTTTGAAATCTGATAATAATGTGCATATTGTGTTGTTGATGATCTATATTATTATTTGGGAGTGTTTAGCAGTGTTGATGGTTAGTAGGTTAAACCTTTTCTAACGTTTCGGTCAGTCTATGGTTTTCACGTATGTTTATAATTTAATTTGCACACCATATATCTGACATTGATTTTGGGATTCTAATAAAGCTTTGAAACCTTTTTCAGTTGGGAGTATGATTTAGTGTTAAATTGTCCATGGTGTCTAGAATTGTTTATTTCAATGATTTATGATTGAATGATTCTGACTACCACACTCTTCTCCAAGTCAAAAAATCTAGTCGACCTCGATTGGTGTGAATAGTCATGGTGTATCACCAGCACGTTTGTGTTTTCAGAATTCGACGCAGGGTGAAAATATTCCCGGCACAACACACCAACAGTAATTGTTCTTACACTGAGCATGCAGAAAAATATAAAGTAGACATCTCTCTTCTACTGAGTACGCAACTGAACTTCAGTACAACAAAAGTGGCACAATTGTTGAAAGAACCACACTTAAAAGAGATCAATTAACCACCCAACTAGAAGAGACTGCTTTCCATCTGCATTACAGGGCAAAACCTGCCAGAAATGCAGAATTCATGTCATCAGTGCAAGTTTCAGAGTGTAATTGTAATTCTAATTGTAAGTGCCATTTAAATGCATATACAATGCATATACAAATTTTAACACTGTCTTTACAAATTGTATACTACATTAACTATGATGAATATTAGGACATTTTGTGATGAATTTGTGTTCCAAATAAAACTATTGATCTAGCGTCCGAGCTGGTAAAAATGACTAAAGAATGTATGTACAAGTGATGCAAAATCATTTTGCCAAGACTGACACTAATCGTTCATTTAACAATAGATTCTTTATTAATTGGTAAATATGTACGGCGATATCTTGTAATAAACCCTATGCATCTAACAAGACTATTGCTAACACCATAGGAATCCTGAAATAGGTTAACCATTAAAGTTGGTACCTTCAGGTTAATAATCATTAGCCAGAAATCTCTCACTAAGCCCAATTTACAAAGCATTTTTTCTATCACAAACCCCCCTACTCAAATTCACATTGTTTTCAACTGCAAAATGACTTTTCTTAATGTACAAAAGCCCTTTTATAAGTTCGGAAATTCTGTTTGACTCATAACAGTGGTTTGTGGTACTTACTAAATTGCAAATAGGAGGGAGTATGAAAGGGGCATCCCTGTCCTAGTTATGATTTGGAAAGGAATGTGTCAGTGGTTTATGTCTTCAACAGCAGTCGCAAACCATTGATTAGTTATGAACCGCCAAGTTGAGGTGCTAACAGATCCACAAAAGTCTTCTTTGAACACCTTTCCCAATGTGACTCATGTCAGTAGCCTCAGAGAGAGCAGGCAGTAAAAACACCATTAAGTGCCTAAACAATATTGGAGATGATGGCTACATTGACTGCACAGAATTTCACGTAATGAATTTGCCATTGAGAAGATGCACTGGTATTGGGTAGAAACAATTAAGTTTACTTGACAGGGCTCAGTGTGGACCACAAAGAGAAGAGGTGACAGTGGATTTCCTTTTGTAGTTCCACAAATGATGAGAAATCTGATATCTTGACAAACCTTGATTAAAGATGATGCAATGCCCATTATTAACATTACTTTCCACAAAAAGTCCAAATGGACACAGAGAAATGCTTTTCTGAGTTGATGAATGCAATCCTTAAAGAATTTCTTTGATTTTTTGCATGATCAATTGCGGCAAGAAGTTAATGATGTCCATGCCAACATCAGTTTGTATTGCAGCTTTGAGTCTCAGGAACACAGTCTCCGATGTCTGACTACCGGCAGCACCAGTTCTGTAAGATGGAAATCATCCTTTACAATGCAGAAATTGCCACCAAATTCCTTTACCATTAAATGGATTTACCTTGCTTTGTCTTTCTCATGCAGGTCTTCACAATGAAATTGTAAGTATATATCAGGTAAGTGTATATGTGTGTGTGTGTATCTTTCAATCTTCAAGCTTCAAACCATTCACACAAGTTAGGACCATGTTTCCACACAAAAAAAACATTTTTATCTTGCCTATATCTTCGGCATGGATTGACAAATCTTCACAAAATTTTCCCCAAAAAGTGTGATGGTGATTCATGTTGTACACAGAAAAATTGCGGGTGATCCGTCAAGCGGGGCGAGAAAAAGGGGGGTAAAAAAACATGTGTTTTCCATGTTAATTCCTATAGGAGTTGAGAACATGACTAAAGATCGAGCTGCTGGGCTAGACGTTGGATGGAATTACATCAAATTTGGCAGAAAGGTAGCTTTCGGTACGCAAATTATGCTTTTAGTTTGTTTGGTGTAAATCCATTCAGTAGTTGTTGAGAGGTCTAGGGAAATTCAAATTTGTATATCTGTGGCTGCGACAACTTAGCAAATAATAACGAGCTTGTGCGGGGAATGCAGAGCTCTGATTGGCTGCCAACACTTCAACCAGGGAGTGTTGGCTGCTATCTTGAGGCTCTGCTTTAGCCGAGTCCCAGAAAAAAGATGAAAAAAAAGAAAAGGGCCCAGTGTAGGGACACCCTGACCCATTAGCTCTGGTTTTGGGGTAAAAAAAAAGCATTTTTTAAAAGAAAAATGTTGCCGCAATTCACTGCAACAAAAAAAAAGAAAGTGTAGTCTCCCCTGCTTGTTTTTGTAAAGCCGCTGGGGGGGAGAGGCCAGGTCCCGGGGCCCTCCTTCTGGGCTTATTAATGCCCCAGAGACCGCCACCTGTCTGGGGCTTAATTTACAATAAATCTCGTGAGGGTTGGGAGGGCGCATGGCCCCCCCGTCTGAGGGACTAGGGACTGTCAGCTCCTTCAGGCAAAACAAATAATTAATGCGGGGGGCAGTGCATACCTTCCACATCCCTGGGGTCTGCCACCTCCCCGAGACAAATTGTGAATTACATGTGGGAGGCAATGCAGCCCCCTTGCAGCACCAGAGCCAGAGACCATCACCTCCTTGGTGCCAACTTTCAACCAGGGCCGGCTCCTGCTATGTCCCTGGATGCCCACCCCCAGGGCATAGTTGTTTGTTCTGACTTGACCGGAGCTTTGGCAGCTCCCACTAAGTCAGACCAAGTATTCCAGCCCCAGCAAGTGAGAGCTGTCAAACAGCTCTCGCTTGCTGGAAGCAGAGGTTGCCTCTGTTTCCCTCCCTGCAGAGATGCGGGCGGGGAACCAGAGTAAACAATTGCTCTGACAGACAGGGAGCTGCATCTTTAGCAACCCCCAGTCTGTGAGAGCGATGCTGGCTTCCCCAGGAGCCCCTAAGGCAACTATAAATCAAGCCCCAGCCATGCATATTTTTTTCGTCACATTTTACTGCAAATATTACATTGATATTATCAATGATGTTATGAAAGATGTCATGAGTGCCGTAATTTGTGGGGTAATTAGCAGTGCATGGTGAGGGTACGACTTATAGTTACCATAGGCCAAGAGTTCTAGTTACTTGAGATAACTCTAACCATAACAGGTGAAATGCTATTGTTTTGTACATTTAAAATGTGACCCTAACTATAACGCCCCTGTAACCTTTGTTTTGATCAAGTGAATTCCTATGGCTTTTTAATTCTACTTCCTAGCTATAACATCCCTGTAACGTTTTTTTCAAGTGAATTTCTTTGTTTTTTTAAAGGTAAAGTAATTTTCATTACTATACATTAATCTAACCACCAGCGCACGACCAGACCCTGTGGCCACCACCCCCTAACCACCAAACATTGAGAGAGAGAGAATGAGAGCTTGAGAGACAGCGCTTTAGGCTTTGATGAATAATATACTTAGAATGAGATATTTCCAGACAAATTGAAAAGAAAATTGTTTTTGTCAATTATAGAGTGAGATCCCCTTTCTTTATGTAAATTAAATATTTATAGTTGAAAAGAAACTGAAATGAACACAGACTCACCAAGACTAGAACCCTTCACCTTTAGTGTGCATTTCTGAGGTCTTAATCACCCGGCCAGCGGTGACTCCCTACTGTGCAGTGTCCAGACTTAGCTATGAAAATCGTCTTGCAGATTTTGAGGGGAAAAAGTCTTCTATGTTCCATCACTAGGAATGTTTAACAGTAAAAACTCTAGAAGATAAACAGACACACTGCCAAGTGATACTAGGATTTGAAGCTTCAGCGTAATGAGTGACAGCACAAGACCTTGACCAATAGGCCAGAAGTGCCTCCGTTCTGCTCTGCATCCAAATGTAACTATAATATTCTTATTAAACATCTTGCTAGTTTGACTCTTTGAAGTAATTGTATGGAGAGACCTTGCAATAACAATCTCTCTCTCTCTTCCATTCCTTTATGGGATGAAAGAGAGAGAGAGGGGGGGGTGAAGGAGAGAGAGGGGGAGAGGCAGGACCACCTTGGCATCCCCATATATTCAAATTAGTTTTTTCTTTACACAGCTTTATACAGCAAAAATGTGTGGGTTTTTCAGAAAAAAATAGGAGAAAATGCTGCAGAAGAAAGCATCTATTTTATTTCCTGCAAGTGGCATCAACAAAGGGTTTGTGGTGCTAAAATCACCACCTTCCCAGCTTCCAGGCACAAGCAGACTTGAATCAGAAAATCAAATTTTTCAACAGAGTTTTGGCATTTTACTGGGACATACCCCATTTTTACTATTTTTTTGTGATTCCAGCTTCCTTCCAGGTAGTGACAGAAGGGTGTGATACCAGTGCTGGATCTTGGACAGCTAAACAAAGCAAGGGGTCATTTTTGTAGATCCTTCAAGGTTTTCCTACAGAAAATAACAGCTAAAATGAAAAAATATTGATTTTCTGTCTACGTTTTCTTCTGTAACTTTTTCCAGCTATGGTAGATTTTTGAAAGCAATATACCGTTATGTCTGCTGGACTCTTTTGGTTGCAGGGATATATTTGGCTTGTAGGTTCATCAAGAACCCTAGTTACCCAGAGCCAATAAATGAACTGCACCTTGCATTGGATTTTCATTGTATACTAGGTATACAGCAATCAATTTAGTAAAATATAAAGAGTGCAAAACAGGTATCAAGGAAGCCTTTGTATTTCCAAAATGAGCACAAGATAAGGAATTTAGAAACAGTGGTTATTTGCACATCTCTGAATTTGGGGGTCCCCATACTAGCATGTGAATTACAGGGCATTGCTCAAAATGACTTCTTTCTTACACACTGCCTTACATTTGGAAGGCAAAAATGTAGAGAAAAACAATTGGCAATAACACTTGTTCTTCTATTCTGTATTTCCCCAAGTCTCACGATAAAAAGTGAGTTACCTCACTTGTGTGGATAGGCATAGCAGCAGTGGCAGGAAATGCCCCAAAACACAACATTAACACATCAAATTTTTTCATTGAAAAATTATGTTTTTTTGCAAAGTGCATAGCTGTGGATTTTGGGCTGTAGTTCAGCCGACACCTGGGAAAAGCCTTCCAAACCTATACATTTATGGAAAGTAGATACCTAGGGGAATCCAGGATGGGGTGACTTGTGGGGCTCTTACTGGGTTCTGTCACCCAGAATCCTTTGAAAACCTCAAAAGTGGGCTAAAAATCACTCTTTCCTCACATTTCGGTGCTACAAAGTTCTGGAATCTGAGGGGAGCCACAAACTTCCTTCCACCCAGCATTCCCCGAAGTCACTTGATAAAAATGGTACCTCTCTTATATGGGTAGGCCTATGGCCCGCGACAGGAAATGCCCCAAAAAGCAACGCCGACATGTCACATTTTTCTAATGGAAATTGAGGCATTTTTTGCAAAGTGCCTAGCTGTGGGTTTTGGTCTCAGCCGGTATTTAGGGAAACCTACCAAACATATACATTTAAGGAAAGTAGAAACCTAAGGGAATCCATAATGGGTGACTTGTGGGGCTCTCACTGGCTTCTGTCACCCAGAATCCTTTTCAAACCTCAAAATCAGTTTATACAAACACATTTTCCTCATATTTCAGTGCGGCAACATTCTGAAATCTGAGGAGAGCCACACATTTTATTCCACCTAGCATTCCCTTATGTCTCCTGATAAAAATGGTACCTCACTTGTGTGGGTAGGCCTAGTGCCTACTGCAGGAAATGCCCCAAAACACAACGTGGACACATCACATTTTCCCAAAGAAAACTGACCTGTTTTTTTGCAAAGTGCCTAGCTGTGGATTTTGGCCTCTAGATCAGCTGGCTTCTTGGGACACCTACCAAACCTATACATTTATGGAAAGTAGACACCTAGGGGAATCCAGAATGGGGTAACTTATGAGACTCTCAAAAGGTTATAGCACTCAGAAGCCTTTGCAAACCTCAAAATGTAGCTAAAAAAACACGTTCACTGCACATTTCGATGATGGAAAGTTTTGGAATCTATGGGGAGCCACAAACATTTTTCCACCCAGCATTCCCCCAAGTCTTGCAATAAAAATGGTACCTCACTTGTGCGGGTAGGCCTAGTGCCTGTGACATGAATGGATCACACAACGGTCAATGTTAGTCCCTACATGAGGGCAACTGTTGACCCTGGGCTGATCCATTCCTGACGCATGCACTAGGTACAGGCACTCAAGTGGGGTAGCTTTTTTATCAGGACAGGTGGGGAAATACTGGGTGGTAGGAATTTTGTGGATACCAGAATATTCCTGTAGTTTGTGTGACAGAAATGCAAGAAAATAGAGTTTTTATTCAACATTTCACCTTTGCAGGGTTTTCTGGGTAAGAAAACTTTGGGGAATCCACACAAGCCACAGCTCCGTGGACTCCCCCGGGTGTCTAGTTTCCAGAAATGTCTGGGTTTGGTAGGTTTCCCTATATGGCCGCTGAGCCCAGGACCAAAATCGCGGGTGCCTGCCTTACAAAACCAGGTTGATAGATAATGTGATAGATAATTTTGATGTCTCCACAATATGATTTGGGCAGTGGAATCTAGGGGTGAACTAAATTGGGGCGCTCCCAAGAGAGCACTCTCTCTGTGCTTGCCGCTGCATGCACCTGCTCTCTGGGTTGGGCTAACCCGCTATTGTCCCGCTGCACACACTGTACTTGAGAAGGTAAGCAGGACTGTCCTCATCACCTCCTTAAGAATCACTGGAAGAGGAGCTGTTGAATGGGACTCCTCCAACTGAAAAATCACTCCCAGAGTCTGCGCCATTGTCCTGTGACTCAGATGCTGTCTTAGTATCTGCTGTCTCAGTCTCTGATCCTACATCAGAGCTGTCCTTTGTAACCCGAGTTAGGGCTTGAGTAGTGGTCATCTAATGAGACGCCATCTCTGCTTCTGGCTAAACTGTCGCTCTAAAACACTAGCCTATGTAGACAGTCACAAAATTGCTGGTGGGTGTGTGTATGATGCATGCAACAGTAAAGGTCACCTTACCAAGACACTCAAAAAAACAAAAAAGACACATTATTACTTTACCTTGTCACATACCAATTGTCAGTCTTTAGAACCTCTGGTG
This sequence comes from Pleurodeles waltl, assembly GCF_031143425.1. Lineage (NCBI taxonomy): Eukaryota > Metazoa > Chordata > Amphibia > Caudata > Salamandridae > Pleurodeles > Pleurodeles waltl. Next base: position 798,437,071 of record NC_090449.1, on the reverse strand, counting down.
CCCAGGTCGTGAATCATTATTGGTATTCCCACTCCCATGACCTCCTCCTCAGATTCCCTCACTACCACCCAGTAAAAAGTGCCCTTCATCTCTCTATAGCCCCCCTCGCACATGCAGCACAGGTAATGGCTGGCTTTACTAATCCACTCAGCTATTCACATAAAGTACAGATATGATATTTGCAGTAAGCATATAAACCTTCTGTGCTACTTTATGGCATCAAAACTGCCAGTAGGCTAAAGTCAGATCCTTTTCTAGCAGAAACATAATCTCAAGAGTTAGCTAGACTTTTTTATTGCTGCCTAAAAGCTACAGTTGAAACATGTTGGCTGGAGTATATGCATTGCTTTGAAGACAAGAGCTGCGAGGCAACTGGTGGCAAATATATAAGAGATCACTTTTATATGTGGGTGTGGTTTCCCTGGGGGCCAATCGCAGCCCCCAGGGAAACCACACACGCATTGACTAAAGTGATATATATATATATATATACATATATATAGATATATATATATATATATAGATCTATATAAAGATATAAAGAATGTAAGATTGGTTGTAATGGAAAAAAGGTTGTAAACTTTCGGGGTAAAGAGATCCCCATCTCAGACAGGATTACATATGAAACTACAGTAGCACCATCTGCCCATTGAAGAAGCGAAAACTTGAACACATTAGGGCAGTACAAAATTATGACACTAACTATGCCATGAATAAACATTTGAAAAATCATGATAAAGCTAATTGGTTGCACATGAATGTTTTGGGGTTGCAACAATTATAAAACAAGAGAGAGGGGGTGGCAGAGTTCAACAACTGAGGCTTTTAGAATCAAGGTATATCATTAGATTAAACACGAAGATCCCATATGGGATCAATGGCAATGACGAATTGTACTGTCATTTATGAATATGAATATATGATTAGACAAGAAGACACAGATATAAAATGATTTTCTTTGGCACAATTATATGGCTGTGACCACATTAGGAATAATTAAGTAATGTGTTAGTTTGGGTAAGGAAAGAGGAGGTACTAGACAGTTACTCTCTATAACAGATCTAATAATTCTGAAAGCTAGGATGGGCAAAGAATAGCCCTGGAAGCAAGAATGAAATGATATTTTTTGCTTTGGGTATTAGAATATAGAAAAATTTACTAATGAGTATCAAAAGACATTATTTGCTGACTATAAATGAGACAATATATATTTGTGAAGTGTGTATATTTGTTTTATATGGTATTTATGGAGTAATGTGGATTTAATTTACTAGTTTGGTGTAGGTTTAATTTTATAGTAAGCTTAGGACTACATATCCCATAATGCCACATAAAGGCATAAGAGGGGAGAGAGTATATATTGCTAAGAATGGATCACTTGTTTACCGTGATCAAGACATTGTTGGTTGAAACATGTTGGTGTTCGGTTAATCTATCTACAGATTAAACAAGAAATTCCAAGAATCCTGTGAGTGCCGCGTATGACTGTGTGTCAATTTGTGGGTGAATCAATACAGGGAATCAGTCCTTCCCTGACACGAGCACCGACGATTTGAGAGCGCCTGGAGGGGACCAATTGTTGAAATTATATATATATATATATATATATATATATATATATATACATATATATATATACATATATATATATATATATATGTGTATATATATATATATATATATATATATCACTTTTATATGTGGGTGTGGTTTCCCGGGGGCGAATATATTTAGATATACATATATAAAGATAGATCTATGAATCTATATATATAGATATAGCTGTCTATATTTAGCTATACATATCTATATATATATTTTTAATAGCTGTATGGTTTAAAAACAAATTCCCCCCACAGAGGGTCAGCCCTGCTCATGTGCGAACCCCTATCAGTTTCATTTTTTTAAAGGTTTTAAAAAATGATTTGTATTATTTTGTATCCCCTGGGGCGGACGTGATCATGTCCCCCCAGGAGTAAACTAACATATATATATGCCCCCTGGGGGAACGGCCCATTTTCAGAGAGGGCCTCCCCCCCCCTCCCTCCCCCCCAAGTGTAGTCCCTGGTGTCTAGTTGGGTTTCCTACCCGCGGGCAAGTAACCCATTTCAGGAAGGCCTTGATTGAAAGGGGAAAATCTCCCCTTTCCAACAAGGCCTTCCTGAACGGTGGGGAGGCTCTTTCGGGCCTGTTTTACCCACCGGAGCAGAAAGCCGCCTTACCTCCTGCTTCCTGCTCTATGGGGAAAACAAAGAGTGACTTCAGCACGCATCTCGGCACGCTGACGTCACAGAGGGGCAGGTGGTGGGCAAGGGGAGACACGGAAGCTCTTCCATGTCTACCAAGGGGGTTTTAAATTAAAAAAGAAATCCACCAGAGCAACGCACCGTAGGATTTTTCAAACCCCTCCCTGGCGTCGGCTGCTGGTCAGGACCTGCACCAGGGAGGGTGTTGCTGGCGTCTGACAGTGGTCGACACCTGCACCTTTTGGGTTAACATAGCCATACTGATGCCAGTATTACTATTATTGGATTTATATTGACATGACGCAAAGGTCACCTTGGAGGTGCCCCCTGAAATCCTACTAGTCCTCTAGTGTATTGGCTGACTAGTATCGACCAGACTGCCACCACAAAAGAATTCTGATCTCCTGGAAGTGAGAGCCCATGCTCTCTGAGGCCATAAAGAATGCCTTCTCTGAAGGAAGGTGTTCACACCTCCTCCGGCAGGATGGCTAGTGAATCTGCATACCAAGACCATAGACTTCAAAGTGCCTGATGCCTTTGGTATGCAACCATGGTTTCCCCCAGATCTGAGAGATGAAACCCCCCGCCCTGAGGCCCATTTGGCACCACTACAGGTGGGAAATTAGCTAAGCAAGTAGGCGTGTTGCACCGCCAGGCTAGTCACACCCATAAGGTGGGCTGCTTGATGTGCTCCATGAAGGAATGATTCCACCATCTTTGTTTTGGTGGAATTAGGAACTCTGGGACAGGCTTATGCTCACTCCCCACAGGAAGTTTTCATATTGAAGTTGTAGTCACCTCAGGGTAAGTATATCATTGACTGCTACTCCCCTAAACACCCCTAATTAAGTATTTAAGTGTCACCCTGACACCAGAAACTTAGTGGCAGATTTAAAGAAAGTGGTGCTGCACCCAGTGCAGTGCCACTTTCCTTGCACCCCTTAGCGCCCCCCTACTGCCACCATGTGTGCACCATATTTAAAATATGGTGCACCATGGCACAGGCTAGGGAGCAATAGCATCAGAATTGTTGATGCTAATGAAGACCTGTTCAGTACATAGGGGCCCAGAGTCACCAACGGTGTGCCCCCTTTTAATGCATGCTCTGAGCAGGCATTAAAAATGCCAATAAAAAGAGCACAAAGAAATCTTTTAGGTTTCTTGGCACCAATTTTTGCCCCCCTCTAATGGAGGAACGCCCCCCCCCCAATGGAGTAATCCCCCCCGCATTCATTATGCTGGCACAGTTATAATGTGGCGCAAGGGGTTACAAAGTGGTGCAATCCATTCATTGCACCACTTTGTAAATCTGGCATGACGATTTTGGCCCTGTTGGGCCACATTCGTCTAAAAGAAATGACGCTAATGTGGTGCAGGGTTTGCCCTTAAATTTTCCTGACTACAAGCAGAACAAATAAGAGCCAACCCACACAAGAAATGAGGACTAGCTGTTGACTTTGGTGCCAAACTCTGCCCACCTGCTCCTGTCTGACAGTTACAATGACCCAACTCATCCTACATCTGTGCATCCTCCAAAAGCTTCAGCAGCCTCCCAGCATGTTGTCAACCAGCCAGCATCTCCCTTGCAGTGGGTAAGCCACTTCCCTGCACCAGCAGTCACCAATCACGGTTGACTGATTCTCTGTTTTGCTGACCATCGGGTCCACTGAGGGAGGATCCCACCAAGAAGAGGATCCTGGGTATCCAGGAGTACAGCCCCATCAACCCATCTTGGCTTCGAAATGCTGAGCCTACCTGGAGCCTCGCTGCACCAATACCTGGAGTACCACCGCCAGCTGCAAGCACCAAGGCTTGTTTGTGCTCAGTCAGAACACTACTGCTCCCAAAACATACCTACATGTTGAGGGACTTTGAGAGAGGCCAGCCCCATGCCAGAAATTGTCTTGCTGTGTTTCTTTCCCCTTTTCTGCAGGTACACCTGCTGTATAGCTATTTTAGCCATATTTTAACCATGTTATTTTAGCAAACTAGGCCTGCCATTGTACAATTTCACCCAGTTACATTTTATTCAGCGTCGCTTTATTTTTCTAACAATAGACACATTTTGCAGAGCTGTTTTATTTATCGCATTGTCTTTTCGCCTAGGAAAGCATTACGTTCTTAATAGGACATTTATTTCACTTTGTGCTTTCTCCAAGGCTACAGTCAGATAGGGCTGCCGACAAACGTGGTATGCTGTGCCTCCAACGTTCACAGAAAAACGCACACTCATATGTGGGGACCATTTGTTAGAATGTCAACAGTTTTATTAAAAAACACTTATATGTCCCAAACACGTTAGAGGGAGATTCCAGCCGGATGACCACGACTGCATGCTGATTGCTAATTGCCTCGCTACAACTGCTTGCTTAAACGGATGAATCCCTGATCTACATGGGGACGGTGTCTTTTTAGACTACAGGCTTCTTTACTCGGGTATGAGGGATGGTGCTTTCCCTGGTGGAAATCTGAAGGGTGGATTAGATTTATTATTCTGTACTCAAACATAGCATAACTAGGAGAACAATATATTACTCCCAGTGACAGTATGGTGGGATTGTTTTTGTGTTTCACTCTCCTCTACACCTGCTTGCTTTTAATGTATTTTATCATCATGGTTATTGCAATACATGCCATTTTATCTAAGATGCAGTTACTTCAATAAACCCTTATTGAACTATATTCTGCCTCTGTTTGTTCTTTGCCTGTGTGAGACCAGGGCAACTGAGAGAAAGGGATGAGATCTGATCAACCACGATTCCCCTGAGGAGTCTCCCTTGTCATGCGCCCAGTTGCCACAATCATCCCTACTCTTTGGTAAAGATGAGTCGCTGCTAATTAGCCGGAAAATCCGGATTAGGCCGACTGACATCACATGGTGTGGAAATGTAGTTAGTACCCACAATCTATGTAATTCTGCCGCCAAGATCCAGTAGCCTTAATAGCATAATGAGAACCTACGCGACATGGTGCCGCCAATGATTGGTCAGGCACTAATATCCGGATCCTCCTAAGTATCTCTGTCTCACTAAAGGCTAAAGACACCTCAATACTATATACGGAGACGTCCGTGATATTGAGGATTTCCTACTCAGCTAAATAGGTAGTACCTATCTAAAGCTGTAGGTTGTTCAAGCTTGAACCTTAAAAGGATTGTTCCCCAGTTGGTGTACTTATCTCTGAACACATATGTTACCGTTAACATGGCGAACCCGCAACCGCGTGGTAATTGCCGTCAGTGGCGTAGCGTGGGTTGTCAGCACCCGGGGCAAGGCAAGTAATTTGCGCCCCCTAACCCGGGGTAAGGCAAGTAATTTGCGCCCCCTAACCCGTGGATTTTAGCACTCGAGTCTCTTCCAAGATGTTGCACCCGGTGCGGCCGGCCCCCCCTGCACCCCCCACGCTACGCCACTGATTGCAGTAAATATGTGACCGCCCCGCACTTATAGGCAAATGGCCTAACGGCCCAGGAGGATCAAGTCATATTTGTTGTTGAGACTTATCCAGCTTACAGAACAGAAATGTTTCATTCTTTCGTTACTTTTCCAGCAGTTGATGGTAGCATAAACATATTTCATCACTATACACCTGCAAACATGCCTGCACAACACACAGCTTATGCATGTTTAGAAATACCTTTATCTTATCAAGACCATAATAACTGGCTTGCTGGCACCCTACCACCTCCAACATTACACGTTTGGTGCTCTGAGCAATGATGGCCTGACCTGGCCTTTATTGGCCACATATACACCAAACCCTGATGTAGCAACCTTAGCAGTAGCTGCGGTCCATCACTTATAGACAGAGCTCACTGGAATATATGGAATGTTAGTACAGTTTGTAATGCAAACATTAAATACCAACCCAGCACAAGCTGTCCCAGCGCAATCACACGTAGTTACACCAGGTATTAACCCTGCAACTGTACATTTGATAATGGGTAGGTCACCCGCCAAGCGGGAAGAAATTCAATTTTTGTTAGCTCAAAAAATAAACATGCTGGAAGCAGTCTTTCTCCATAGGGGCCTCAGGATAAACATAGAATTCTCACTATGTGCTTGCCATTTGGGATGGCTCCCACAGTTGATAACTGCAATACATGGGGCACGGTATTTGCCACGCTTTATACTACCGCACACAGTACATCAACACTTGCCACTGGAGGTGTTAAAACAAATTCAAGACGAATACGGGGCTGCCCCGGCCCTGGATTTGGGGATGAAATTAATGGGCAGTTTTCCCCATTGTCTTCAATTATATTAAATAACCTTAAAGGGGAAGCAGTTGCACTAGCAGTGCGCATGCGTCTTCGGGGTGTTCCTGCACAGGATCAAGAAAGTGAGCCGCCAAAGATTATCGCTGAGACCTACACTAGTATTGGTTGAGATAGTCTGGGGGCCAGACCAATTAAACCACAATTTCAAGGTACATCTAATAAAGATTCTACTAAGCAAGCACCTGAAGGTTCCAAAAAGTACTGGGAGAAAAAATAACAAACACTTAAAAAAGAAAGGGGAGATTCTCCACATTTGGAGACCCCTCGGAATAGATATTGATGGAACGTGGATTATTGGTAAGGGCAGTTAGCAATACGCCACAACCCTCCACTGAGGTCCAGTTAGGTCTAAATAAATCAAACCCAGCTCAACCCTCGGTAGCTTGGCAACGAGTGACAAGGCTTAACTTAGGAGACTAGTTTGTAAAGCATTTAAAAATCACAAAACAGTACATAAGTAAAACACAAAACACAATAAAAATCCAACATCAATTTATAAAACTAGATTATATTTTTATCTTTAAAATGACACCAAAACAATTAAAATCAGATAAGGGGAACCGGAGATACGTATTTTTAAAGAATTAATGTTTTCTAGCTCATAGAAGCAACTAGCGCTCAAAAGGTTAAAAAAAGGTCACACTGGAAAGGAACAAAGTCCAGAGGTCAGGCCACCCATGAGGTAACACTTTCACACTTACTTTCAGAAGTGTTTCTTGATTCAGGAAAGTGGTTCACAGCACCAGCCAAGGGTTCAGAGGCTCTGGTTTGCCTCTTGGGGTCTTGGACTACAACTCCCACAATTACTTCTTCAACATATGGAGTTGTCCCCAAACGTCTCTAAACTTCTAGATCTTCTTCCAGTGGTTCAGTGTCCACAACTCGATCCAAGGTTCCAGAGGCTCTGAGTTGCTCTTTGGGAGTTGGGACTACAGTTACCAGAATGCACCTGGTCAGAATCCTAAAATGGCAGCTGGTCAGCTGGGCTCTACTTGCAGGTCTTGATGCAGGGGACTCTGGGCAGCTCCTTTGTACTTCTAGCAAACAGGGAGTCCCTTCTTGAAGCAGTAGAATACAGGCAAAATCCTTTTAGTGGTGAAGCCCAAGTGTGCAGCTGGTGCAGTCCTTCAGAGTGCAGTGTCCAGTTGCAGGTCAGGGGTCCAGCAGTGCAGCCCTTCTTCTTCTTTGGCTTGTTCCTTGTAGGGACCCGATAGGGATCTGAGGTGTAAGTGCAGCTCTGCCATATTTATCCTTACTCCTGGGTGAAAAACAGGGGAGTCCTGGTTCTCCAATCAGATGCAGTTTCCTTTCCCCTGTGATAACCTACTTCCTGGGAAGTGTGGCAAAAAACAATGCCAGGGAGCAACGTCCTCAAAAATCCATTATTATAAATTGGGTCTTTTGTTGGCAATCAGGTTACCCCCATCCAAGCAATGACTGACACTCTAGTCAGGGTAAGTCACACACAATCCAAATTATCCTGTGCCCACCCTCTGATAGCTTGGCCCTGAGCAGTCAGGCTTAATTTAGAAGGCAATGTGTAAAGTATTTGTGCAATAAATCATGCAATAACACAGTACAGCAGCACAAAAATACACCACACATTGTTTAGAAAAATGTAGAATATTTATCTGGATAAATGCAGGTCAAAACAATCAAGATTTGATAAGTACAACTTAAAATATCACTTTAGAGAATGATAAAAAGAGTCTTTAGTCCTCAAAATGCAACAAGTGTCTCTTGCATGCACAAAGTACCTGGTTTGCGTTCAAAATCTCAGCAAGGGGGCGCAGAGGAGGAGATGCGTGGAAAACAGGGAGGTATGCGTCGATTTCTCCAGCGCACACAGACAATGCGTCAATACATTTTTACGCAGGGAAGGCTTTGCGTCGATTTCCGGGGCGTGGACTTGGATCCTCTTTGGGTTGCAGGGTTCTCGGATGCCCCGGGGACAATGCAGAGAAATCCTGGGTGTGCAGGACGAACTCACAGGAGCTGCATCAATCCAGTGGGCAATGCATGGAAATTTCTGCCGCACGGCAGGCGCTACATCGATTCCTCTTGCAGGAAGTCGGGCTGCGTCATTCCGGCTCACCTTTGCATTGATCCAGTGGGCTTTGCGTCGAAGTTCCAGTCGCAACACTGACGCTGCGTCAATCTCCTCTCGGGGAGCTGGGCTGCATCGTTCCAGTTCGGCATGCAGTGATTTTCTCACTGCGATGCAGGCTGTGCGTCATTTCTGGCAGGCTGTGCATCGAATTTTTGCTGCACAAGGAGTTCTTCGCAGGAGGAAGTCTTTTTGGTCCTGAGACTTCAAGGATCAGGAGGCAAGCTCTATCCAAGGCCTTGAAAAGCACTGCTCAGCAAAGCCAAGGGGCAGCCAGGCAGCAGGGCAACAGCAGGGCAGCAGTCCTTTGCAGAAAAGCAGTCAGGTGAGTCCTTTGGGCAGCCAGGCAGTTCCTCTTGGCAGGTTGCAGGTTGCAGGTTCTGGTTCAGAGTTTCTTCACCAGTGGTATCTTGTCCAGAAGTGTCTGAGTTGGTAGGGTCAGAGGCCCTGTTTAAATACCCAAATGTGCCCTTGAAGTGGAGGAGACTTCAAAGAGTGGCTTAGAAGTACACCAGGTCCCCTTTCAGTTCCATCCCGTCTGCCAGGGTCCCAGTAGGGGGTTTGGCAGTCCATTGTGAGGGCAGGCCACTGTTGTTTCAAATGTAAGTGTCAGGTCCTCTATCCTCCCAGCCCAGGAAAACCCATTCTGGATGCAGATGTGTGCAGGTTTGACTGAGCATCCTGTGTTTGAGGTTGTCTGAGTGAGAGGATTTAATTGCAGAGAAATGCTCACTTTCTAAAAGTGGCATTTCTAAAATAGTAATATTAACTCCAACTTCACCAGTCAGCAGGATTTTGGATTACTATTCTGGCTATACTAAATATGACCTTGTTACTCCTTTCTGATCAGAATCTACCACGCAGACAGTATATGAAGGTAGCCCTAATGTTAGCCTATGAAAGGAGCCGGCCTCACAGCAGTGTAAAAAACTAACTTAGGAGTTTTACACTACCAGGACATGTAAACTGCCCAGGTACATGTCCTGCTTTTTATCTACATAGCACCCTGCCCTATGGGTTACCTAGGGCCTACCTTAGGGGTGACTTATATGTAGAAAAATGGGAGTTTAAGGCTTGGCAAGTACTTTTAAATGCCAAGTCAAAGTGGCAGTGAAACTGCACACACAGGCCTTGCAATGGCAGGCCTGAGGCATGGTTAAGAGAATACTTATGTGGGTGGCACAATCAATGCTGCAGGCCCACTAGTAGCATTTAATCTACAGGCCCTGGGCACATGTAGTGCACTTTATTGGGGTTTCACAAGTAGATTAAATACGCCAATTAGGTATGAACCAATGTGACCATGTTTTAAGGGAGAGAGCAGAATTTGCACTTTAGCTCTGGTTAGCAGTGGTAAAGTGTGCAGAGTCCTAAAACCAGCAAAAACAGTGTCCAAAAAGTGGAGGGAGGCAGGCAAAAAGTTAGGGGTGACCACGCTAAGGCTGTCAGGTCTAACATCCATCGTGGCTGAAACTGATGTTTGAAGGTTACATCTGGCTGAGCCCACACCTGGTGTGGCTAAAAATCCTAAACACACCCCTCTCCTGCCCTCTCCTAATCTAGTCAAGAGGGTACCTCATTGTCTGGGGTTGCAGGATGTGAGGGAGATGCTGGGTTTCTCCAAATGTCCTTCCCTGTCTTTGAAGACCAGCTTGGCAGTCCTCCCCCTTCCTGCTTCCCCATCTGCTGAGGTAGTTCTCCTCCCCCAGGCAACTCCTTTGTGTTCAGCCCAGGCCATTTCACACCTTACCAAGGCAGCCTGGCCAGGCTGCCAGCAGTAGGGCAATCAGAGAAGGGCACTACAGAGCTGAAGTTGGCAACTTTTTAGGTTGAGTTCAAAACTCTTTACCTGAATTCCCATATAAACCGCATACCCACTGGCCCCAGGGGACACCAAGCATCTGGGCATGACTTAGACAAAGAAAGGTGGTCCGGAAAAGACCCTGGAACAAATCATGGGATAAACGAGGTAACTGATCCTCCAGCCACCGAACAACCCAAATGGAGCCCAGGAACATCCAAACCTAGCATTTGTATCGATAAGCACCTCCCAGCTACAAAAACTGAACATTTAGTTCAGGTACACTACTCAAACATAGTAGAAGACCACTACGGAAAATGCCAGCAGCCTCCGAACTCCATTAGTGAGGGGGCAGAACAAGATAATAGCAAAGGCGAAAATAGTAGGGCAGAGACCCCAGAGTATATACGAAACGAACAAAGTATAAGAACAACCATGTGCGTGGACAACACAACAGCTCCAGTTCCCGCACCCCGGACAAAGGCAAAATATTGTTCTCAGGGCAGCCCTGGAAATTATAATCTCAGCAACCAGCCTGGGTGGATCACTGATTCGCTTGCACCATCGCGCCCAGCTCTGGACCTGGAAACCAATGAAATCAAAGGAAAAAGGGACAATTGGCCTCCAAAAAGGCAACCCTACGAAGAACAAAGGAACAAAGAAGTGAAACTGGGGAGGGAAAAAGGCCAGGTAAATCGAACACCTACTAGTCGTGCAGCTACCACTCAAGACAGACAAAATGAGAACACCCAACTCCAAGGAAGACTGTCGCAGGAAGGTGGCGGGCACACTGTGATCCGGTCTGAAACAACTAAAAAGCCCGAAGCCACGATCTTGTTCATGCCTGAGTACTCCTCAAGAGGAAGTCACGACATCCTGAACAGGTCTAACATCTTATGTCTTGTCAACTCCCTGCCAGCCTTACAGAATGTAACAACTAAAGATCTCCTTTCAGTAAGATTCATACCAAAAAAAGAATTAGAGAACGGGGAATCAACAGAAACAGTCTGGGCCTCACCTTGGATAGCAGAACAGATCTTAAAATGTTCAAACACGATGAAGACCTGGGGAATATCCATTGCTACTCCGCAAATAGAACTATATCCAACAATACTTCTTGAAAAAGCTACAGACCGAAACATGATGCGTAGGCAAGAGGCAAAAGGCAATTCTGGCTCGATACTTCAGGGAGCAATCAGCTCCAAACAACAACTCCCTGAACGAACAAACTTGAGTAATATGAGGTTCTGCCTGGTAGCTAATTCCCCTAGAAACAGTAGGGGTAATCCCCCACAGTTACAGAATTGCAAAGAGCAATCATTTAAAAGCTCGTAGCAAAAAATGGATAACTCGAACATAAAAAATAAAATCAGTCCCATATTAAAAATTCTAAGCTGGAACATAGCAGGTTTAAAAAACAAAATGGAAGATAAAGACTGGGTTGAATTTATTAAAAAACAAGACATCAGCTGCTTCCAAGAAACTTGGTCTACTCATGCTATTGACCTAGACGGGTTCGTCACCTTCCACTCACCTGCAATCAAGCAAAAAAAAGGAAGACCCTCGGGAGGTCTGAGTATTTGGATTAGAACTTCATTACTGAGGAACTCCGTAGTAACTCACACCGTACAAAGCAAGGGAATCCAGACGCTCGCAGTCAAATACGAGGAATGGTCACTCGAAATAGTAAATGTGTACTTCCCACCTATCAGCCGGGCTCAAGTTATGCCAGGGGTGCGGCTCCTTAAAGAACATATCCTAAACAAAAGAACCATGGATCGGAGGAACCCAGTACCAGGCCACACGAACAATCGCTCTCTCCAACCTTGTAAAACCTTTTTATTGATATGTGGTGACTTCAACACTAAACCTCATTCTATCCTCTGGGACGAACAAGTAGCAGAGGAAGATTATGCTTGGAATATCCCAACGCCTCTTATCCAACGCTGTAATGACTCCAAGAAAGGAGAATTAATCTTTGAAGCATTAATAGAAGGAGGACTTCGCACATTAAATGGGAGAACAAAGTCAGATAAAACCTTTAAATCTACCTTTCGAACTGGAAAAAGGCAAAGCATAATTGACTATATGGCAATAAACATCGAAGCCTGGCATTATGTCATCGATATGGAAATAAGGGACAGAATCGAGAGTGATCACGACCCACTGCTAATGGAGATAGTCCATCCGGACGCGAGCCCAGGGAAGGCGGAGTCTCCATTCAACGGAAATAGCCTAACAATAACTATGAGACCAAACAGGAAAAACATATTAAGGTCAAATGAGGATGAACCTTATATGAGTGTTCCCAGCCAAACCTGGTTGTCATTACATAGCACGTTCTTAAACCCATCAGATAATGACGCTATACCCCTCCTGCATAACTTTAATAATCTGCTACTGCAAACAAAAAAGGAAAAGATCAAGCATCCTCAAATCAATCCTAAAATGATGGAGGGCTGGTTCGATGAAGAGTGTTTAAAGCTAAAAAAGACCTTATCACAAGCACTGAAGAACCGGCACTTGAATGATTCCAACGAGCAACATTTTCATGGATGTAGGCAACAGTACAAAAAATTATTAAGATACAAAAGGAAGATATTTCCACATAAACTTTGGAAAACTTTACTGCAAGCAATAACGGCAGGGAACCCCAAAAAGTTTTGGGAGATAGTCAGGTGGGGATGCGAAGGCCCCCCGAAAAACCTAGAACTGAATATTAACCCTCAACTTTGGGTAAAGCACTTTACTGCCTTGTATCAGGAAGTGGCCAAGACAGAACCAGGGATGACCACTAACCCAAACATCCTCACTCAAGGGCTGGGAGGCAGAAATCAAAGATTAAGCAAAGTATTTCCTCTTCAAAAGACCCACGCAGCATCTTCAAATTGTCTTTTTAGATCGGTAAACGGAATCCAGAATGCACTAGTCTCTAACGAATTTTCCAGCACAAATTCCACGCAAGTAGCCCACGTCATTCCACGTGCAATGAAGTTAATACCGGAATTCAGTGAAAAAGAGATTAAACAAGTCATCCTCCTTCAAAAGCCGCATAAGGCTGCAGGCCCAGATGGCATCCCTTCAGATGCTTACCGTAACCAGCTAACGTTATGGTTACCTGCTCTAGCCCGTCTATTCAACAGTGTTTGGCATTATGAGGTAATCCCTCCTTCTTGGAAGGAATCAATAATCGTTCCAATTCACAAAAAAGGGCCTCGGGACATGGTGAGCAATTATAGACCTATCTCACTGCTTGATAGTGTTGGAAAGATCTTTGCCAAATTGATTCAGTCGCGTCTAGACCAATGGCTAGAGGACGGAGATTTAATATCAACACACCAAGCTGGTTTTAGGAGAGGCCAAAGTACAACAGATCAACTTTTTAAGCTAAACATGATCTGTGCTAAATACGCCACCCTTAAAAACAGTCCATTATACCTGGTCTTTGTGGATCTCCAAACAGCCTTCGACAGCGTAAATCGCCAAACATTATGGCAGCTATTGTCGGACATGGGCATACAGGGAAAAATCTTAAGGCTGTTAATTCTATTGCATACAGGAAACACTGCCAGGGTCAGATATTCTACGAGAAATGATTATACGGCCAAAATTCCAATTGAGCGAGGTGTAAAACAAGGCTGTGTTTTGGCCCCAACCTTATTCAATTGTTATATAAATAAAGTAAGTCAAGTTTTGAAGGAATTAAATCTGGACGTGCCAAAACTAGCCAATGAAAGTATACCTATCTTGCTCTTTGCTGATGACGCCGTATTACTGGCAAGAACAGAGATAGCAATGCATGGTCTACTTAGGGGCTTCGAATCTTTCTGTACCTCAAGGAGCATGGTAATCAATGAGGGGAAAACAAAGTTTATGATTCTCAACCAAAAACAGACGTTGCAATCGACTTTTAGGGTAAATAATAAGCCTCTGGCCCGAGTGGCCACCTATGATTACCTGGGCTGCAGATTAGATGAAAAACAGACATGGAAACCACAAATCTACAAAAGCAGAATTTCCTTGGCCCAACAAGCGGGAGCAGTACTCAGATTTGCCAAGGCTACAGGCAATCACTCCGTGAGCTCTGCACTGCTTGCATACAAAACAAAAGCAAGAGCCGCAGCACTTTACAGCGCAGAGATCTGGGGATTCAGAAAGATTCCATCAATACAAGTAACCGAGAACAAATTTTTACGCCAATTACTTTGTCTAGGTAATGCTACACCAATGAACGCAATAAGAATTGATCTACAGATGAGAAAGGTTGAGGACTACATCGCTCTGGCTCCAGTAAGATACTGGATCTGTATTTGGACAAAAGAGGCTCTTAAACCATTCAGAGACGTACTTAAGGATATCATGAAGCTGCAAAACCATCGGAAACTGCCCTGGTTCAAACATATCTCAACTATCCTGGCTGCTATCGGCCAGGATGACTTTTGGCTCCATCCAGAAAACATCGGAAGGCCTAGTCTAGCTGTCATAAAAAAGGCATATTGGGAGCGAAAGACAGAGATTATGTGCGAGTCATTTAGCCCTTTATTCAAGCGGTATATTTTGTTTAACCAAGAGCTTAAACCAGCATCATTCATAGACAGTATTTATCCGGAGGAAAAAAGGGCTCTCTATTTTAAATTCCGTATGGGCACACTACCAGTGACAGCGGTGGTCAACAGATGGCAATCCGCTCCTCCGAGTAGTTTAGAATGTTGTCCATGCCTTCATGGTGGTCCGGAAACACTTTCCCACTTCCTTTTACTATGCCACTTTACGCTCAGACTCCGTAAATTGTACCTTCGCCCACTTTTCAGAACTTCCGGAGTTAGGAAGTGCAAGGAGGCGGAAGCGCTATGTATGCGTTCAGATGAGAAATACATTGTGACAAAGGTCTCAACCTATATCTTGGAAGCATGGAAATTACGTCTATCAATGCACCTACAGTTGGCACAGGCACAATAGCCTATGTTATCCCGTACCTATTTAGCTTGGGAAATCGGTGCAGGGTAGTGTAAACTGGGTTAGGCCTCGGGCTTTTATTAAATGGCGGGAAGGCAACGCAAGGCCCCAAATGACTCGTCCCATAATAAGACATTTTAAATATTAGACTCATTATGTTTTTCTAGAATAAGTTAAGTTTTTATGTAAATTATGGTCAAATCAGGTTTTACGATAATGCATGGTAAATTGGATACATTTTGGCACATGTTAAATCAAAAATTCAAGCATAGTTCCTTTTATTGAGATGTTTTATTTAATGTGATTTTTATTGAGTTCGAGGGATTGATATCTATTGTGTGATTATTGTTAAGGCCGGATAGGCTAATAACAATTAAAAAAATAAATAAATAAAAAATATATATATATTAAATCTAACAATTGTAAGTTGTGGGATTTATTATAACAATTAATTTGGTACCAAACTCGATTATCTGACACTTAAGGGGACTCTGTTAATTAAAATAAAAGTCTCCCCATTTTAGCCTATAGATGCCATTCACTATAGTGAGGGAAAAACAAATTTGGCTGTTTTCCCTCACTAGGGCTTATAAAACTATTTTTATAAGATTCCTGTTTTAGTTACATGGCACCCAACCCTAGGGGCACATAGGGCACACCTTAGGGGTGACTTATATGTAAAAATAAGGTAGTTTAAGACTTTGGTAGTACTTTTAATTCCAAAGTCGAATGTGCATTTAACTTTAATTTAAAAGCAGTCACCAAGGCAGGCCTGCATTTAAAATGACCAGGGCACCTCAGCAGTGCACCTATGGGTGTACTACCTATGCTGGGGTACCTAAACCTACATGCCCTACTATATACAAGGGACTTATAGGTAGGTTACTACTGCCAATTATAATTAGTCTTATTTGCAAACTCATTTTACACAGAACACAGGCCCTGGGACTGCATAGCAGTACCCAGGGAAGCATCAGGGTGAGGAAAACACCAGCAAAAAGCGAAAAATGGGGCAAAAAGTTAGGGAGCCTCTGCAATCAGCCCTGTTTTCTCACATAAGCCCCCCCAGCCCACGAGCCCAGGAGACTCAGCCCAACCCTGAGAGAGTCCTCCTGGCTTGTCAGGCAGTGAAGACAACTGGCTATCCCTTTGCAGGGCCTTACTTCCTCCTGTTATGTCACTCCCTCTGGGTAGTGAACCAATCCCAACAGTGAAAGGACCCATCTTAAACTGAAACTTCCCTCTAGGGGGGTCTTCTTCCTTTCTCTTTACCAACTTGGGTAGTGAGGTGCCCACCCCGCGTATCTCTAACTTTGCTAGGGCAACACCTCGCTTTCCCAAAGTAGTCCCCCAACACTTGAGCAACCCCACCATGACCAACAGGGTCAGGGGGCCTAACTTGCTTTTGGTCCTGGGGTCTGCCTCCCAGGCAAAGTGCAGTGCTGCCATGAAGGCCAGCACCCAGCAGAGGCTACTCAAAAGCTGTCAATTCCCAGAACCACACCCTAAGTTCTCCACTGACAGGTGGGTGAGCTGCTTTAGGGTCAACTGTGGGGTTATGGTACCTCTCTTGCAGTTTAAAGTGGAGGGCTACCACATCCTGTAGCAGACACCCTCCTTTCACTCTTCCTTCTGTCAGTGCAGGTGCAACACCCTGCATCTGGCAGCTGCCTGACTACTCAGCACTTCCTTGGGGTCAGGTGAGGCCTCACCAGTGCAACTCTGGGTTCTCCCCCTCCTGGGGCAGAAGGCCTTTGGCTATCTGGAACTGACTTTAAGAGTGGCCTACCCTTCCTTTTCTTCTTTCCTTTTCTTGGGGGCCCCTGTCTCCAAACTGTAGGGGCTAGCTCCCCAGGACTTTGGGTTGGGGAGGCTCCCTCGGCGACCGCCACATCTGAGACCAGACTCACATCTGGGAAGTCATTGCCCAGCATACAATCAAGGGAGAGGTCAGCACTGAATACCACTCTAAACCAGTCCAGTATACTCTCCCTCTCGAGTGGTACTATGGCTACAGGTTTGTAAGTGACCTCACCTGTGGCTATCCTGACTCTCCTTGTCTCACCTGGGACATTCATGTCTGAGGTCACCAACCAGTCACTCACTACAGTGTGACTGGCACAGGTGTCTCTCAGGCCAGTTGAGGGATCCTATTCACCTGAATGGGGTGAAAGTGCCTACTCCCACCCTCAGGGATCACCAGCTTACCATCTGGTCCTGTATCCCAGCCCAATGCTATGAGGACCTCATCATCTGAGCAGTTCTCCTCTGTGGCTACACTGGACAGCCCAGTGCTAACCGCCTTCCTTGGACAGGCTGCATCTCCTCTGAAGTGACCTGTCTGCTGACAGTCAAAGCAAGCCTTACTGTCCAAGAGCTTTTTCAACCCTGGGTCTCCCCTCCTTCTTAGGGTTCTGGGTTACAGAGGGAGTCTCTGGTGGACTTACCACCTCCTTCCTTAGGTTTTTGGGGACCTGATCCCCCTTCTTAGAGTCTCCCTCGGGGCTTGACACCCACCCTGGTTCTCAACCACTCACCAGCTGCCTCCCCCTACTCTCTGGGGTTGGTCAGCTTACAGTCCACTAGATGCTGGCGTAACCACTCTTGAATAGAATTGGTCAAGATGTGCCCTCTCATGATCCAATTATATAATCTCTCATAAGTATTTACTTTGTTACTGTGAGAAAGTAGCCTCTTTCTAGCATGGTTACCCCCACTTTTGACCTGTTTTGTGAGTGTGTGTCAGTGTGTTTTTACTGTGTCACTGGGATCCTGCAAGCCAGGACCCCAGTCAGTGCTCATAGATAAAACACTGTGGGGGTCATTCAGACCCCGGCGGGCGGCGGGAGCCACCCGCCTGGCGGGAACCGCCGAATGACCGCACCGCGGTCAAAAGACCGCGGCGGCCATTCTGTGTTTCCCGCTGGGCTGGCGGGCGACCGCCAGAAGGCCGCCCGCCAGCCCAGCGGGAAACCCCTTCCCACGAGGACGCCGGCTCCGAATGGAGCTGGCGTAGTGGGAAGGGTTCGACGGGTGCAGTTGCACCCGTCGCGAATTACAGTGTCTGCAATGCGGACACTGAAATTCTATGTGGGGCCCCCAGGGGCCCCACGACACCCCTCACCGCCATCCTGTTCCTGGCGGTCGGAACCGCCAGGAACAGGATGGCGGTGAGGGGGTCGGAATCCCCCATGGCGGCGCAGCAAGCTGCGCCGCCATGGGGGATTCCTCAGGGCATCGGAAAACCGGCGGGACACCGCCGGTTTTCCTGTTCTGACCGCGGCCAAACCGCCGCGGTCAGAATGCCCTGCGGGGCACCGCCAGCCTGTTGGCGGTGCTCCCGCCAACCCCGGCCCCGGCGGTCCTTGACCGCCGGGGTCGGAATGACCCCCTATATGTCAGTATATTTTGCCTGTCTCACTGGGATCCTGCTAGACAGGACCCCAGTGCTCATAGTTTATGGCCTAATGTGCATGCCTGTGAAGTGCCTAACTGTGTCACTGAGGCTCTGCTAACCAGAACCTCAGTGCTTATGCTCTCTCTGCTTTTAAATTTGTCACTGTAGGCCAATAACTTAATTTACCATTTTTTATTGGCATACTGGACCCCCATTATAAGTCCCTAGTATATGGTAACTAGGTACGCAGGGCACTGGAGTTCCAGGAGATCCATATGGGCTGCAGCATTTCTTTTGCAACCCATACGGAGCTCAGACAAGCCCTTACACAGGACTGCCATTGCAACCTGCGTGAGATAGTGCACACACTATTTCACAGCCATTTTCACTGCACTTAAGTAACTTATGAGTCACCTATATGTCTAACCTTCACTTGCTGAAGGTTAGGTGCAAAGTTACTAAGTGTGAGGGCACCCTTGCACTAGCAAAGGTTCCCCCACATAGTTCAGGGCCATTTCCCCAGACTTTGTGAGTGCAGGGACACCATTACATGTGTGCACTACATTTAGGTCAATACCTATATGTAGCTTCACAATGGTAACTCTGAATACGGCCATGTAACATGTCTAACGTCATGGAATTGTCCCCCCATTCCAAATCTGGTATTTGGGAGCCAATTCCATGTATCCTTGGGGGCTCTACCATGGACCCCCAGTACTGCCAAACCAGCTCTCTGAGGCTTGCACTGCAGCTACAGCTGCTGCCACCTCACAGACAGGGTTCTGCCCTCCTGGGGTCTGGGCAGCCCAGTCCCAGGAATGCAGAACAAGGCATTTCCTCTGAGAGCAGGGTGTTACACCCTCTCCCTTTGGAAATAGGTGTTACAGGCTAGGTAGGGGTAGCCTCCCCAGCTGCTGGGAATGCTTTGAAGGGCACATATGGTGCCCTCCTTGCATAAACCAGTCTACACCGGTTCAGGGACCCCTTGACTCCTGCTCTGGAGGGAAATTGGACAAAGGAAAGGGGAGTGACCACTCCCCTGTCCATCACCACCCCAGGGGTGGTGCCCAGAGCTCCTCCAGTGTGTCCCGGACTTCCCAGACTTCAGCCATCTTTTTGGCCATGTAACATGTCTAAGATCATGGAATTGTCCCCCCATTCCAAATCTGGTATTGGGGAGCCAATTCCATTCATCCTGGGGGGCTCCACCATGGACTCCCAGTACTGCCAAACCAGCTCTCTGAGGCTTGCACTGCAGCTACATCTGCTGCAACCTCACAGACTGGGTTCTGCCCTCCTGGGGTCTGGGCAGCCCAGTCCCAGGAAGGCAGAACGAGGCATTTCCTCTGAGAACAGGGTGTTACACCCTCTCCCTTTGGAAATAGGTGTTACAAGCTAGGTAGGGGTAGCCTCCCCCAGCCGCTGGGAATGCTTTCAAGGGCACATATGGTGCCCTCCTTGCATAAACCAGTCTACACCGGTTTAGGGACCCCTTGTCCCCTGCTCTGGTGGGAAACTGGACAAAAGAAAGGGGAGTGACCACTCCCCTGCCCATCACCACCCCAGAGGTGATGCCCAGAGCTCCTCCAGTGTTTCCCAGACTTCAGCCATCTTGCTTTGCAAGGTGTGGGGGCACACTGGAGGGCTTTGAGTGGCCAGTGCCAGCAGGTGACATTAGTGACCCCTCCTGATAGGTCCATACCTGATAAGGTAGCCAATCCCCCTCTCAGGGCTATTTAGAGTCCCTCCTGTGGGTTCTCTTCAGATTCTGCTAGCAAGTTTCCTTCAGGAATCCTCTGCAACAACATCAGACTCTTCTGACCTCGGATCAACCGCAGCCTGCTCCAAGAAATGCTGTAACTGCAACAAAGTGTCTACAAGAGACCCTTTTTTTCATCAACCTCAGCTCCAAGTCAGCAACGTCAACAGTTTCTATTGTGTGCACGCTCCGGGGACTCCCTGTCTTCATCCTGCACCAGAAGGACCAAAGAAATCTCCCGT
The DNA here is from genome assembly GCF_031143425.1 of Pleurodeles waltl. Lineage (NCBI taxonomy): Eukaryota > Metazoa > Chordata > Amphibia > Caudata > Salamandridae > Pleurodeles > Pleurodeles waltl. Next base: position 798,416,284 of record NC_090449.1, on the reverse strand, counting down.
GGAGTGAGGGAGTCACTCCCCTGCTCCAAGCAGGCACCTTCCAAGATGACGACCGGTACCCTCACAGTGACAAGCTTGCTCCCAAGGACACAGAGGTGGACATCATCAACAAAGACTGTCCTGAGGTCCTGCTGACGCAATTTGGAGGAGGAAAGACCTTGCCTTCCCCGATGGTACCCCTGTGTATTGCATCTTCTTCGCCTCCTGAGGACTCTGTGCAGTCTTTGCAAAATTCCTTCATGCACAGCCTGGCCCAGGTCCACAGCACTCCATCCTGTGACGCTCAACTCGCTGAGTTGTTCTCCGGCACCGTGGGACCTTCTTTTGTTGTGCTGCATTAACCGCGTTTTGCACCTCCTTTGAACCTCGGCCCTGCGGCTCCTGGGGGTGCTGCCTGGCATCCTGAGGGCTCTCTAAAGTGCTGAGAGCTCTCTCTTCCTCCTCACACAGAGTTGAGGCCCCCAGGTCCCTCCTGGGTCCATCCAGCGCCATTTTGACACAAAATGCACTTTTGTTATAGCCAAGGCTTGTTGGCGCCTCCCAACACGAAATCTCATCTGCAACGATCTTCACGCCGTGGGACATCTTTTGCATTATGCCGGAACCTGCTGGCATCTTCCTAGGGTGCATTTCTGCAGTCTTCGACTAACCGGGGACTCTTCTTTTGCACCCTCTTCTGGGTTGGCAGGGGCTCCTGTCCTTCCTGGAGCTTCTTTGGACTACTGGACGTGTTCCCTTTCCTTTGCAGGTCTTCAGGTCCAATGATCTAGCAGTTGTTCTTTGCAGACTTGGTTGGCTTCTGCAAAATCCCAAAAACAAGGTGTAGTGTGTCCTAAGGAAACTGGCAGTAGTTTACTCCTGCTTTTCTGGGCTGTAGGGTGGAGTAATTTACTTATCTTTACTGTATTCTTACTCTCCCAGTGATTCTGCACACACTACACTTGTCCAGGGGGAATTCATGATTCACATTCCACTTTCTTAGTATATGGTTTGTGCTGCCTTTAGACCTATTTTCTCCCATTGCATTCTATAGGATTTCATACTGTTTGCATTGTTCTGTGACTATTTACTTGTCTAATTTTGGTGTCTAGTGCATATATTGTGTATAATACTTACCTCCAGCAGGGGTATTGTTTTTAAGATATTTTTGGTACTGTCACCCAAATAAATATCTTTATTATTGGTAACACTGAGTATTGTCTTTACTTGTGTATAAGTACTGTGTAACTATCAGTGGTATTGCATGAGCTTTGCATGTCTCCTAGTTCAGCCTAAGCTGCTCTGCTATAGCTACCTCTATTAGCCTAAGCTGCTATAACACTACTACTTCACTAATAAGGCCCTGGTATAAGGTGTGAGTACCCAAGGTACCCACTACAAACCAGGCCATCTTCCTACAGTTATCATGTATCCAGCCCTCTAGTGCCAAAATGAGGTGTCTACAAAGTCAACCCAAAACTGGGTATTGACCTTCTGGGTGTCCCTGAACGTCATCCGATACTGCTCTGGAGTTAGACCAAACTTCTTGGTTAGGCACCTCTTCATAATAGGGTATGAATCTGTCTCCTCTCCACCTAAGGTTAGAAGCCTATCCCTCCCAGAGTTGGGGACCAACTCCCATTGAAGTGAACCCCAGTATTGAGGCTTAACTCTACTCATCTGGAGGGCCCTCTCTAAGCCCTCCAGCCATTTATCTATATCATCCCCCTCTACATAGGCAGTAACAACCCCCTTAGTAGACTGGGACAAAGCCGCCCACTCATGGACACCTCAACTTCTCTGACACTGCCACCATCTCTCTGCTCAGTCCTTGCCCACTTCTCCTCTTCTAGGACCAACTTCTCTGCCTCCAAAGCTATCAGGGCTACCTGGGCCTCAAGTTCCTTTTCCCTGAGGTCCATGTCTGCTTCTTCTTGGCCTGATGCTAGCTCTGAATGGGGCCCTAGCTGCTGAGATTACAGTGAGGCAATGATCCTCCTCCTTCTGGAGGCTGGAGAGGACATCTTCCCTCTCCCTTCCTATCTCTGAAGCTTTCTCTGACTCCTTCTGTGCTACCCAGGCTTCAAGGGACTTGACCATCACAGCCTTCCTAAGGTTGTTACCAGCAGGTATCCCCCCTCTTTCTGCAGAATACCCAAAGCTCAGCTACACTGAGTGTGGATAGGCTAGCCAGATCAAGCTCCATGGTCTCCCTTAAATTTTGTGCCACTTTAAAAAAAAACGTTGGCACCAATTGATCAGAACAATTTAGAAAAATCAAAAATGAAGTAATTCAAAAATTAGTCCAAATATGAAAAATCGAAAATACTTCTGTTCTAGGTCAATTTAGCTTCAGCTTGAACTTATTTCACTTAAAACTGTATTGTGAGATTGAACACAACTACTGGATCCCACCACTGCTCACCAAAATGTTGGAAAGTGGATTATTGGTAAGGGCAGGTAAGTACCTACACTTAGCAATAGGCCACCAACCTCCACTTAGATCCAGTTAGGTCTCAATAAATTAAACCCAGGTCAACCCCTGGTAGCTTGTCAATGAGCGACAAGGCTTAATTTAGGAGACTAGTGTGTAAAGCATTTAAAAATCACAAAACAGTAAATAAGTAAGACACAAAACACAATAAAAATCCAACACCAATTTATAAAAATAGATTACATTTTTATCTTTAATATGACACCAAAACGATTAAAATCATAAAATAGATTACATTTTTATCATTAAAATGACACCAAAACGATTAAAATCAGATAAGGGGAACCGGAGATATGATTTTGTTTTTTAAATTAATGTTTTCTTGCGCATAGAAGCAATTAGCGCTTAAGTGGTTTAAAATGGTCACACTGGAAAGGAACAAAGTCCAGAGTTCAGGCCACCCATGAGGTAACACTGTCACATTTACTTTCAGAAGTGTTTCTTGATTCAGGAAAGTGGTCCAAAGCACCAGCCAAGGGTTCAGAGGCCCTGCTTTGCCTCTTAGAGTCTGGGACTACAACTCCCACAATGCACCTCTTCAACATATGGGGTTGCCCCAAATGTCTCTAAACTTCTGGTGCTTCTTCCTGAGGTCCTTTTGGGTCCTTGAAAGGTCCACAACTTGATCCGAGGTTTCAGAAGCCCTGCGTTTCTCCTTGGGAGTTGGGACTACAATTCCAAGAATGCACCTGGTCAGAATCCTCAAATGGCCACTGGATGCTGGTCAGCTGAGCTCTGCTTGCAGGACTTGATGCAGGGGACTCTGGGCATCTCCTGTGTACCTATATCAAACAGGGAGGCCCTTTTTGAAGCAATAGAAGGCAGGCAAAGTCCTTTTAGTGGTGAAGCCCAAGTGTGCAGCTGGTGAAGTCCTTCAGAGTGCAGTGTCCAGGTGCAGGTCAGGGGTCCAGCAGAGCAGTCCGTCTTCTTCTTTGTCTTGTTCCGTGTAGGGATCTGATAGGGATCTGAGGTGTGGGTGCAGTTCTGCCATATTTATCCTTGCTTCTCGGTGAAAACAGGGGGTCCTGGTTCTCCAATCAGATGTAGGATCCTTCCCCTTGTGATGACCACTTCCTGGGAAGTGTGGCAAAGATCAATCCCAGGGAGCAACATTCTTCAAAAGTCCAACATTGCTGAAACTGATTTTTGGAGGTTACATCTGGCTGAGCCTACCCACTGGTGTGGCTAAAAATCCTAAACACACCCCTCTCCTGCCCTCTCCTAATCTAAGCAAGAGGGCACCTCATTGTCTGGGGTTGCAGGATGTGAGGTAGGTGCTGGGTTGCTCCAATTGTCCTCCCCTGCCTTTAAAGACCAGTTTGGAAGCCTTCCCCCTTCTTGCTTCACCATCTGCTGAGATAGTTCTCCCCCCCCCCAGGCACATCCTTTTGTGTTCAGCCCAACCACTTCACACCTCATCAAGGCAGCCTGGCCAGGCTGCCATAGGCTGGCCAATCAGAGAAGGGCACTACAGAACTGAAGTTAGCAACTTTTTAAGTAGAGTTTAAAACTCTTTACCTGAACTAGTTATATAAAATCCAGCAAAGGCAAGTTGTGTGATTTATTACAACAATTAATTTGATACCAAACTCAAGTTATCTGTCACTTATGGTGAATTGTTAATTAAAATAAAGTCTTACCGTTTTAGCCTATGGAGGCCATTCACTACAGTGAGGGAAAAGCAAATTTGCCCATTTCACCTCACCAGGGCTTATAAAACAATTTTTATAATGTCTCTGTTTATAGTTACTTGGCACCCAAATCTAGGGGCATATAGGACACACTTTAGGGTGACTTATATGTAAAAATAAGGTAGTTGAAGACTTTGGAACTACCTTTAATTCCAAAGTCGAATTTGCATATAACTTTAGTTTAAAAGCAGCCAGAAAGGCAGGCCTGCCTTTGAAATGACAATGGGTACCTCAGCAGTACACCTATAGGGGCACTACCTATGCTGGGGGTCCCTAAACCTACATGCCCTACCATGTACAAGGGACTTATAGGTAGGTTGACATAGCCAATTAAAATTAGCCTATCTGCATACTGATTTTACACATAACACAGGCCCTGGGACTGGTTAGCAGTACCCAGGGCACCATCAGAGTCATGAAAACACCAACAAAAAGTGAAAAATGGGGCAAAAGGTTAGGGGGTCTCTACAATCAGCCCTGTTTTCTCACAGCAAGGCAATGTGAAACAGGCTATAATCATTTCCAAGTGACTTAATTCTCTTGACCCTTTTTTAAATTTTTTTTGTAAAGTGGAGAAAGAGAAGTTATCTTTCCTCGACTTAGTGATTTGTGCAGAGAATGGGAGCTTAAAAAAATTGAAGTATTCTATAATCCTATGATGACTCTCTGAAACAAGTATATAGAAGAGCCATTAGGTTTTGTCATGCAGAGATCAAACTGGCCCAATCTACGTATTACGCTGTGACAATTAAGTTGGCATCAAACTCCCCGAATGAGATCTTCCGGATATTTAAGGTAATCTCCCTGCCACCACAGAATGGACCCTCATTAGAGGCTTCCCAATAGCATAGCAATAACCTGGGATTCTTCTTTCAACAAAAGGTACTAGATATCTATTCCAATCTGGTAGATCAGTCCTCAGGGGTAATGGCACAGCAGTCAGTGCGTTCCGATACCCTGGTGGATTTTCCCCCAATATTCGAAGATTCGCTATGGCAATCCCTTATGTCCCTGAAGCCAGGCTCTACCCTAGATCCGGCCCTTCCATCCGTGCTAGCACGAGGTGCCCCTGCTATTGTACCTTTTATAACTATGCTTCTGAACTCCTCTCTATCAGGGAGGGCAGTGCCGGACCAATAGAAACACGCCATTGTCAAACCTCTTCTAAAAAAAATCAAACCTAGATGCCTCCTTGCTCAGCAATTATAGACCAATATCTCTTCTGCCTGCGCTGTCTAAAATTATTGAAAAGCATGTTAATGCCCAACTGTCCCACATTTTAGAGGACAATAATATTCTACACGCCACCCAGATGGGTTTTATACCCAATCATAGTTCAGAGTCAGCACTGATTGTAGTTACAGAAGAGGTTAGAAGGCGGATGGATCAGGGATCAACGACAGCAATCATCCTGCCTGATCTCAGTGCGGCATTTGATGCAGTGGATTCCGACATATTACTGGAAAGAATATGAGATATAGGAATTGGGGGTGCCGCCCTAGATTGGATTACCTCCTTCTTGAAGGGAAGACCATAGCAGGTCCTGGATATGTCCTACTTCTCAGTACCAGTTATGAATAGTTGTGGAGTACCACAGGGGTCCTCTCTAAGCCCCACTCTGTTTAACATGTATATGCTACCCTTAGCTGAAGTTGTTAAGCCTTTTGGGTTGTCCCTTGTGTCATGACACACAGCTTGTTGTATCACTATCTACAAATTCCAGCGCAAACAACACATCACTTGCTCCATGTCTACAAGCAGTTGCAGCATGGATGTCCCTAAGTAGGCTTAAAGTTAATGATAACAAGACTAAGGTTATGGTACATGGACACAATTTACAGGCTAATTCCATCATCCAGAAATAATTAGGCAATCTTCCCCCCCTTAAAGATTGTAATAAGAGCTGGGAATGTGGCTGGATCCGCAACTCACCATGGCTTATCAAGCCAACATGGTCTCTGCAACCTCTTTTGGCCTGCTTAGGCTCCTGAGAAAGGTCTTTAGAATCCTCCCTTTTGAAGCCAAAAGACTTATAATACAGGCCGTGATCACTTTGCAGCTCGACTATGGTAATACTCTAAACATTGGATCTCCCATGAATGTGATCAAGAAGCTGCAGGTAGTACAGAACGCCTCGGCTCGGCTACTCCTTGACATCCCAAGGCATGAATCTGTTAAGTCAGCCATCTCTTCTCTCCACTGCCTCCCCTTTGCACAACAGATAGAATTTAAAACCCTGTGTTACTTCCACAGAACCTTGTATAATAGAGGCCCATCCTTGCTTAGGACTTCAGCTTCCTGCTACACTTCATCTAGATATCTTATATCCTCCACTGTCTTCCTAGCAATGGTCCCCAGAGTTAGAAAGACTAGATGGGGTGGAAGTTCCCTAGATCAGGGAGCTAAGCTATGGAACTCACTTCCACTCAGCATTTGCCTTACTAGTCATGAATTAGCCTTCCGGAAGGCTCTGAAAACGTGGTTGTTCAAAGCATAATTCTTGGGTTGTCTTAGCCACCTCGCTATCAGTGCTGGGAGGCCTACGGGTAGCCACGCGCTTTATAAATCTATATAACATAACATAACATAACATAACATAAACTGACTGATATAAACAATCCTATGATGTTTGAAAGTTTTCACCTCGGTCCCTCAGAGAAAACCTGCCTGTTGGTTACTTTTTGTGCCTTAGATGTAGTTGTACTACTAAAGTTGAGGATTATAAGGCCCATGCCAAGAAACGTTCTTGAAAATTGTTGGAAAATACCTATCCTCAATATCTAATTGAAAAGCAGGGCTTTGAATAATGATAGGGCCAACAGTTTGCCATATACAGTGACCCAAATGAGGATAGGCTTATTTATGTTACTAGCTTTGGCCCTAATTACAAATTTAGCAAGAACATTATAAATAAGATCTGGCACATTTTGACATGAGGTAATATTACTACTGAAAAGCCAAAATGTTATTTTAGGAGAGGCAGAAGTCTAAGAGTTGTTTGAGTGAGGACATGCCCAATGAGACCTGAAAACAAGAACAGACAACTTACCCTGTGGAATTTACTTGCTCTCATAAGACATTTTCTTTGAGGTAATTGTAATATGTGTTGCCTGATGGGCAAGGCAACTGAGTTAGATTTGGGGTTACAGTCACAGATTGAAACAATTAATCAAATGGAATTCTAGTAATCTGATCTATATTATCAAGTGTCCTTGCAATCTGTTGTAAGTAGGGATGCCCACAAGGAACATAAGTACCAGAAACACTGAGCATCTCAGAACTATAGGATGCAAACAAGAAACAACAAAACTGACTAAGAATTTTATTGACCATGAACACACCAATTAAGATCTTGTTTGATATGTCAGTGAGATGGAAAAACCATGGCACAAGGACTTGCCAGAATCACTTTTATAGAAAGTGTTGGATTTATAGGCCACAATCAGATCTGTGATAGCTTAATGATTAAATTTATTGGTCTGTTTTGAATGCTCACAGAAAAAGGAAATACATGTTCTGGTGGGTTTTAAGGGTGCTATAGTTGCCCTAATATTTGGTATGTTGAGAGTTGTTTGTTGAGGATTCAGTTTCAATTAAGTGTAAAAAGACAATTTTTTTAAAGTGTATTTTTAAACTGTGACATTTTGGGGCGGCCTGCTTTGCGCTGTTTCACTGATAAGCCACCATGGAAACAACTACAATGCCCAGCAACCCCGCTGATGCACACATTACACTCATCACGACAGTGATGTCAGATGCCAGTCTCTCCATTTAATTATGCCAGCTCCCCTTTTTTGGCCATGAGCAGCTGGTTTATTGGAGGTGAAGAAAGTACTTTGTGGTTATACTGCTTAACAAAGTAAGTCCTTCATTCTTTTTTATTTCAACGAGTGGTCAGACACAAATGAATGTTAACATGTGTGAATTGGTGTCCCCATTGTCACCAATGAATGGGGGTTCTGACAGTGAATGGAAGTGGGTGCCCCACTGCCACCAATGATACTGGGGATGCGTCAGTATAATTAGATTTAGATTTTATTTCTTCATATATTCTTACTGCCATTAGTTATCCATGGGCAGAGCTTCAGAAGAATTAATGTTTTTGCACCCAAAGTTCCTCTTCATAGCCATGATTTCATATTACACTAGAATGATATTAGGGTCTGTATGCGTCTACCATTTTTATGCCCTATCTCATTATTGAATTTTCAATGGGCCCTTCGTTGACTGTGATTAGTTGTATACTTGGGATGTCTGAGAACCGAAGCGAAAAACAGTACCCCTTAAGATAAAGAGATTGTCTTTCTATCACTGGGGTCAAAATAGACATATACCACTCTCCTTTGATTTTATTGTTAACAGACTGTGTTATCTTAACTAGCGGTGTCATCTCTTTAATATCTAATATGAATACGGTGTATGACTACAGAGGACACCACCTCCGTCCAGACCATGATGCTCTAATTCCCTAGAGTTAGATTAAACACCTTACAAATTTGGTTCAAGCATGAGCTAACCCCATACCAGTGTGTTGCCTTGTTGTCTTGCTTGCAGTGTCACTGCATTGAATTATCACTTGAGTGCTAAGCATGTATTGTTCCATTAATTTTAATGGAATGTTGTTATTGTATATTGCTCCTATTCAGGAACCCCAAATGCATGGGTTTTCAAGGTAGGATTCACGTTCTGACATATCTTCACTTCACAGTCACTCTAAATAGTGTAAGGAGTGGAGATACCCTTTAACCCTGATGAATGCCTCTGAGGGGTACCTACATGTATATGGGCAGAAACATGTTGGTTTCGATTGGATGGTTGGGTCATTGTAGGTGCTTACCACCCCCTTGTTTGTTTTTAGCTGTGCCTATGGTACCTATTACTATAGGTATGATCCTAGGTTTACCTTGAGGTAATTGTACTCTATCTGGATCCGACCTTGTCCAGTTTTGTTTTATTCAGAACTCCCTCTTAATGAGGTGGAGTCTGCCCTGGTAGTACCATCTTACCAGGGTGGGGTACAGAGCATGAAGCATGCCACAAATAGTGGGTGAGACTTCCTCATCCAACCTAATTTGACACTCTTGGATTAAGGTATATATATTTGTGATTCCCAAGTGCCTTACCCTTCAGAATAATTTAGTAGGAGTTCAATCTGGCCTGAAACTTTTTGCCATCACACTCTTTTGTATTTTCCCTATCTGGAGAAAGAACTGCCTTATTTTTGGAGATCATAGATTCTGGCCCTCATTACGACCCTGGCACGGAGTGATAAAGTGGCGGTAATAGCTCCAACAGGCTGGTGGTAATTACCGCCAAATTATGACCATGGCGGTGATAACTCCCATAGACATCCAATGTACCACACCAACCTGCAGGGTGGAAACAACACTCACCAGGTGCACTTCCTCAGCTGGCGGTGGGGGTCCCGTGATCGCTTGTGGTGGTAGAGGTGTCACCCTGACAGCCTTCGCTGTAGTAGAGGGCTTTGTCTCCTCCATTACATGGGGCGTTGATTCCTTACCTGTCGTGACAGGGCCGTTCACCTGAAAAGCAGGATGTCTGCAGGGGCAATGGTATGCCCCCGACCTCCTGGAATACCTCTCGGCACTTCCTGGTGGACACAGAAACCCCACCAGGTGTCCCAAAAGGAAAGGGGGAGTAGAAGAGAAAGAGACAAAACACTTTACATCTTGCCGGTCTAGCCAGGCACTCTGTATCTTCGGGGGGCAGGTCGTTGTTGACAGAGTGATTGTAGAGTTAGTGCACTCAACTTCCTTGAAACTGAATCTCTCTTTCTGATATGGGCACAGGAGCGGCAGAAGAACACCGGGATGCTCCAGCACTTTTCTTGGATAATAATCACTGTTGGCACAATTACTAACACTCCATTACCAAAAACCCAAACTGAGTACCATAACAATAAGTACGGCAACACTACGGCTGGCTTCACATAGATTCACTGTTGCACACTACAATTAGAACAGTGGTTACATTTATCATGCACAAGAAAGACAAACAACGGCATTTATTATATCACATATACCTTTCCTGCATGCATAGGGTTCAACTAAAAGGAACAAAAACAATCCAGCAAATACAAATGTCCACTCTGGGTTCAAACAGTTAGGGTGGCACAGTTTGGTTTGGCTTCACTGTGTGTGTGAAAACCCCTTCAAAAAGCAAATTCCTCAAACCTGAAACACAGGCATGAATGACACAATTTAAAATCCAAGAGTTATGCTATTAGAGAAAGAAAAGTCACGTAAATGCTCTTTTAAAATTGCACTGTCACTTTCTGTAGTACTTCAGCTCAAGCAGATTTCCTGAAGCACATTTAGGCAAGTAACTACAATAATAATGTAGAATGTTCAAAAATGCATTTGTCTCTTCAAGATAAGCACTCTGCCAAAATACGAGGTCTGAAATACACCAGCTGTTTTAGGAAAGCACGACGCTCAAAGAACAAACTCTCTGGAGAACACTAGTCACTTAGCTGCAGTCTTTTCCGAAATGTGCTGGAGGAATGCCTGGTGTAAGCTGGTACAGGAACGAAGAAAAGAATTGCCTCAAAAGTCCTGAATACGAGGATGACAGCAGGGGCTGGACTGCCAAGTCAGATGCTGAGACCAGGAAGCAAAACAAAGCCAAGCAGGGAGGCATGTTTCACTCATCTATTTATAACCAATCAGGAAAGCAGTTGAGTTTCCACATGTGGATGAGTTACTACACCCAATTAGAAGCACATGTCTACACCTGCTCACATTAGCAAACAAGCATTGGTAAAACAAGCATTGATAAAAACCAATTGTGTAACACAGCACATTATGTTTACAGAACCAAGATATGATTTAACCCTACTCCCTGGGGATGCTGACAGATAACGCTGGAGGCACCTTGGGGATTACTGACAGTCCTCCCCACCAAGGACCCTCTCAAAGGGCGGGCCTTGGAAGGGTGCAGGCGATGGAATTGTTTAGTAAGACGCGGAGCATGAACTGTGTACGTGGGTTCCCAGGAATTGTCCTCAGGCCCATAGCCTTTCCAAGCCAATAAATAGTATAGAACACCACAGACATGCCTGGAGTCAAGAATTTTGGCCACTTCAAATTCCCATTGCCTGTGTACTTTTACCAGGGGAGGTGGTGGGGCATTGCAGGTATCAGGGGAATAGGGACAGAGTAACAACACATGAAACACGGGTTGTACCTTGAAATCATCTGGCAATGTCAGTTCTACTACCATAGGATTGATAATTTTGGCAATAGGAAAGGGGCCTAGAAATCGGGGGTTTAATTTTCTGGATCCTGCAAGATGGAGATTTTTTGATGAGAGCCACACCTGATCTCCTATCTGATAAGAGGGAGCAGGTCTCCTTCTTTTGTCTGCTTGTTTTTTTATTTGAGCTTGGTAGAGTTTTAAATGGTGTTGTACTTGTTTTTGAATCTCCTGTAATTCTGTATGGTGTTTCTGTATTGATGGGACTCTTGTGGATGTTTGAGACCCAGGTATAGGTAGCATTCTTGGGTACAGACCAAACAAACAGTAAAATAGGGATACTCCTGTAGCCATGTGGACACTGTTGTTATATACAAATGCAACAAGAGGGAAAGCCTTATCCCACTCAGTAGACCATGTGTCAATGTAACATCTCAGTATTTGCTCCAGCGATTGGTTGGCACGTTCCATCTGCCCATCCGTTTGTGGATGACATGCAGAGGATAAGCAGACGTCCATACCGACAGAGGAACAGAAGCTATGCCAAAACCGTGATGTAAATTGGGGGTCACGATTAGAAACAATTGTGGTGGGCAACCCATGAAGCCGTACAATGTGTTGGACAAACAAATCAGAGAGTTGGAAGCAGTGGGGAGGCATTTTAATGGAACAAAATGAGCCATTTTAGTTAGGTAATCTACAACCACCCATATGACAGTGTGTCCAGTGGAAGCTGGGAGATCAGAAATAAAATCCATACTCATGGGGCCACCGGAATTGGCATGGGAAGTCACAATCCTGTGGTGGAGTATGTGGAGTTTTAGCCCAAACATAGGTGGAACAAGTCTGGACTTAGCTTCTGACATCCTGCACAAGTGTGGGCCACCAAAACCATCTTTACAGAGATCTAACATCTTTTTCTCACCCGGGTGACCTGCGAGGACAGAATCATGTCCTCAATGTAACACTGTATCCCGTAATTCTTTGGTAGGGACGTACAACTGATCAGCATGGTATAGTAAACACTAATTTTCATACACATCAGTTAAACAGGGAACCTTGTGTTGGGCTACCCGTATTTTCTCAAGGAACTCTTGGGAAGTGCACACAGCCACAATTTTTTCTGGAGGTATAATGCTTCTGACCTGTTGTAGCCCAACATCAGAGAAGAAACCTATCCTAGACAATGTGTCTGACTTTTGTTGTGTAGTACCGGGCCTATAGGTGATTACGAAGTCAAACTCGTTAAAGAATAGAAGCCAGCGTAATTGACGAGGTGTCAGGGCCTTGGTCGCTTGAAAAAACTGTAAATTACGGTGATCTGTGTAAATAGTTACAGTGTTGTGTCTAGCTCCTAGTAGGTGGTGATGCCATTCCTGGAAGGCAAGCTTGATGGCCAGAAGTTCCTGCTCTGCCACTGTGTAATTTTGCTCAGCAGGTAGCAATTTTTTTGAGAAGTAAGCTACTGGATGGAAATGCCCAGACTCAGGATCTCGTTGGGACAAGACACCACCCACTGCCATTTGGAAAGTGTCTGCTTCCACAAAAAATGGCTGAGCCGTGTCGGGATGATGGAGAATGGGTGCTTCAGTGAAAGTGTTTTTAAGATGTTGGAAGGCTTTCTCAGCTTCTGCACCCCAGAGGAACTTAACTCCCTTTCGTAGGAGACGAGTAATGGGAGATGCCACGGTAGAAAAGAGGGGTCTAAATCTCCGATAAAAATTTGCAAAGCCCAAAAACTGTTGCACTTCCTTGATGGATCTTGGGACTACCCAATCCAGGATGGCCTGTACCTTGGACCTATCCATGGAAATTCAATCAGGAGTGATCACATATCCCAGGAAATTCTGCAGTTGTAGCGTGAAAACCATATTTTTCCAGCTTGGTGAAGAGATGATGCTGACAAACCCATTGTAAAACCACTCTTACATGCCCTATATTTTCCTCAGTGGAAGACCAATAGATCAAAATGTCATCTATGTACACCACTACACAGATATCCAGAAACTCCTGCAGCACTTCATTGATGAAAAATTGAAACGCTGCAGGAGCGTTACACAACCCAAAGGGCATCACTGTGTACTCGAAGAGTCCAAATTTAGTTTGGAACGCCGTCTTCCACTCATCCCCCTTCATTACTCGGATCAAGTGGTAGGCGCCCCGGAGGTCACGTTTAGTATAAATGGTCGACTGATGTACCTAATCTAAAAGTGCCGGGATTAACGGAAGTGGATACCGATTTTTTATGGTCACTTTGTTCACTGCGCGATAATCTATACAGGCACGCAGCTCATGATTCCTCTTGGGCACAAAGAACAAAGACGACGATACTGGTGACGTTGAATGACGAATGAAACCCTTAGCCAATTGATCATCCAGGTAGTCTTGCAGATATCGATTCTCAGCTCAGAAAGAGCATACACCCTACTACATGGTAGCGTTGCCCCTGGAATCAAGTCTATACAACAATCGTATGACCTATGTGGTGGCAGCTGGGTGACCTTCTGTTCACTAAAGACATCATGGAAGTCTTTATACTGTGCAGGAATGGCCAGTGTGTTGTCCGGCTTGATAGCCGTACTATGTGCGGACCCACAATGCAAGGGTGTTACTAGTAATGGTTTGTCTTGGTAACAGGAGTGCCAGCAATGTTTAGAATCTAATGTCACTATCCTTGCTGCCCAGTCAATTTTGGGATTGTGTAACTGAAGCCAGGGTATCCCCAAAATGGCTAAAAATACTGGGGTATCTATGAGGTCAAACTGAATTTGTTCTGTATGGTTGTTTGCACAAAGCATTGGCAAGTGTAATGTTTGATAAACGATAAGCCCGGAGGACAATTCTGAGCCATCCACAGCTCTGACTGGTTCAGGGACGTCCTTCTGACAGTCATAATGTTTAGGGTTTTTAGCCAAACCCAAGTCTAAAAAGTTTCCGGTAGCCCCAGAGTCAACCAATATGGGAATGACCTTACGAACCTGAGGGGATAACACTAAGGTCGTCACAATAAGAGTTAGATGTCGAGGTCCTGGACAGGTGGTATTAGCCAGAAGATGTGAGACCATTTTGAAAGAAGCGCTCAATAAAATGGTCTCAGAAGTTATCGAGCCAGTTCATTTTCCGAATGGTCAGGAAGAGAGAATTCAGGCCCTGTTACCGCTCCGATGGCTTTCTTTGGAGCAGTAGGCTTGTTAGGACATTCCCGAGCAAAAAATGCCCTGCCTTACCACAGTATAAACACAGTTTCAATTTTTTCCTACGTTCTTTCTCTTCCTTAGATAGTGAGCCACGCACACTGCCAATTTGCTTGGGCTGTGGTGTATCATGAGTGGGAATGGTGGACTCCTTTTTCTCAGTTTTGAGCATCACTAAGCATGTGTCACCCTGGAATTTTTCTCCCTTACGTCCAATCGTACCACCAGGTCAATGAACTCGGAACACTCTGTAGGAGGTTCCACAATTTGGGCTAGAACATCCTTGAGATGGTCCCGAAGGCCACGATAGAAGAAGGAGGTCCTCTTCTCCTCGGGCCACTCAGCCTCTGCCATCAACCGATTGAAAGAGGTGATATAGGACAGTATATCCTTGTTTCCCTGGCACAAATTCAGCAACTCATTGTCACTGGCTTGCACAAAGAGGTATTTGGCAAACAGTTTCCACAAGGCTTCATTGAACCGGTTGAAATCATACAGTATAGGGTCATTGCACTCCACCAGCGGAATAGACCAATTACCTGCATTGCATCCCAAATAAGAGATAATAAAAGCTACCTTCGCAGCATCATTGGTGAATGCAGCTGCCCGACACAATGACTGTAGCGGGCACCGGTTAAGAATTTTTTTGAACTTGCCACTATCTCCAAAAACCCTTTATGGAGGAGCTAAGGGCACAGGGGTTGGTGTTGGGACCATTACCTGTCTGGGTTGTGTAGTGGAAGTCGTTGGATCTGAATCGGGTCTAGGAACATGATTAGACAGGTCAAACCGAGAGGCCTGTAGTACTGGAGATCTTTGTTTTAGTTTGACTCCTTTCCAGGAGGGGTCTTGTGGTTTATACTGCTGTAGTTCAGTGTGCAACTCCAGGTTCTCTTGCTTTAAGGAAAGAACTTCCTTCTGTAATCCCGCTAGGGCCCTAGTTAAATCTAATAAAGATGGAGCATCCTGATCAGCTGGCAAAGCCTGTGCTAAACCTTTGAAAGTACCTATTGAGGAATCCATTGCCGAGGCAGCCCTGTATGTTGTGGCTTGGCTTTATGTCGTGATGGGGCCACTCACCTGAAAAGCAGGATATCTGCAGGGGAGATGGTATGCCCCTGACCTCCTGGAACACCTCTCGGCACTTCCTGGTGGACACAGAAACCCCGGCAGGTGTCCCAAAAGGAAAGGGGGAGTGGAAGAGAAATAGACAAAACACTGCCACGTCTTGCCTGTCCAGCCAGGCACTCTTTATATTCGGGGGGCAGGTTGTTGTTGACAGAGTGATAGTAGAGTTAGTGCTCTCAGCTTCTTTGAAATTGAATCTCTCTTTCTGATATGGGCACGGGAGCGGTAGAAGAACACCGGGATGCTCCAGCACTTTTTTTGGATAATAATAATTGTTGGCACAATTACCAACACTGCATTACCAAAAACCCAAACTGAGTACCATATCAATAAGTACTGCAACACTAGGGCTGGCTTCACAGAGATTCACTGTTGCACACTACAATTAGAACAGTGGTTGCACTTATCATGCACAAGAAAGACAAACAACGGCATTAATTACATCACATATAACTTTCCTGCATGCATAGGGTTCAACTAAAAGGAACAAAAACAATCCAAGCAATACAAATGTCCACTCTGGGTTCAAACAGTTAGGGTGGCACAGTTTGGTTTGGCTTCACTGAGTGTGTGAAAAACCCTTCAAAAAGCAAATTCCTCCAACCTGAAACACAGGCATGAATGACACAATTTAAAATCCAAGAGTTATGCTATTAGAGAAAGAAAAGTCACGTAAATGCTCTTTTAAAATTGCAATGTCACTTTTTGTAATACTTGAGCTCAAGCAAATTTCCTGAAGCACATTTAGGCAAGTAGCTACAATAATAATGTAGAATGTTCAGAAATGCATTTGTCTCTTCAAGATAAGCACTCTGCCAAAATACGAGGTCTGAAATACTCCAGCTGTTCTAGGAAAGCGCAGCGCTCAAAGAACAAACTCCCTGGAGAATACTAGTCACTTAGTTGCAGTCTTTTCCGAAGTGCTGGAGGAATGCCTGGTGTCAGCTGGTATAGGAACGAAGAAAATAATTGCCTCAAAAGTCCTGAATACGAGAGTGACAGCAGGGGCTGGACTGCCAAGTCAGATGCTGAGATCAGGAAGCTAAACAAAGCCAAGCCGGGAGGCATGCTTCATTCAGCTATTTATAGCCAATCAGGAAGGCAGTTGAGTTTCCACATGTGGATGAGTCACCACACCCAATTAGAAGCACATGTCTACACCTGCTCACATTAGCAAACAAGCATTGGTAAAACAAGCACTGCTAAAACCAATTGTGTAACACTGCACATTATGTTTAACCAAGAACAGAGATATGATTTAACCCTAATCCCTGGGGATGCTGACAGATAACGCAGGAGGCACCTTGGGGATTCCTGGCCTTACCCTTCCTGGCAGGGGTGGATTGCTTCTTGCCTGGAGATGCAGGCTCCTTCCCCTTCTTGCCTGGAGGTGCAGGCTCTTTCCCATTCTTGCATGGAGGTGCAGGCTCCTTCTTGCCTAGAAGTGTGGTATCCTTACCACCATGAGTAGGTGGTGCCACCACTGTCCCCGTGGACTGTTTGGCTGAGGTGCTGGGCTGGGTCTCTGGTACCCTGCTCATATGAGCAGGACGGGGTGGAGAGGGAAAGGGAAGAGGTCAAGTTGGGCAAGGAAAAGCTTTTTAGGGATGGAGGGGCGGGAGGAGTGAGGAGTGATGGGAGTGGAGGTAGAGGAATTGGTTGTAGGAGGTGTGCATCTGCTGGATTTGGGTGCAGGAGCATGGGCTGTATGCTGATGTGAGGTGGATGGCTGTTGGGTGTGTGAGTGCTTGTGTTTGTGTCCTTTAGGAGGGGGCACAGACAGGGTGGGAGAGGACAGAGGGGGCGCGTGCATGGCTGTTGTGGAGGTGTCTCCTAGTGAGGTGTGTGTGCTGCTCGGTGTGGTGATGGTGGTGGTGGATGTTGATGAAGTGCATGCAGGTGTGAGTGTGGACATGACTGGGAGGGAGGTGGTGGAGGAAGAGGAGGGGGAGACAGTGGAGGCAGTGGATGTTATTGTGTCTGAAACTGTGTGGTGATTGTGTGAGTGCTTGTGTGATGAAGTGTGGTGCTTGTGTTTGCCTGTGCCACTCTTGGGTGTTGTCTTGTGTGGATGCTCGTCAGTATGTGTGCATGGGTTGGGGTTGAGGGGACTGGGACTGGGAAGTGGCAGTTGGAGGAGGAACTGTGGAAACAGGGATAATGGCTGCCATCAGGGAGGAGGCCAGAGCCTAAATCGATCTCTTTTGGGCCACCAGTCCACCGTGAATGCCCTCCAGGAATGCATTGCATTGCTGCATCTGGGATGCCAGCCCCTGGATAGCATTCACAATGGTTGATTGCCTTACAGAGATGGATCTCAGGAGGTCAATAGCCTCCTCACTCAGTGCCGCAGGGGTCACTGGGTCAGGGGCTGAGGTGCCTGGGGTGAAGGAGATTCCCACCCTCCTGGGGGGGCGGGCACGGGCAACTCGCTGAGCAGCTACTGGGAGTGCGATGCTGGAATGGGGGATGGCGGCTGTTCTTGAAGCTGGGGTGGTCACAGAGGTGTCTGCCACCACCAGGGAGCTCCCATTGGAGGAGGTATCTGAGTCTGTGTTGTCACCTCCAGTCTCTGCTGTGGTGCTCCCCTTGCCCTCTGATCTCACTGGTTCCCTCGGTGTCGGTGGACTCTGCCTCTTGGGTCCTGTGGGGTAAAGCTCCCTCTGCCACAGGTGCCCCTGCTCCTCCAGGAGATGATGCTAATGCACACAAGGACAGGATGACAAAACAAGAAAGGGGGGAGAGACAAAGGATATACTGGGTCAATGACTGTACCAACACCACCATTGGCATACACATCACCATCACTCACAGGGAACAGACTTAAGCACTATGCTTGCACTACCAGTTATATGGCTAGTTACTAAGGCAAGATGAGGGCCACACACAACCAACTGCAGCACTCCTGGGACCCACGATGCCATGTCTGAAATGGACTGCTAACAAGCTAGGTTACCTGTATTTGCCATACACCCATTACCCTTGAGATGACCCACGCTGCAATGTCTGCCCTGGCCTTAGGGGCACCCACTAACACACATCCACCACCCAGATACCACCCCACCTGCCAAAATATGTAATGATACCCACTGTACTCATTCCCTTGTGGCTGCTGTGATTCCCTCAAGCGCCCATCCAGCTCAGGGTTGGCCACCGCCAGTATACGGGCCATTAGAGGAGTCAGGGTCCGACGGGCACCCCTTCCTCGTTGGGAGGCCATCCCCAGCTGGGCCTCCGCTGTCTTCCGTGCCCAGCGTCTCAGGTCCTCCCACTGTTTCTGACAGTGGGTGCTCCGCCTGCCATAGAACACTAGGGTCCGTACATCCTTGGCGATGGCATGCCATATTCCCTTCTTTTGATGGGCGCTGACCTGCAGAGGCAATACAGACAGGAGAACACCATTAAACAAACAGTCCAACCTGTCACACAAATGGCCCACCATACCCGTTTCCATCACCATTGGCAGACACAGCGCACACCATGTACACTGCCACTAGACATTCTCCCTACCCACTACACGATCCTTACACACGCATCTCCATGCATCCTTCACACTTGCAAGTGTACTCACCTGTTGGTCTGAAGGCCCATACAGCTGTCTTTACTGGGTAGGACCCCATCCACCAGTCGCTTCAACTCCTCCGAAGTGAAGGCAGGGGCCATTTCCCCAGTCACACAGGCCATGGTAGGTTCCAGACACAGGTCATAGCAGCACATGTAGTATAAGTGCTCTCCTGTTGAAGGTCAGGAAACAAGTGAGGAATCAGATAGAAAATGGTGGTTACGTCTGCGGCGGTGTACACTGTCACTGCCGCACAGATCCCCATTGGCCACTGTACTCCCTAGAGCCCCATATTAGCCAATGAGGACTTTCACAGCAGAGCAAGACAGCCTTCCACCACGACGCCCAACGTTGGCAGAATTACCTCACTTCCACCTGTCCCAACATACAGGACAGGTGGTCATCATTTCAGGGGGAAACATTAATATCGACAATAACTCCGTCACAGATTGGATTGGCACATACCTCGCCATTAACACTGTCCCATTACATAAGTGCACCATGTAGACTGCAGTTGTGGTTTCATTGTTCCACTTGTGACAGACTACTCACTCTTATGTCCCTTTGATACCTACCGATGCAGATGAATAGGAGGTGGAGACATACCCCGGTGTACAGACACCTGGTGGACTTAGCTACACTGGAAGACAGGCACATTATCCTCACCTATAGACTGGACAGGGCCGCAATCACAGAGCTGTGTGCCCACTTGGAGCCAGACCTGATCTCATCTATACGTCATCCAACTGGGATCCCCCCTCTTGTGCAAGTGCTGTCAGTGCTCATTTCTTGGAAACTGGTTCCTTCCAAGTGACAGTGGGCTTGGCAGCAGGAATGTCACATCCAATGCTCTCAATCGTTCTGGCAAGAGTCTTGTCTTCCCTGGTAAAACACATGTGCAGCTAAATTTCTTTCCCCCAGGTGGAAGATTTGGCCACTGTGAAGGCCAGTTTCTATGCAATGGGACATATCCCCAATATTATTGGGGCGATTGACGGGACACATATTGCGTTTGTCCCCCCCCCCACCAGAATGAACAGGTGTTCAGGAATCGTAAGAGTTTCCACTCACTCAATGTGTGAATGGTGCGCCTGGTGGACCAATACATCTCCCACGTTAATGCTAAGTATCCTGGGTCAGTGCATGATGCCTTTGTTCTGAGGAATAGCAGCATCCCAAATGTGATGGCCCAACTACAGAGGCACACAGTGCGGCTAATAGGTGAGCCTTGGTCCCTACCCACTGTATGTTAGTGTATGCCTTCTGGTGTTAACCCCATAGGATTGTGTGAGGCTAAATGTGCTCCCTCAATACTTGCAGGTGACTCTGGC
This sequence comes from Pleurodeles waltl, assembly GCF_031143425.1. Classification (NCBI taxonomy): domain Eukaryota; kingdom Metazoa; phylum Chordata; class Amphibia; order Caudata; family Salamandridae; genus Pleurodeles; species Pleurodeles waltl. The sequence goes on along the minus strand of NC_090449.1, from coordinate 798,395,690 downwards.
AACCCAAACCTATCTTGGATGCTAATCCCTGTGAGGAATGCCAGGACAGGGGCTGAGGAGCGTTATAATGAGGCACATGGGCGAACCAGATAGTAGTGACATGCTGCTTGTTGCACAACCTGACCCTCAGACGCCATGTACCTTTTCTGCAGGAGAAGGAGACTGGAGATGCCCCTGTTGCAGCAGTAGACAACGAGGACAGGTAGGATGAATAGCCTGAGTATGAGGACAACAGAACAGCAGTTTTCCATCAGTACTTCAATGACACACAGGTGAGACAGTGCAACTGCACATTTCCATGACTAACGGTGTTTTCTGTGTGGTTGTAGCATGATGGCATTGTCTTCCTTTTACCAAAAAATAAAAATATCACTCTCCCTAGATCTTTTGTACAGTCAGTTCAGTCCAATAATGGACGGACACTGAAATAAGACCATCTTTGATAAGATAGGGAGAGTGATATTTTTCTTTTTTGGTGTACTTTTCCCATTTCTCTCCCTGTATTTGTTGAGGGACCCTGGTTATTACTGAGTATTGTCTTCCTTTAATGCAGGGTCATCCCAGATTTTTCCTTCCTTTGCTGAACCCATTTTTGTTGGCTTTTAGGACTGTGCACACTTTACTCCTGCTAGCCAGTGGTAAAGTGCATGCGATCTCCTTTCCAAACATGGTGAAACTGGTATATGCATAATTGGCACATTTAAATTACTTACAAGTACCTAGTAATTGGTATTACATTCACCTAAGATGTGTAAATTAAATTCTATAAGCAGGCTATAGCACTCACCCTGCCACCCACTAGAGTAGCACTGTAAAACATATCTCAGGTCTGCTATTTCAGCCTGTAGTGCGGATTTAAAATGCCATTTTGAACTAGCAAAATAAGCCTTTTGGCAGGCCTAAACCTTCCTTTTTAATACTTCTAAACCACATATACAGTAGGTCCTAAAAGCTCATAGGGTATATCTGAGGACCGGCATCTGACTGCCAATCATAACTTCCCAGCTACAGATTCTGGACTTTACCTGGACAGTGCTCTTTGAGTCAGCAATGACTGATCCTTATTTTCCGCTAATGCAAAGCTCCAACCAGAGACCAGCTCTTCACACCAACACAGTATGTAGCATATACCATCACAAGCATTTTCCAGTGATGTATGCATGCATATATACATTGAAAAAAGGGAAAATGACTGAATAGGCCCATAAAAGGGGGTTTTCAAATGTGATTTGCGAAGCAAAGATCATTCACTGCAATGTATTAGCATTTCCAAACATAGCTTAGGAAATTTGAAATAGGGCTTAGGTTACTCTATCATATAGTATTAGGCAATCTGATTCAGAAGAGTAGTAAAGTATAATGTCAATATGTGACTGTGTTTGCCTTTCCCTGTCAAAATATATTCTAAATCTTCTAAATATTTTTATCTTCTTTATTTCTTATATCAGCACCCAAAGACAAGAAGAGAGCATTGGAGGGTGGGGCTGAGGAGGATGTCACCACCAGTGCTGTGGTGGGTGTAAGTTCCAATGCCACCACCAGAGCCGTGGCAGACAGTTTTGCTGGTCCCTGGAAGTTCTTGTTAATATTTATTTAACTAATTTTTAACTCTTCTTAATTCATTTTTCCACCTTTCTCTTATACTGTGACTCTTTTTTTGAATGCTTTCTGTTCTACTCAATGTTTTTTAATGTTATCCCACCCTGCATTATCCTTTTTTTGCTATTTCTTGTTTCTGTAGCTGACTTCCTCCTGTTTCTGTAATCTGTAGCTTAAGCTTTTTTCTGTTTGGTTATGCTGTTTTTCTCCCTTAACCTTTACTATACTCTGTGGACTGGTCCTGTAAGACTAAGATACTAGATTAGGTAGTCTACTGTGAACATTGCAGAGTTTGAAGACCCAAACAAGCTCTTCTACGCTTGTTTGTTGAGAAGGCTCTATTTCATGCTCATGCTCAGATGACAAGAGAGTGGCAAAGGTAATGCTGAACGCTCGCCAGTGTGGTGTTGTATTATCCCAGCAGTTTTAGTAACAGTGCATCATGACAGTAACGTGGCATAAGGATGGTCCCATTGCATTTGCCAAAATTGCAAACCAAATCATATGTCTACACCATCATTACACTTCAAATGACTCAGTCATCATCCTATCTCTGCCCCTCCACTACGGTTGGCTTGATTACTGGCTGTAGTTTTCAAACATTGTAAACCAGCAAAATGCCCAAAGTGATATGTTCAATGGGAGAGGAGATAATGCGAACTCAACTGTATTAATGTGTTGTGGTTGTATTTTGTTAAAAAAGGGGAGGTGTTTGTGGCATCTAAAATGTGTAATGTTGTTTTTTCTGACAGCACAGACCACCAGTGCCAGGGCCAGCGCCAGTGTGCCAGATGCTTATCTATATATATAGGGGTATGCCCTAAAGACCCTACAATACCTGAGTACAAAACAGGATAAACAGGAAAAAGGGTATATTGTGGGAAAAGATCTTGGGTACATTAATACCTAGGTGAATACTCAAATTAATCGCTGGTATACTAAATACTTTAAAAAGTTTTACAAAATTATTTTATTCAGCCAATTGCCAGAATAATCATTGCTCTCATAACTGCTACCTGAAGTGTGAGAAAACAATCACATTATACATCACACCACAAAGAGATAAACAATATAAAAAAAATAGCTGATTTAGAGAAAAAAAACAAGACAAATGTTATAGGTAGAGGCTAGCTCCAGACTTCCAAATAATTAGAACAAGGGGCTGCACTACTTTTTAATGGTGCAATCCACATGGGAGATAGTCCATCAAACGTTCTACATGGAGTACAGTCTTGTCCACTATTTTCAATTGTCTGTCCAGAGAATTACTGCAAATGTTCCAAATTTTTAAATGACTCCTCTCTGAATAGGAGCTGACACGTTTTGGCCCTAGTTCCTTGGGGACCTTCTCAGGACATTGGAAGAATGAAGAACTGGTAGTTACATCCAGCTTGGAGCCCGAAGGGCACGCAATCTTCTTCCAAAGATGATAGTTGTCTCTCACAACTGATGCACTTTCATCAAAAGCTGAAGTTAGACAAGCGTCGGGAAACTCAACCCTTGTGAAAAAAGCAGGGGGACAAATCTCCACTGCAGAAGGTGCAATACTGCATCCGCACAAGGCCAGAATCAATGGCTGAGGGGAGAGGGTAAAGTGCAGCATGATCAAAAGCGTCGTGAACAGGTAGGGGATTCCTTCATTTGCCAGAAAGGAATCAGCTAACTTTTAGTAAAGCTCACACCAGCTAAGAAATTAAATACCTGGTTGTGCTGGTGTTCCCAGCGCACCAGATGCAGCACCTGAAGGAGGGAGTCTCTGTGGTGGCAGGGATGGGTGATGGTAAGTCACGTTGATTGGTTATTGACAATTACTAGCATACCATCTGTATTTGGTAAGGCAGGCAGATCCCTCCCACCAATCCATCATCATCCAATACCTTCCTGTCCATTACAATTCATGAGTTTCAAGTCCAACCCATTGCCCTGATGTGATGATGATGATGACCCCACTTTACTGCAGCATGGGTCAATCCAGCACTGCAGTGTTGGCTGTGCTATGTGCGTCTGTTTCTTTTAATGTATCATTTACAAAGCTTTCAATGGATTGCAAACTGAAACAACAACACTGTGTCTTTCTCTCTCCTCCCAGTGTCCACTCAATCACCTCCTCCTAATACAAGCCATATATGTTCCTAACCTCTGTCTGCATTGAAAAAAAATATTCTTGGCATGTGCCAATGTTACAGCCAGGACAAGTAGTTTATACTTCATATGCTTCCATAATGGATTTATACCTGTTCAAATTTGACACTCCTCATCTTTCAGTTTCAACTACAGTGACTGACTAAGCCTAAGCTGCATCATCAGTGAACCAACCACTTCCCCAGTATTGTGAGCAAAACTCATACCGTACCTACCCAGGCTTTTCCCTGTAACTTACCCTGCTGCAGCAGACTAAGGGCCTGATTGAGAGAGTTTGGTGGAGGGGATTACTCCATCATACATATGACAGATATCCCATCCACCGTTTTATGAATTGTAATACAGCGGGTGGGATAGCTGTCATGTTTGTGACAGAGTAAACCATCTGTCAAACTAAATCAGTCCGTAACTTAAGTGCTCTTTCCTTTTCCTTCACTTAGTGCCAAGTGAATGTATTTGATTTTTTTTTAAATGTGTTTGAGGGTGAGGCCAGGAAGTAAAGTGGGATTAAGGGGGTCATTACAACCCTGGCGGTACAAGACCGGCAGGGCTGTAATGACGTAAGCACCGCCAACAGGCTGGCAGTGCTTCTCTAGTCATTATGACTACGGCGGAAGCGCCGCGGTCACACCGCTGGGGCTGGCGGTTTTCCACCACAATGGCCCCAGCGGTAGTAATCCGCCAGGGCAGCGCTGCTAGCAGCGCTGCTGAGGGGGTTACGAGTCCCCCTACCGCCAGCCTTTTCCTGGCAGTTTGAACCGGCGGTACGGGGAGTCACGGGGCATAGCAGACAGTGAAAAGCGCGACGGGTGCAACTGCACCCTTCACACGGCCGCAACACCGCTGGCTCCATTTGGAGCCGGCTCCTGTGTTCCGGCCAAGATCCCCACTTGGCCGGTGGGCGGAAACTAGGTTTCCACCCACCGGCCTAGCGGGGATTTCCAAATGGCAGCGGTGGGGGTGTGGCTGCACTGGCGGCCGCCCGGCGGTCCGATCTTGCCGAGCGGCTGAAGCCGCCCGCCAAGGTCATAATGAGGGCCTAAGTGTCTGTGATTTTGTCTTTTGCTATGGGATACTCTGTGACGAACATGCCCCACAAAAATCTATATATCTCGTTTCTTGCCCTGTACTGCAGTGCATCATTTTTTCCACAAGTCCACTTAAGACAGACAGGATATTTGTTAGACATCATGGGTGTGACATATAATCATCTGCCTCTCATAGTCAGGAAAGAATTGAAAGCATTTGGAGAAGAGCAAGGTGTTGGAATCAAATATAATTCTTTTGTCCATTACAGCTGCCCCAGCTGAAACAGGCAGAATAGCAAACTTGTAGTGCACCCAATGCACTAGCTAGCACGCTTCCAGTCCTTTAGTACAACAAGAATAGAATATGTGTACTCTATAGTAGCTGATGATTCACTTATTAAACTGTGTTCTTTTTATTTCTTTTTTCAATATTATGCTGCCTTCTTTCAGCCAATCAGTGGTTTGGTTTTCTGAGGCATGTGTTGTAATCATGTCCCTCCCTGTGAGTGACTTTCGTAATCATCACATAAAAAATTCCAATGACCCTAGGTGACCAGCAGCAATGTACTTATACTGAGCCACTATGTAATTCTTTTTTTTTAAAGTGTTTGCACAGAACATTATTTGCCATTTGTCTTTTTTATTGTTTTTTCTTTCTTGATGTAGCTACTCCGGCTGGTCCTCCTCCACCACCGATGCGGCAGGAGATTGCAGTCCAGCTCCAGCAGGAGCGGCTGAAGGCCACCAGGCAACATTACCAGCGGCTAGTGTATGAGGAGGGCCTGGCTCATGCCCCTGCTCCTAAACCTGGGCCCAGTTCTACCAGCCAACCAGCTGTGCCTCCAGCCTCCAGGCCACACCAGTGCCATTGCCAGCCTGGAGCTGCCTGTTCTCGTCCCGCCTACCTTTCAGACATTGCACATTTATTTGTACATTGGCTGGGCATGTGTAAAGATGTGGGAGAGTGGTGGGCCTGTTGTGGGTGGAGAGAGTACATTTTACAGTTTATAATTTATATTTTTTACATATTAGTAAAAAGGACATTTTTAAAATCCACTTTGTCTGAAGTGTTTTTGTGTTTTACTTTGCCCTGATGCCTTTTCATGCAACCTGCCTTTTTAATCTATATTTCTCTAAGTGTATGCCAGTTAGTATGTTGACATCTCCTATATTGCCTACAGAAGCATAGATAAACAAGGAAGCACTTAGCTCAACTGCAGTAGCTCACTTTACCCCATTGTTCTCTTACTGAAAAGATGAAGTGGTGGCTGCTCCCTCTGTCAATCTTCCAAGTTCCAACACCTTACTGAAGGGTTTCCCACAGTGTCTCCTTTATGGTACTGGTAGTGCGCTAACAGGGAAGGGCTCAGAGCGAGCTCCAACTCCAACCTGGGTGATCTGATCTCCACCTGTAGGATTAATCAAAAGGATCAAGGCAACTAAATTGAAAGAACAAATTAGAGTTAGTAGGTTATAAATGTACACCTATACTTTACCTGTAGAAAGACTGAGGACGTATTCTACCACCATGACACATCAAAGAAAACATCAAATCAAAAACTAGCAATAAAATCAGGACCAGAGCCATGTAGAGCTCCCGTCATGCTCCATGGCACACTGACAGGGAAATGACAGAAGCAAGATGGCGACGGATGTCTGAGTGGGGCTGCATGATATGAGCCGGACCCGAGATAGAGGATTAGGATGGAGACTGCCAGGTGGGCCAATGCACTGATTGTGCTCAGAATTGGAGCATATTCCCATATTCCTGAGCACCGGACGAGCTGTACTCGGAGTGTGGAGGTCTGCCGAACAGACCTCAGCTGCCTGGTGGAGCGGGAGTGTGAGCAGTCTGGGAGCTGGAAGAAAGCCTTGAAAGCAGGACGGGAGAAGTGATCCCATTGACAATGCAACACAACGAAACATACCGGCACTCCGCTGGCCATAGCAAGATCCTTATGCTCAGGAGAAGAATGCAGACCCCACCATCACAGTCCAGGTAACAGTGAAGGAGCGAGTGGAAAGGCTGGAGAAAAACCCCAGGACCCCATGTGACGTGACATTTGATTTGATGTGGTGTGCCTGGTGTGTGAAGGGCGCTAAAACCAGCGCAATTGCTATGAGCAGGGACTAGCAACTAGGAGGACACTAAACAAATAAGACCGTGGCCCTTCGAGCACTTCTGGCACCCCTCCCCCTCAACTGAAGCAGTGAAGGCTCATTAATGCTTATCAAAGGCAAAGTAACGAGGGAAAACAAAGGACAACCTGGTGACAAAAGTAAATCTAAAGGGGAAAAAAGGGAAGAGAGAGAAATCCTGACTGCTTCGCTTCTGGTCCCAATAAGGGGACATAGAGGGGGCATAGAGGCACAGCATTTGGATCCAATATTAAATAAATGAACTATTCAGTGAACCAGCTGCACTAAAACCACAACAACAAAGTTGGGGAAGGTGGAAAGCAACCCAATAGGGAAACACTAGGTTACCCTTCAGAGGGAATAGATCGAGTAGGCGTCGAAGAAGCAGTTTGTGCAGCACAAATGCAGCTTGCAACCCTCTTGTGATATTCTGGTCCTCTCTACTACTGTATAAGCGTAGCAAATCAATCACAGGAGAACCAAGGAATGAAGCGGTTATCCAGAGATGGGCCAATGAAAACATGTGCCCCATCTAAACCGACTAAATCAGCCAAGGGCCAAACAATATTGGCTTAGAAGGCCTTAGGGAGTAAGGATACTTCACCAACCAACAGACTTGGTGCACAGCAGCATGCTACTGGCACAGGTATATTGGAAGAAGAGACCAGCTTAATCTCACCAGTATCATCAACGAGATCTGATACATCACAGTTGGCAACTTGGGAACCAAGTCTGGCTCCGTCAGTAAAGACAACAGAGGAACTGTTATGCGCCAGGTGTAATGATAGCCACCCCTCACAAGAATGCAACCAATCAGGTGAATTTCCCCAGGCACCAAACTTTTCATTTCAGGAAAAAGAAAACCTCCAAATTAAAACAACATGCCCTTTTTCTGCATGGGTAACTTCCAGTCAAATGCATCTACCAAGGTACCAGCAGCTCCTGCAGGAAAGTCAGCAGCAACTGAGAGGCAAGCACTGAGTATTTTAGATGGAACAGAAGCCCTCAAGGAATTCGAAGCTTCCGTGCCCACAACACAGGAAGGATTAAGAAACAGAGCAAGTCAGCCCTCGTCCAGGTCAGACCATCAGAGCATCAGTTTTAAGGGCGAATCAGTTCATTTTGCAGATGAAATGCCAGATGGCTCCTCCAAGACAACACCATCAATAGAAGTTATGCTGAGACAGGTACTACTGGAACTCCGAGAGTTGAAGCTGTCCCATCTAGAAGCATACCAAAAAACTAATTGGCAATCGGGGCAGATTAACAGCAGCATCACGCAGCTTACCTCATTCATCTCCCACGTGGAACAATGGGTATCGAATCTGGAGGACTTCAAGAGCAGAGACAAAACTAGTATTTCAAAAAAGCAGAAAGATTTGGAATAACTCCAATTAAAGTACCAGAGGATCAAGAATCAGGATCAACAGTAACCAGATTAATCACAGAACTGGTGTTAAAGCATGTACTCCTGGAATTATCGAGTCAAGAAGTGTTTCTGACTATATCTTGTGCACATTGAGTACCACCAATAAGGCCCACAAATTAAAAGTATCCTTGTACAATACTTGTCAAGTTTGGGGGCTACAGAGTAAAGTAAAGAATTCTTTCACAAGGAATCAAGACTAAAAACTTCAGTACTCCAGAATTGTCCTTTTGTGTGTTCTCGGACATGTCTATCATGACAGTATGACGTTGCAAAGAATGTGTTCGGCTGATCGATGATTTCAGGCAGCACGGAGCTCCAGAAGGGATTGTTCAGCAGTCAAAATTAAGGGGGTCATTATGAACACGCCGGTAAACACCACCGTGTTCATGCTGGCGGTCTTTCCATAGACTGCCAGCACCCTTGAGACCCCGCCGGCCGCATTACAAACATTCTGCTGGGCCAGCGGGCGGAAACATTGTTTCTGCCCATCGCCCAGCAGAATGCAGGGCCAGGTCATTGCTGATGGCTCCACCGTTGTCAATGCCTCAGTGCAGCGGGTGCAGCAACACCTGTAGCGCAAATCACTGCCTGTAAATCGGGCCCATGCACTGATTAGTACCATAGCTTACTAAACTCAAGGATGGCGGGTGCATCAGCAGGCAGATGTGGTATGTGTGTTTCTAATGCATTATTCAAATTTATACTCTGCCGCAGTGACGGTTCCACAGGACCAGGTTATTTCATATTTAGCAACTACTAGACTGCCCACTCTAGATAATGAATCTAGGACCACAGCCAAGCACTCTATCAAGCTGGTTGAGACCAGGGAAGCGATTAAAAACTACCCAATGGGAAAGTGTGGAACCGATAGGCTACCTGCAGAGCTATACATACGTATTGCTGATCACATCGCCACCCATCTTACTTATTATATTTAATTAAATATTAAATGGGGGTGAAGTGCCAACTACCTTCAGTACAACTGTAATTGTATCTTTTCTAAAGAAAGATATGCCTCCGGATAAGCTGGGGTCCTATCAACTTATCAGTCTTCTCAATAACGGTTACAAAATATTTTCAAGAATTATGGCAGCCAGGATTACTCAACTGGCTCAGACACTTGTGCATACAGATCAATTTGGTTTCAGGCCAGGTTGAATGGAGGCTAATACTACTTTTTTAATACAATCTATTGACTATTTTACTAGAATAAGACGCAGGCTGCTGTTTTAATGCTAGATGTAGAAAAGGCGTTCGACTTAGTCTGATAGGAGGTACTATTTACTATTTTTCCCAGATTTAATTTCCCTGAAAAAATGGTGGGAGTACTTCGAAATCTTTATTGGACCATAGAAGAAACTATTTTGGTAAATGCATGAGTAGGAGGGAAAGTTTCAATTTCTCGCGGGACGCGCCAGGGGTGCCCAATGTCTCCGGTTCTATTCACACTGTTTATAGAACCCTTAGCAGTGGCACTACATCAAGATGCTAGAATCATACTGCCTTTGCAGGGTAAGCCCAAACAAAAGTTGTTTGCTGATGATATGATTCTGTATCTGTTAGCAGAGGCATCCAATTTAAGGGGTGCCTTGGATAAGATTAAGAAATTCACAGAACTGGGGCGGTACCTGGTAAATAGTGTATAATCAGAGGTACCCCTCTTCAATAGTTTGGATTTGGTATTGCTGGAGGACATGCTGGCTCAGCACCTTGCCCAGTGCCCCATTAGATACCCATGTATCTAAGTTTTGCATAACTACAAGGAACTTTGGGGGTCATTTTGACCTCAGCGGTCTTTTTCCAAGACCGCCGAGGGACCGCTGTGCAGAAGACCGCCAGTGTTGGCGGTTTGCCGCTTGGCCTATTATGACCGTTGGCAGCTCTCCGTCCTTTTGCGGATGGAGAGCCGCCAACAGCCATACTGGCGGGCTGCGGGGAAGTGGAGGTTGCTCCACCTCCACCGCCACGCCAACAGAACCCCGCCCAGCGAATCACATCCTGTGATTCGGCGTGGCGGTGTTCTGTTGGCGGTGTGGTGTCGGCGGAGCAGCCCCCATGGCTCCCGTCCCCTCCCGGAGGATCGTCGGACCAGGTAAGTCGATCCGTGAGGGGAGGGGGGTGTGGGGGTGTTGTGTGTTGTGTGCGTGCATGGGGGTGTGCGGGTGTATATGTAGAGAGGGGTGTGAGTGCATGTATGTCTGTAGGTATGTCTGTATGGATGTGTGCGTGTATGTTTGAATGTGGATGTGCGTGTCTGACTGTTTGTGAGGATGTTTGCATGTTTATTGGTGTGTGTGCATGTATGTGTGGTGGTGGTGCCTGCGTGCGTGTTGTGTGTGTATGAGTGATGTTATGTTGGGGGTCAGAGTGGGGAGGGGGGTCCTGCCACCCTTGGGGGGTGGCGGGGAGTGTAGGGGAGGGAGTCGGGGTGGGGGTGGGGGGTGGGGTAGACCCCTATCAGTGCCAGGGAAGGAATTCCCTGGCACTGATAGTGCTTACCGCCATGGATTTCATGGCGGTTTCAAACCCCATGAAATCCATGGCGGTCAGCCGGGTCCAAATACCGCCTGCGGTATAGTGACGGCCGCCGGGCTGGAGACCCTGGTCTCCAGACCGGCGGTCGACTCCGCCATGGTGGGCGGAACGGAGAACCGGCGGATGACCATGGCGGTCTTACCGTCGCTTCTCCGCCTTCCGCCAGGGTCATAATGACCCCCTTTATGTATTAAACTACCAGTGCACTCTCAATAAAGTTAGAAGTATACTTCACCGATGGCAAGTCTTCCCGCTCTCAATTATTGGTCGAATTTCTTTGATCAAGATGATGATTCTTCCTCTCTTTCTTTTTGTATTCTTAAATGTGATCATAAATGTTCCCCAAAATGTCTTCAAGGAAATTGGCCAGATATTACTTAAAATCATTTGGTCAGGGAAAAAACCCTGTATCAAATTTGAGATATTGCTGATCCCATCCCATAATATGGACACAAACTTCTACCTAAAATAAATGATGACGGACGATAGTGATCAACTATTCTTTTTCCTTAAAATTCCGGGACTATTCAAAAGTACTAGATAAAAAAACTCCCCAAGTAGTGACAGCCAGATTTCATCAACTTTAAGAGGAGTAGCAACTCCACTGAATCTATCATTACCGCTTCAGGAATGTAAGACATGGGGAATGCAGATGGAAACAAGATATATCAAGGAATGAGAGAGTTTAGGGTTCCTATCACTCAATGATAAGTAACTTAGTAACTTTAGGACAAGTAAAAACATGGGAACAGCTTAGTTTAGACATTTCCCAGAGATCCCAAAATGGCTCTATTTTTCATATCTTCAAACTTACTATTTATTTCGATCAGTGTTGACTACGGTCAGTTCAAGTGCCCCTCCTGGATCCGAGACAGTTGTTTGAAGGGTCATATAGGGGTGGGAAACTGGTACCAGACATTACATCAACTCCAAGTAAAATAAATTCCAGATTCTTTGAATGCGGTCGAAAGAAATAGGAAGTAAAATTGACAAGTGGGTATAGAGCCAATATAATGCATGTACCCACAAAACTATTGGGGGGAACATTTTTAAAGAATGGCTTTCATTATAAAATGGAGTTTATATTATACAACTGTTCAGGTCCAGAAAATGTTTCTATCAGCATCAAGAGTTTGTTATAGATGCCACCATAATGTGGGGGATTGGCCAAATGTACATTTAGTTGTCCTATTCTACGGAAATTCTGGGAAAAACCATTTGATTGTTTAAGTGCCCAAATAGGTGTAGGGATGAGGATGGATCCCTTGATGGCTCTTTTGGCATTCCTAGTAACCCCAGACTTTCACTACATCAAAAGCAGAAAGTTTATATAGCTTAATTGGTTACAAAATAGTTGATATTACAGCAATGGAGAATGGCAGCACCTCCAGCTTTTGAAAGGCGGAAAAGTAAGATGATGCAAATCCAGGCTAGGGAAGAGAGATATGCTCAAGGGATGGGTGCAATGCACAAATTCTCCAGAATATGGGGAAGAGTGGGCCGCATCAAGAGCTCATCCAAGAATGTGATCCAGGAATCTAGAATAAGACTTTTACACCAACTGATAAATCTATTCTAGTGTTTGTACACTAGCCTTTCACACCTGTGTGAAAATTTGTTTGATTAAATGAAAATATATTTTTAAAACATAGATAATTAAGTTTTGAGCAATGGTGTGCATGGAATTTGAAAACCAAAGCTATGAAATCCTCATATCACGAAAAATGTATTCAAAGTTTGTACTCTGTAGTCAACAAGGTTAAGCAGTTTATTGACACATAACAAATGCATGAATGGTGATTTGTTGACTATGAGGAATGATGTTTGTTCTTATGCGTAGTTGGGTAAGTGGGACTAGTGTGGGATATTGCTCAGGTAATAGAAGATCCTGCTGTGACTTTGTGTTGCATTTAACCACATCTGCCCCACCAAGTGTGGGATATATTTGGTGTAAATAAACTTTAGTCACACATCAGTAAATCACACAGCCCCGGGGAAGAGAGTTAGGGGTTTGATGAATGGATGGGAAAGGAGATTTGGGGAAAGGTGTGACAAAGACAAACACAACAACAGTATCCATCAGGGCAATGAGCAGCATATCATCATCATCAATCAGTTCTGAAAGGAAACAAATGAAGGAATGGGTATCACACAGTTCAATTGAATGCATTGCAAAAAGTACTTATTCCCCAGGGACCCAAGGTATTAAATATCAAAATGTTCTGTCATCTAGGTGTGAAACGATGGGGTGAATTGAACCCACCCAGTCCTAAAAAATGTGATTGTTAAAAGAGCAATTATACTGTACTGCCAAATTGGGTGGTGCAGCTGCATTATCCTCTGAATGTCCGTCAATTTTAAGTGCCTGTTTCAAGACGGGTCTGGTAGGTAAGTAGGAGTGCTGAGCTCATCTTTTATTCATGCACGAGAAGAGAAGGTCTGCTGATTGTAAAACAGAAACTGTATTGGAGAGTCAATGAGAAGGACAGAAGGAAGGTTATCTTCATGAGGGTTGAACCAAAAAGACTCAAAGGCAGAGCAAAAAACAAGAGGACTCAAAGTTTCACATTTCCCACCGGTGAAAGCCACACACTCATCAGCATTTCCCAAACCAATGCCCCTCTATCCATTTCACATGGCTGAGTACTTGGCCTCAGAGTCATGGTTTCCATTTGAAGTTGATAATTCCCTTCTTCTAGCTATTGTTGATGTGGTAATCCCACACTAAATCCATCCATCCCCCTCCTCCTAACTCCGTCCCAGTCCTGACATGAGCAAGATGGATGTGTAGTGCACTGCAGGTTAAGACCAAGTAAATCACCATCAGGAAAACTGATCACCCATCAGGCACCAAACATTGCAAATCACCAAACTCAAGCTTACTTTTAATTGAACACCTTTCACCCCTGTCTGCCACCACATAAATCACCTATCATCACTCACAATCTCTCACTCATTGTTGTAATAGTTGTACTTAGTTACAGTTACCTCTTCCAATAAAAGCACAGGTTGGTTAGGCCACACTATTGTATCTTTGATGCAGTCAACTCATTGGAATTTGGTATTGGCACTCTTATAAATAAATGATTTTTTGGGCCAGCCCTGCTAAGTGACGCAGACTAAGGATTGGTATGCGAGGGAGGCAGACATTTTCTACAATGTCATGATGGTATTGTTGTAGACGCTTCTTCAGTGCACACTGGTCCAACTCCAATCCAGCCATTTATATGACTAAAAATATTTGGAGCACCATATAATTAAATCCAAAAACAACAAATTTTCCACTAGCTTATTTTTTTTCTTTTTTTTTTCTTTGTAAAGAAAGATGTTCAATGAGAAATTATTAAAAATGTTCTATGGTGGCACTGGCATTCTAAGTCTGCGAGGTAGAGTTCATCCTCAAAGTCATCTGGTTTACCCAGAAGGTGGTCGGCTAACACACTTGATTCTGACTAATCATTCTCCTTCTGTGATGTTTCAGAAACGGTGTGATCAGGTGGTATGAAATGTTGGTTCATTTTGATTATGGTTAATCACTCCATGTTTTGAGGCGGGAGACTGGTCCTTCTCACGGTAACAACTGTGCCAGCTGCACTAAACACATACTCAGCAGCCACACTGGCTATAGGACAAACCAGATACTTTATTGCCATCCGGCTGAGCTGTGGCCATTGGCGTATTTTCCCGTAGCAATACACCAATGGTTTTTGAGATACATAGACCTCTTTTGCGTCATCTAGATACTCCTGGAGCATCCATTGAATGGTCATTGGTGCTGTCCACTTGCTTGACCTCTTTTGCAATCACCTCTGCACTGGACCTAAAACCTGCCCCTTGAAACCAAGCAAATGCAGAAGTTGGGTCCAATTCTTCTGTTGCTGTTATTGCCAGTGTTCGTGCTGCTGGTGTTGGCTGCTGTGAGACAAGGCTTCCCTCTCTGAAAGTTGAAAGTGACACCCCAGAACTTCAGAGTGGGACTCTAAGTTCCAGATGTTCTTCTTCCAGGTCTCCAGCTTGCTCAACAATCCACCACTTACATTTTGAAACACCCTCTTCAGAAAAAGGAATGAAAGTGAGATTTTTTTTTTGTAGCATAGATCAAGTAGGGTGGCACAGAAGTACTGTTTGGACAAGATAATGTAATTTTGCAGTCTTGCATTACAAGCCAAGCGATAGCTTAAGCTCTCAACCAAGGCATGTATATCTGGGTTTTCATTCACACCTCCAAGTGCAAACCTTTCACACACCTTCTTTAGCTAGTCCTATAGCAGATGCAACAACTGGATAGCTTGGCCCATCGTACAGTACTCCTTGCTAACTTCCTATATGAAAGCCTCAAAAGGGAGCAGCATTTGTGTGAGGCATTTGACTAGGCCCCGTTTGTCTGCATCCATGGTCATAATTTCCCAGTTGCATCTCCTCCTTTTAAAAGACATAGGCCCATATTTATACTTTTTTTGGTACCGCATTTGCATCACTTTTTGACACAAAAGAAATGCACACTTACAAAATATAATTGTATTTTGTAAGTTTGCGCCGCTTTTCCATAAAAAAATGATGCAAATGTGGCACCAAAAAAGGTATAAATATGGACTATAGTCATTGACCTGTTTGTACTGCTCAAATGGACATTGCTACATATACTAGGTTGAATTCCAACGTCTTGGCATCTCCTGTATCTAGGCTTTAACTGCAACTCTATTAGCACGCTGAATAATCCGCAACTGCTTCTGGGCTTTAAAAGAATGGCTGAAACTAGTGCAGATTCATCTGCAGGTGGACAGTATGTTGCTGACTATGCCTTCTTTTTGAGAAACTCCTGAAAAAACAGGTTAATGCAGTGCTCCAAACACATGACCCTGAAATAGCCACCATCTGCCATGGCCTTGACTGTGTTACTGTCATTGTCCGTGGCAAAAAATCCAATTCGTAGACCTCTGGTCACAGCCATTCAGACACCTTGCTATTAAATTTGTCCAAGATGCTTGTAGCTGTATGTGATTTCTCTATGGCGAACATGGTACTGTGCATGCCACTGAACACTCTTACAAATTTCTTCAGAGCAAAGACCTATAGATAGCTTTTGCTTTACCCCCACAAAAGAGATCCACCATGCAGTGATGCACATGTAATCAGTAGCCTGACAACTGGTCCACATGTTTGTAATCAGGTGGATAGTGTGAATAACACGTTGCTGCAAAGCTTGTCCAATCAATTGCAGCACATTGTGATGCAGCACTGGAACAGAAACTCTGGCAAAATAGGTCTGACTTGGAACCTTCCGATTAGGGCAGATGGCTGCCATATATTCTAAGAATCCCACTCCTTCCACAAAAGAAAATGGGAGGAGGTCCAGTGCTAACATTTTTCCGTGCTTCCCATTGTACAAATGTGCCATTGCGTAGTTGCCATCTAGGTCCCCTCCTGCCTTAACCTGCCTGTAATACTTGCCTGAATTCTTTTCTTTTCTGGGGCCTCTGTGGCAGGCTACATTTGAGAAGAAGGTGGTGGTAGACTAAATATGCTGTATGCCATAGTGTCTCCAACTGACTCTGAGCCTTCCTGTGCCATTGTCAGGTTGCTGAGGCAGGTGATTCTGGTGCACTGCTGGGGGCAAGGATGCTCTTCTTCCTCACCTCCCATTGTGATTGGACCACTTATGGCTGATGTTTCTTGGCTTTCCTCACCGTTATCACCACAACCACGTCCAGCAATTTCTTTAAGGGGCTCCTCCCACCAGATTGCGTGATGTTTTTTCATATGGGTTATTCGTCCTCAAGTACCATAATGTGTGCCGGGCTTACTTCGACGGACACTTGCATGACAAATTGAGCATATTGCAATGTTCCTGTTTGCTAAACATAACAAAGTTCCAAACTGGGGAGAAGTACTTTCTTACTGGGCCAATGCTTGAAGACGAACTGGAGGTGGGTGGGTGTGATGTTGATTGCCTCTCTGCAGTGCATACATCTACTGAGGCAGGGTTTGGTGCAGGTCTCAGCTGTGATTTTACAAATATGTGAGCTGCTGGTGCTACCTGTGCCACATACCTTGGAGCAGGCTGAATAGCAATGTCAGACTATCTGTGCCAGCTTCCACAATGACTGGCTAGTTGTTGTCATCCTCCTCATCATCCACTTCCATGATTTTAAGGCTTTCAGGAACTTTTTCCCTTGCCTCTCCTGGCATCTCTCAGACTCTGCCGGGTTCCACTTCATGTCCCTATTATCGTCATCAGAAGTGGTGCTTAAAGAAGAGTGCTTGATGAAGATGGTGAAGTAGTACCCTTCCTTTTTCTTGCTGGAGATCTGGGCCATTGATTTTAAAAGAGAAAATTCTTGCTTGGCAGGAAGCTTGACCTCCTGTTCTGCTCCAACTTCATGATGATCTACTATTGCTGGCTGCAGCAGCGGTCCACTTAGCTCTGTTTCCTGAAACAATTGGGTATTACTTTGCAAAAGGGACAAATCCAATTTAACATCACAGCTCGCCGGTGTTGCCATGACTGCAGTGGCTGCCTCACTGACAGACATGGTCTTGGGTTAAGGTTGGGGTGGTGCTAGTGATGCAGGAGTGCTGCTCCCAGGTAGCTCCCCAGAGGCCGGTGTGGCAGGCACATGTCTCCTAAAAAAGGTTGCGGTTGGCACGTCACTGGTGCAACACTGCTTCTTCTCACTGACCACTTTCATTGGGAGCAACTTTCTTTGAGGTCATCTAAAAGCCCTCCGTTGGCAGTGGCACTAACTGCACAAGCCAAAGAGATTGGAGGACTGAAATCACTATACAGGCCTTCTCTTTGGCAGAACTGTAGGTGATGTCTCTTCTTCTGTTGTGCACCTAAAAGTAACCATGCAACCAAAGCAGGAAAAACATTTAGTTAGTGACACATGGCATTGTTGCAGGTTTAAATAGTATAGACAAATACAGTATTAGTGTGGTTGGTTACTTATGTAATAAATACTAATTTTATCAAACATAACACCATAAAATTTCATTTTAAATCAGGCAACACAGCATGCTCATACAGCTCTGTGCTTTATCTCCATTTGTTTTTAAGGAGACACCTGTGGTAGTCACAGGGAGATGCATTGGTAAATGGAATAATCCTTAAAAAACCTATGGCAACAAGGTGATCCTGGGGAAATGGAATAATCATTAAAAAAAGAAATTATGTTGCTGAAGTGTCTGCAGTTAACCGCAGCCAGGGTGTCCAGTAGGAAATGGAATTATACACTTAAGGAAACTGCATGCTGTAGCGTGGCTGTGCACTTATGGTGGATAGATGGATGGATGGCTGGCTCAAGGGCAAATGCAGAATTAAATAAATTGAAAGAATAACATTTTCTTTAAAATATAAAAATGTCAAATAAAAATAAAAAATACATAATATAAACATGTAAATAAAAAGCAAGAAATACAATTAAAATTTTTGAATAAAAAAATAAAAAACAAAAATGAAAATAAATAAATTAAACAAATGATCAATCATTGCTGATGTCTGTATGTAAAGACAAGAAGAAAGAAATGTATTGTGAGGAAAGGAGGTGCATAATAAAAAATGCAGAAAAAGGATGGAAATAATATAAGCAATGTTCATCAGAATCGTATTCTATTATTATACATATATCACAATGATCCCCAAGCATATCAATATTAAACTGGTATCACATCAATCCATCCATGCCTATGGCAAAGGCACACTGGTTGGATGCATAAAATGGCAACCAGCCACATGGTCAAACAACAACAAAACAGAGAAAGGAGGCATAAGAAACAAAGAACAGATGCAAGCCTATGGCAAAAACACACTGGCTGGATGCACAAAATGGCCACCAGCCACATGGTCAAACAACCAAAACTGACCAGCAAGGAGGCATGCCAGACAAAGAACACGTGCAAGCCTATGGCAAAAACACACTGGTTAGATTCACAAAATGGCCACCAGCCACGTGGTTAAACAACAGCAAGAAAGGAGGCATGGGAACAAAGAACGCATTTAAGCCTTTGGCAAAAACACACTGGCTGGATGCTCAAAATGGCTGCCAGTCACATGGTCAAACAGCATCAACAGCGAGCAAGATGGCATGGGGAGCAAAGAACACATGCAAGCCTATGGCAAAGACACACTGGCTGGATACAGAAAATGGTCAAACAACAACTGCTAACAAGGAGGCATGGAGGACAAAGAACACATGCAAGTCTATGAACACAGCCTACACAAAATGACCCTTGCCCACACGCATGGAGAACAAAGAAAAATGGTGGACAATGACAAACAAACACACTCACTGGTCAGAGAAAGGAGGCATGGTAGTAACACTAAAGAAAGCATTAACATTATTTCAGCAATGCAAAACACAACCTTAACTGAGCTATAAAATATTTACAACACACATCCTCCTATGCCATCAAATATTACCCTGCAACATATACACTTTCTGCAAAACAATGAAATACAAACTATAGCCAACATTTCTAATGTAACCCAGTGCCATCTCTTCCCTAAATTAAGTTTTAGAACCATATACCACAGAAACATTTATTTCATGCACTGATGACTACCAGTACTGGGCCTGCTGGCTAGATGGCTTGTTGAAAGTCTAGGCCACATGCTAAAATAAATGAATATTGCAAATGTAACAAACATGGAGAAAAGGTACTGAGCTGTGCAACAATTTTCCTTTACAAAAGATGAAAAATCAATGAAATGCAAAGAAATAACTAGGCCCCTACTTAAACACCAGGCCACTCCAGATTTAAAATGCATTCCTGAGCAACCAAACAACACACTTATACCACAGTTTTTGAACTTACTTGTGTAATATCACAAAAACACAGGCCCTCATTGTGAGGCTGGTGGCTGCAGACAGGGAGGTCCGACCACCCCATTATGACCCTGGCTGATCTGCCACGGTCATACCACCGACACCGCCAGGCTGCAGCCAGCCTGCAGTCTGGCGATCCCAGCAGTTGTAATCCTCCAGGGCAGCGAATTACGGGCAGTGAAATGCATGACAGGTGCTGCTGGCTTCAATGTTGTGGTGAGTTTTCCACGGGCCAGCAGGCGGAAATGCTGTTTTCGTCTGCTGGCCCAGCAGAAAACTCCTAATAGGGCAGCAATCATACAGCCGGCGGAATGATGGTGCCCTCCGCTTCAAACTTCCAAAGTCGTAATGAGGGCCACAGTCTTAAGATCTAAAGGTATAAATCCAAGAGAGTGATCCATTCACCTCAAAATCAAAGTGAAAAGTGACCAGGAGATGGACAAAGCACTGAGAGGAGCCTGCTGGACAGGAACAGGAAGATGGAGACTCTTGGCACTTCCTTCCTGTTTGAAAAAAGAATATGCTTCCCACATTAAAAAAAAAAACTTAAACGTTCCAATGGAGAAGGAAATGCACTCAAGAACCTCTTTTTGACTAGATTTAGATGCATCTTGAGAAGAAAATCTACTCGAGGTGCAGTCCTGCTTGCGAGCGGCACTGTTTTTGCTGCCGTCACGGCGGGAAGCTGCGTGAGCGGGTGCTAAGTCTCTTGCGCGCTTGCTCACTCATTGGTGGACGACACTCATGAGTGCCAAAAAATCTTGCATGAGTGACTGGAAAAAAAACTGCTTCACGCAGGAGAGCACAGAATTTGGGGACTTTGCGCTACTCTGCACAGCGCCCAAATTCTGAAAACTCTGCAAGCAGGGTGGAGTTTTCCGCCCGGACCTACTAATTTAGAAAGTAAACTTTACACCAGGACAAACAGAGCCCCTGTGTATGACCCGAGCTTCATTGTGGTCAGTCTGAAATTTTACTTTAACCTGATCCAGCATGACCAGGTAACCACGAGCAGTGTTCTGTGCTTTTTGGTGCTATTTTTACCTAAAAAATTGAAAAGTCACTGTACCATCTCTACTTATTGCATTTTTGTCATTTTGGTGTAATTTTATTAAAATTTACTCTAGTTTTCTAAATTCTTTTGGAATTTTTATTGTGTTGTGTTTTTACTTTATTCTGTTTGATTGCTGCATAACTGATTTACACATTGCCTCTAAGTTAAGCCTAGCTGGTTTATGCTAAGCTTCCTAAGGGTAAAGCACAGGTTTATTTAGTGACATTAGTGGTTCACTCTGACAAGGATTGTTTTTATTATTTGAGTGAGGCACCCCCTCAAATAATAACCCAATTATCTACACTGGGCATAGTATAATCCAAAGAATGTATAGTATAGAGATTGAAAACGTTAGTGCATTATTAAGCATAGCATTGGGATTTCTGTTGTAGTTAATTTGATCCTAACTCTGGTACATTTTCTCTTGATCTCTTCAAACAGACTCATGTCCGTATATAATTAATTATATTTACATGCTGCTGTTTCCATCCTACAGAGTTTGATTCACCTGGAAAATATCTTTTCTGTTTCAAAGGATGTTTCCATAGGAAAAAACTGTTTCAAAGCCACAGGCATTTAAAATAAATACTCTAAGGGAAGTCCATACTTGCCCTGAATATCTGTAAAAGATTGCATTAAAACGTCCTTAACAACATCTGTAGAGTCTCAAAATCTTTTCTTTGAGCACCATAGCCATTAGTGGTTATTTCAACAGACATAAAATGATTCTGCCATAACTGTGTAAGTTCTTAAAACATATCTATGTTGAATTTCTTAAAAATGAAGACAAGTATATTAACATAGTTAAAATTCTAAATATGATTTTGCTGAAAATTTTAGGGTGAGCAAATTTAAAAAGAAACCTACTTATCTCATTAGCTTTCATCATATTCTTAAACTATTATTCATTCCATGCTTGTATTCTGAGCTAATCTATTAACATAGATATATTAATGCAGCCGCTACATCGTAAATTTCAATCTCAGTTAATGCTCTGTTTCCGTTTAGTAATGTATCAAGTGTTTTCAAGCTAATTCAATTTTTTGCCTTCCTATATGAATTTGTAACAAGCACTATTTATTTCTTCAAAGAAAGCAAATAATTGCCTGGTTTAACATCAAACATTGTGGTAGAATAATCTTTTAATTCAGTTAATCCAACGTATTTAGGTGATTGGAAGCTTTTTCCAGCACTTAAACTGTTTGAGGATTTTAGATAGCAGAGGATGTCATTACATGCCTTACATTGACTTATGTCAGCTATGGTAGACCCAAAATACAATATAGGGTTAAACTTAATCATAGCCTTAAATTACAATGGAAAATTATCAGGTGTGGCACCAAAAATTAATAATAGTTTTGGTGTGCTATATTATACAACCTGAAGGCTTTGAAAATGTATCAACTGTGTGGCATGTGTAATCAACATTATACAACATGAAGCCTTTGAAAACATATCAATTATGTGGCTTGTGTAGTCTATGTTATCCTCATCTTCTGACAAATAGAAGATAATGTAATATGCATACAGAATAATAATTTTTATAACATTCAGTCACACATTATTTTCACAGGTAATGGCTAACCAAATAAAGCAAAGGACCATGGTGATAAAGGACAGTCCTGCTTGGTACCTCATTGGATATTTATTTAGACTCCCACTTTCCCACTGAATATCAGTCGTGCTCATGCACCCTTGCAGTGCAGTTGAAATATTATCCTAAGAAGCTGGATAGGAATTCACATTTTCCAAACATATCCAAAGAAAATCCCAGTCTATCAAGTCAAATGCTTTTTTTCACTGTCTAAAAAGATCATTCAACTGGATTTATGATTTTCAATCAAACATGATATTGCTTGAATAGTAAATGCATTCAAGCTGCTAAGGTTTTATTCAGAATAAAGTCCATTTGATAAGGTCCCACAATTCTCCTACTACAGGCATAGGAGGTCATTATGACCCCGGCAGTGAGTGTTAATGTGAGGTTAGTACCGCCAACCGGCTGGCAGTACATACAGCCACATTATGAGAATGGTGGGTTAGCTGCAGCCAACACCCCACTTCTCCATTCATACCACCATGGTGGTATCAGCCGCCGGGCCGGAGATATCAATCTCCAGCCCGACGGCCGGCACAGTACTGCCGGCGGCATTATGAGCCTGCCTACCACCATGGTTTTCGTGGTGATAGCAATGCCACGAAAACCATGGTACTAGGCTCTACCGGTGACAGGGAATTCCTTCCCTGCCACCGGTAGGCAGCTCCCCCACTACCCCATATACACACTAACCCCACCAAACCACAACATTCACATACACCCCCACCCCCACCCCATGATCCAAACACACACGCCTCCACCCCGATCCAAACACACACACACACACACACACACCCTGAATCCAAACACACATCCCCCACCCCGATCCAAACAGGCACACCCCCACCTCCCGATCCAAACACACACACACACCCCAATACACGCACACACCCGTAGACACACACCACACATACACCCAATCACTCACACTGGTATACACGCATTCACTCACACGCATACAACCACGCAAACAACACAACACACACAGATGCATTCACACACTCACTCACACATTCATGCACATACTTAGACACATACACACAACACGACCACCCTCCCCGTCAGAAGCCCAACTTACCTTGAGCGAGGAGGTCTTCGGCAGGGAACGTAAAAGGGCACTGCTATCACCAGCAGCATCCCACCAGCAGAACACTGCCAGGTCGTATTATTTGTCATAATACGGCTGGCAGCATTCTACTGGTGTGGCGGTGCTGGTGGTAGCAGAACCACCTTACCACTGTCCGCCACCATGAACTCTGCCGGATTTCCGCCCTTCTTGTGGCAGAAGTCCTGCAGTGCTTATAATATGGCAGACGGATGGTAGCCACGGTGGCGGTATTTTGGCAGCCGTCACCACCAATGTCTAAATGACCACCATAGTCTGGTAGCCAAAATCTTTATCAAAATTTTGCAATCTGTGTTTTAAGAGTGTTATGGGTCAACACAAACTGCATTGTAATGGATTATCGCTGAGGTTAAATACAGAAATAAACAACCATCTATGAAAAGTCAAGACAGACCCTGGAAATCAAAATAAAATTATGATCCAAATCTAAAAAAAACAAGTTGCTCAATCTCGAAACAAATATGAATTTTCAGCTTTTTTCTCTTCATCTGAGCCATGCATCTTAAACTTACCAGCTTGTTTATTTGAACTACTGGGTATACCCAGGTTTTTGACATACATCTCTATATGGCTTTTGTTATACAGGATATTTCTTTATAAAGATCAAATTAGAATTAGAGGAATACCTCAGACACTTTCTCAGGACCTCCCAATGATATTTGGTGAACAAGTTTCTGTTATGCAAGACTTTCTCTATTTTATTCTCTTCTTCATAAACTGCAGGTGATCTTTTAATGCCCATATAAGGTGATTTGTCCCCTGTGGATGTTAAGGCCAAGTTGTTCTGATGTGCCTACCACATTGTCAGTCTTCTCTTTCATCTGTGGATGGGTATTAAAGAGTAGGGACAAGTGATTTGCAAAGTGCAAGCCATCAATCTGTGCTCAAAGGGTCCATTGGATCCCATTTTGTCTCCTTGCTGAGGATGTCTTAATGGACCAGTCTATGGCCAGCAGGAAGACAAAAGGCAAGAGCAAACAACTCTGTCAGACTTAGAATGCTTTCAGGAGTTGTCCTCCATCATGAAGTCCATTCCCTCATAAGAGTTTCTGATGATTCTTACTGTGAGAAAGCAGGGCTGACTGCAGAGGCCCCCTGACTTTTTGCCCCCATTTTTCACTTTTTGCTGGTGTTTTTCTGATTCTAAGAGTGACCTGGGTACTGCTAACCAGTCCCAGGGCCTGTGCTCTGTGTATAATCAGTATGCAAATTAGACTACCTATAATTGGCTAAGTCAACCTACCTATAAGTCCCTACTATATGATAGGGCATGTAGGTTAAGGGACCCTAGCATAGGTACTGCACCCATAGGTGCACTGCTGAGGTACCCAGTGTCATTTTAAAGGCAGGCCTGCCTTGCTGGCTGCTTTTAAATTAAAGTTACATGCAAATTTGACTTTGGAATTAAAAGTATTTCCAAAGTCTTAAACTACCTTATTTGTACATATAGGTCACCCCTAAGGTGTGCCCTATGTGCCCCTAGCGTTGGGTGCCATGTAACTATAAGCAGGGACCTTATAAAAATAATTTTATAAGCCATGGTGAGGTAAAACAGTCACATTCATTGTTCCCTCATTGTAGTGAATGGCCTCCATAGGCTAGAATGGGGAGACTTTAATTTAATTTATAAAGTCCCCTTAAGTACCAGATACTTTATGTTTGGTATCAAATTAACTGTTATAATAAATCCGACAACTTACAATTGTTGGATTTAATATAACTTGTTCCGCTAAAGAGTTTTAAACTTTACCTGAAAAGTTGCCAACTTCAGCCCTGCAGTGTTTTGCTGCTTTGCTTTGATTGGCCAGCCTCTGGCAGCCTGGCCCGGCTGCCTTGATGAGGTGTGAAGTGACCTGGCTCAACACAAACGGTGTTGCGACTGGGGGAGGAGATCTTCCCTCAGCAGATGGAGAGGCAGGAAGGGGGAGGGCTGCCAAACTGGTCTTCAAAGGCAGGGAAGGACATTTGGAGCAACCCAGCACCTCCCTTACATCCTGCAAACTAGACATTTAGGTGCCCTCCTGATTAGATTAGGCGAGGGCAGGAGAAGGGTGAGTTTAAGATTTTTAGCCACACCAGTGGGTGGGCTCAGCCAGATGTAACCTCCAAAAATCACTTTAAGCCATGATGGATTTTTGAGGAATGTTGCACCGTGGGATAGATTTTTGCCACACTTCCCAGGAAGTGGTCATCACAGGGGGAAGGAACCTGCACCTGGTTGGAGAACCAGGAGCCTCCCCCCTGTTTTTCACCCAGGACCAAGGATAAAACTGGCAGACCTGCACCCACATCTCAGATCCCTACCAGATTTAAACAAGGAAGAAGAAGGACTGCCCTGCTGGACCCCTGACTAGCACCTGGGCACTGCACTCCGAGGACTGCACCAGCTGCATACTTGGGCTTCACCACAAGAAGGTCTTTGCCTGAAAAGAAGGCCAAGACGGGAACATGGCGGCCAGCTAGACGTGCTGACCGTGAGTCCCCGCCCTCTTGCTTCCTACATCGGAGGCTCTCTTACCTCTTCTGCAGCTTTGTGCGGCTCTTCGTGGCTCACCGACATGCCTGGGGACGCGCTTGAAAACGCGCTTGAAAAGCCCACACCAGATGGGCGCCTCATGGCAAGGGTTGATGCAGTGCAAAGCCTCTCTCCATCATCTTCACTACACTGTTTACAGGTAGCCTAGTCGATCGGGCGGAACAGAGGGGCGACGGCCAGGCTTCAATACCGGGGCAGCTGGAGCAGAGTCAGCACAGGCTCTCCTCCGGCATTTTCCCGGCTGGAGTTGAAGATGGGCAGAGGGCTGCCATTAAAGCCCTTTTTTACTAAGAATTCCATCAGGACCAGTAAGGCCGCCCTGGGGGAACAATCATGCATGACCTCCAGATATTCATCGAGGCCTTGGGCCAGGACACGGCAGCAGGGGCAGAAACTTTCCTTTTCCAGGCCCGGTTTGGACCTGTTTGGCCCCCTGCCAACTACATCTAATCCTTTGGTAGATATTGGGTGCAAGAGCAAGCCCGCTAATAAAGGTAAGCCCCCCAATTTATTATCAATATCTGCACTCTGTGAGGGGGCACCTTCTCAAAGCAATAAAGCCCTACTTACTGGAAACAATAGAGAAACAGGAGATATTGCGAAAACTTCCATTAAGAAAACTAAAATCACTCCTTCACTCAGGTCCTTTTTAAGGTACAGGAGCAGATTGATCCCCCCACTCAACAGAGTATGTTTACCCCTCTGGCAAATATGGACGCTACTACAGCAGAAGAAGCATCTATCCCGCCTGACCCACTACAGAGTTCAGTCACGCAAGAAACAAGGCATTTATGCCAAGGGGGGACTTCACAGTATTACAGGAGGTGGAGGTTGCATGGAGTAGTATAACCCACACAGACTCTTTACTTCAATCTATATTGCAAGAGATGAGAGACAAGTTTGCTATATCTGAGTCTAATCAGGTTAAAATTCAACGAGTCTGTGATAGTCTTGATGTTAAAATTACCAATCTGACTGAGAGATTACGGGCTATGGAGTCTACTATTGGGGGGGCTACAGACTGAGGTGGAGACTAATAGGCAAGAGCTTCATGCATTAACACAAAGTGAGAAAGACCTGAGAGGTGAAGTAGAATCCTTGGAGAACCACTCTAGACGGAAAAGCCTTAGGTTCTTGAATATTCCAGAGGGAATGGAAGGAGATAATATTAAAGGCCTCATTATATCCTTAATTAAAGAACATATTCCCACGGTAGCCGCCATTGATCTGGACTCAGAAATACAGAGTTTCCCTCAGGATCCTTTTAGGTGGAATCCCAACAGAGATAAACTCAGGAAGGTTTTGGTTAACTTTGCCCCTTACCGAGTGAAGGAGCAGATTCTTGCAGAGGCTCTCAAAGTAAAAGGCTTTAAGCATGATGGTTGGTCTTTTTCAGTAGGGTCCGATAAGTCTAGGGCAACGCAAGATTGATGATGGGAGCTGGGGAAGCATATTTAGGAGCTTAAAATCTTAGGTGCTGCTTCACACCTGATGTTTCCGTCCACCCAAAGGGTAATGTGAAGGAATAAAATGCACAATGTGAGAGATCCTCAAGAAGTTATGGCACTAATTGAACAGATAAGGAAGGAGAGTTAGCGGGCTCTGAAGTGGCGGGGCTCAGGGGTAGGATGATCCACCCATTATGGTCCACAGGAGGGTTCCCCAGGGGAGGTCAAGGGAAGGGTAGTTTTGGGGCGTCACGCGGTAAAATGATCTAGTTACATTTTCACTGGGTGGGAGAAAAAGGAAAAAAAGAGTCCTCATACTTTAATATAATTTTAGGATTAGACAGGAGGCAGCTGCTTGTATCAGGACAGGATGACGGAGTCCGATTTTATGTTTAATCTTAAAATTCTTACCAGGAATGTAAATGGTCTCAGTGTAAGCGGCAGGAAAAAGAGAATCCTTGAATTTTTAAGACTATCTGACAAACATATTTTTCTCCTGCAGGAGACACATTTAAGATATGAGGAGTGGATGAATCTTCTTAAGACACAAAAATTGATTTCTCAGTTTGACCGTACCCAACAATCTTATAATGTGAAAGGGGCAGCAATTATTGTGAAAAAAGGGATTCAAGGTCATTTGACAAATGTAAGTGCTGACCCTAGGGGGAGATTGGAATATCAAGCTAGATGGGGTTGACTATACTTTGGTCTCTTATTAAGGACCCAATGTGAATGACCCTGGTCCACTTATGGATTTATAAGAGCAATTGTCAGACAGAGCTACGAACCAGATAATAATTGGAGGGAAATTCAATGTTCCGCTCAATCCTACTCTAGACAGATCCAACGTTAGACCAACTGTTAGCACAATTAAAATACGGAACTGTCTCCACAACATAATTAAGAATATTGGCTTGGTTGACCCCTGGTGAATCAGTATGGGGCAGACTAAGGAGTTAACTTTTTGGAACAAAAACATGGCCATGCCTCTAGCATTGACTTTTTTCTGATAGATGTGAGAATTCAGAACAAATTAGCGGACATTTCCCACCAGCCATGTCACCTTTCGGATCACTCGGTCGTTCAGCAGGACATAACCCTTACCGGTCCACACGCATATTCCAGATGGACACTAAATAGATCCCTTTTGGAGGAGGAAGACATTATACAACGGTTGAAAAGGGACTCTAAGGACTTTTTTTAGACAAATTTAGGGTCGGCATCGATAACCACAGTTTGGGAGACATATAAGGCTTTTATTCGTGGGAAATTGATTAGCTATGCAGCTTATAGGACTAAGAGAACCAAAGCTATAATAGAGACCTTGGAGGGTAACCTCCGCAAATTGCAAGCTCAGATGGACACGGCTAAGGATGCAATGACGCAGGCTGACTTACGGCATCGTATTCAGGAAGCTAAAAACCTTCCTGGAATCAATTGTGAGAAGCAAGTGGGAAGCTAATAAACTAGCACATTTTGAGTATGGAGAAGGATGTGGAAGGCTATTAGCTTGGAAAACCAGGTCTGACAATACTAGAACTATTGTTAAAAGCATAGTGATGGATGGGTCGGGTAGGGTGCCTCAGACGATCATGATATTGAAGGAGCATTTGTTAAATTATTTTCTGAACTATGTAAGGAAGACACTGTGGCTCTGGCGGAGTTGATCGAAATCGAAAACTGGCTTAGGGGGGACACTCTCACTAGGCTAGAACCAGACAAGAATCAGGCCCTTAATCAATGTTTTTAATGCAAGGAGGTAGAAAATGTTATCGCTGGTTTAAATAAAGGGAAGGCCTTGGTCCCAGATGGGATCCCGGTCGAATTATAGAAACATTTAAAGAAAGAGCTTGTGCCAGTTTTAACTCAATTGATAAATTCAATATTTGTAGAGTCTACCTCGGTTCCGTTCTCATGGAATGAAGTTATTATAACTCTAGTATTGAGACCACAGAAAGATGCTAGGAGATGTGAGTCGTATAGGCCCATCCCCCTGCTCAATAGCAATGGTAAGATCTTCACACAAGTACTTGCCAGGAGACTAGATAAGGTGATTGGTGATCTGGTTCATAACAACCAGAAAGGATTTATGAAAATCGGCACTTAAGTGACTTGGTCCATGATTTGGTCTCTGCAACTGACATTTCTATAGCCACTAATATGCCTCGCACCATCTTAACAGTTGGTGCTACAAAAGCTTTTGACCGGGTGAGTTGGCGTTTCTTGCAGGTAGTGATGGAACATAATAACTTAGGAGACAACTTTCTTAAGACAATTAAAACTATTTATGAAACACCTCTAGCTAGGGATCCGATTAATGGCACCTTATCTCCACATGTTAAAATTGAACGAGGAACACAACAGGGATGTCCCCTCTCTTTAATCTATATGTTGAACCTTTGGCTAGGAGAATTAGATCAGATCATTGAATAATACTATTTCAGTATCAAGGATGGGTTTTGAAGGAAGCCCTATATGCAGATGGCCTATTGGTTTATATCCAGGATCCTCAGAGCTCATTCCCTGCACTTTCTGAAACTATAGCAGGGTTTGGGGAAATTTCTGGTTACTTAGTCAATACCGATAAATCTGAAGTGATGACTTGGAATGGCCCACAAGATAATAGATTAGAGAAAGATGAAATTCGCTATCTTGTGCTAAAAGTGGTCAAAAACTTGGCAGAAATGGCCCATATGAATTTTTTTAATCTTTTTAGGGAAACTAATAGGCTCCTCATCTGATGGTCGCATCTCCAACTTTCTATTTTAGGTAGAACAAATTTAATAAAAATGGTGATACTCCCAAAATTTACATTCATTTCTAATACTCTCCCACTATTTTTAAAGCTGACTGGTTACGGAAATTGCAGGGGGAAGTAGTTAGTTTTATCTGGTCATATAAAAATCGGAGTATAGCCTAGAAAAAACTGAGGAAAAAGAAGCTAGATGGAGGAATGGCACTTCCAGATTTTCAGCTTTACTACTGGGCATTCCAGTTAAAAAATATCAGACCACTATTTTCTGAAGAATACAGTTCCCCCCGGTTACAGGCATTAACAGGCAGCTTTCGGGGGCTGGCTACATATTTTCCTTACAAATGTGGCCATCCCAAATACTACAAAAAAGTAAGATTAAAAGTTATTAATTCCGCTTGTAGAATATGGTTCGCTCTAAGAATTTCACTTCTTAGTGCATCTCGCACTTAGGAATTCCTTATTATAGTGAGTTAGCCCCAATTTGGGATTCACCCGGTACACCAATATGTCTACAAGATGCCTTAGCTACCCCACTGAAAGAGGGAGGAATTGTACAATGGGGACAAATAGTTATCAGTGGTTCCACGATCTCATGGGAGTTCTTATCGGATGTGACAAGTGCTAAATTATCCACATTTAAATATATACAAATTAAATCCTGGGTACAAGGAGAGCCTGAGGCCGGGCTTGTTATGGATAGGGAAAGTGAAATTATAGGCACCCAGAGGTTAAGGAAAGAAGTTTCAAGATGGTATGGGGTATTAATACAGGCTGAGGATGCCTGTCTTCCATCCCCGTTGAGTGGTGGAAACTTGATTTTCCGACATTTGACCTTCTTCACTTTGGGCAAACATCTTTGAAGACACTTTGCTCTGTGGTGAAACCTGCCTTTTTGAGGAGGAATCAATTGTTTACCTTATATAGGGGTTATTGGACCCCCAGAAGGTTAGCTAAAATAGGCTTTCAAAAGAGGAGTAATTGCCCAAAGAGCAGCCTAGAGGGTGTAGATGACATACATTTTTGGTGGCGGTGTCCGGGAATTAAATTTTTGGGGAAAATGTGGGCAAGATGATTCTACTCATTATAAATGGTCAAGCAGAAATTACTTTATCAATGATTATATTTGGACTATATGAGGGTTCTGGGGAAAACATATATGATAAATTGACAAAAGCTTTGGCCCATCTCTTTTTTTATTTAATATTGATAGCACAGCACAAAATATGTACCAAGTGGATATCCAGTTTTCCCCACAATCATACTGACTGGCTATTATCAGTGAAGAGAGATTCTGACCTCGACTGTAGTAAAGGACAGCTCAAACGTCAGAGAATGTGGGAACCTTTTTTGATCTTTTATAGAATCAATTTTCCCAAGTACATATGTATGGGACTATTTCTCTCCATCTGATTATGGTAAGAGGCCAATGATTAACTTAGATGCAACAGAGAGGAGGAGAGTAGGTGGAGCGGTTCTTACTTCCTTCCTCCCCGTATCTCTTCAATTCATGTTGATAGAGGCCGCGTCTTGGGTGTCCACACTCGGGTCTGGGACCTGAAAAGAGCTGAGGCATGGTAAGACCTCTCCTGTCTTTTGTTGTAAATGGGGACTCCAAAATAAAAAGAAGGACTTTGCCTGGCTTCAACTGGTTCAAGGAGGGACTCCCTGTTTGCTACAGGTAAACAATTTCTAACCAGAGTCCCCTGCACCAACTCTTGAAGAAACTAACCAGCTGGCCACTGTCCAGTGGCCGTTTTGGAGTTTGCGCCAGGTGCCTTCTGGGACTTGTAGTCTGCACCCTCATGGCGCATCCCGAGCTTCTGGAACCTTGGGGTGAGCTGAGGACCTCTAAAGAACCTTAAAGAAACATCTGGAAGAAGATCCAGAAGTTTGGAGAAGTTTGGAGACCTTATGGAAAAAAGCTCCATAAAGGGACCGACCCGCCGTGGCAACTCTAGCCGGCTTGCCTCAACCGCGACCCGGCCTGACTTTCAGGTTCATCCCGATGAAGAAAATCTCCAAAAAAGTGACTACGTCCGAACGTAGGAAGTTTACCGGGACCTCCTAGACAGTGTATCCGAAGAGGGCTCCAGGGACAGTAGATCAAGATTCAGGTTTGCCCTGGTCGAAGGATTTTCAACTCGAAAAAATGACTACGTTCAAAGGTAATAATCTCCACTTAGGGCTACCGCAACTCGTATCTGAGGAAGAGTTCCAGGAGGTCAGATTGGACTGGCGACTTCATCCTGCTGAAGAAAATCTTCAAGAAAACGACTAAGTCCGGAGGTAAACATTTGACTGAGGCCTCCCGTGAGCTATAGCCGAGCAGGGCTCCATCGCATTCAGCCTCAGACTTGACTTTGCCCTGGTCGAGGTGCGACCAGATGACCAGATTGGCGCTATTCGTTTCTAAGCACTAAAAAGCATTAATTCTTTAAAAAATCATATCTCCTGTTCCCCTTATCCAATTTGAATCGTTTTGGTGTCACTTTAAAGATAAAAATGTGATCTATTTTTAGAAATTGGTGTTGGATTTTTATTGTGTTTTGTGTTTTACTTATTTACTGTTTTATGATTTTTAAATGCTTTACACGTCTCCTAAGTTAAGCCTTGTCGCTCGTTGCCAAGCTACCAAGGGTTGAGCTGGGATTAATATATTGAGACCTAACTGGACCTAAGTGGTGGTTAGTGGCCTATTGCTAAGTGTAGGTACTTACCTGCCCTTACCAATAACCCATTTTCCAACACTTACTAGTTTATATGGCACATCATAGTGGCGGAGGAGTATCCAAAGGTTTTCACTGTGTACTTTTTAACACTGTCAAATGCTTTCTGATAGTCGATAAAGTTGACATAGTGGGGGCCTTCCATTCAATCACCTGCTCAATGATGATGCTCAGTGTTGCAATCGGGTCTGTACAGGATCTATGTTTGCAAAAGCCAGTTTGCTGTTCTTGCAACCGAACATTGAGTTGTTCCTTCATTCTGCTGAGGGTGACTCTGGCGAACACTTGGCCTGGGTTAATAGAAGAGTTATCCCTCTGTAGTTCGGCAAAGTTACTCAGGTAACTTTTCTTGAGGATTTGATTAGATATTCCACCTTCTATCCTGATGGCATCTTTCGTCTTCCCGGATCCTTCTAAACGTTGGGGTAGAGCATGTCTACTGATGTTTCAGTGTCTGCCTTCAATGACTCTGAAGGAATGTTGTCAGGTTCGCCTGCCATCCTATTTCTCAGATGTTTAATGTCTTACTTTATTGCTTTATTGGTTGGTGTCCTGCAGTCGATTGGCAAGTCCTTGTCAGTTGGCTGTTTGTCTGGTGGAGGCTGCAGCACGGGCTGGTTCAGCAGCTCTTCTAAGTGCTTTACAGTCTTTATTGTTGGTCTTTGTTACCCATAATTGCCTTTCCAGCTTTGTTTTCAACAGGTCTTTCTGGCTTGATGTATCTGCCGGAGAGTTTCCTTGTTATGTTGTAGAGTTCTTTCAAGTTTCCATGGCTTGCTGCTTCCTGGGCTTCTGTTGCAAGACCATCAATGAATCTTCACTTGTGTGCTCCTAAGCTTCTCTTTGCTTCCTTGTTGGTTTTGGTGTATTTGCCTTGAGCTTTCAATTTTTCTGCTCTTGGTTGGGTGGTGTTGACTGGTGCTTTCTTTTCATTTATCTCTTGGATTTTTCAGAGTGTCTTGGTGGAGATCCATTCTTTATACTGCTGTTTTTTGGGACCCAGAACCTCCTGGCAGGTTGATTCTACTCTTTCTTTGATCTTCTCCCACAGACTTTCTACTGGGTCTCTGTCATCGTCTAGTTCTTGCAGGAATTGAAACTTGTTACTGAGGATGACTAAGTATTCACTCCTGCTTTTGTCAGCATTAGCTTTAGCCTGGCCATGATAAGGTGATGGTCTGACCCCAGGGACCCTCCTCTCATCATTCTCACATCCTGCAGGGATTTCCAGAACTTCTTTGCAATGAAGACATGGATGATGTGATTCTCTGTTGAATGGTCTGGTGACATGCATGTTGCTTTGTGTATTCTTTTGTGTGGGAATACACTACTGCTTATCACCAGACTGTGCAGGGCACAGAAATCTACAAGCCTTTCACCATTCTAATTCATATTGCAAAGACCATGGTTTCCCATGACTTCTTCATACCTAGTGTTGTTGCTTCCAATCTTGGCATTGAGGTACCCCATCAGTATGGAGATGTCTATCTCAAGGCATGTCTCCAGGGTGGACTGGAGTCTTCTGTAAAACTGCTCTTTTTCCCTTTTCTTTGCTGTCATTTTGAAGGTGCATAGCACTGGATAATATTGAGGTTGATCCTCTTTCTCTCTGTGTGAAAGGTCTCTGTTGTGATTCTGGGACCGTGGCTTTCCCGTCCAGTCGGAGCTCTTTTGGCTGCTGGAGTTAGCATCAGTGGCAATCCCCAGGTGTGTGGGACCTTCACTTCCTCATGTCCAGAATAGAGCAGAATTCCTCGTGGAGCCAGTCTTTTCTGTCCGGACTGTGTCCTTCTGGTCTTGCAGATGCCAAGCATGGCAAAGTTGTATTTTTTGCCTCCGCCGCCACTTGGGCTGTCTTGCTTGTCTTATACATAGTCTTCACCATGTCCAGATGGTGATAGTATTGATCAAAAGCAGGTGGATTGGCTTTCTGGCTTCCAGGCATCTCTGTCTTTCACTACAAGATGCCATAGCTCTCCGTGAAGGAGATTCTTCTCTCCCCAAGGCCAGGATGTCTTTTGGTTGACATTTATGTAGCTAGGATTTTTTTGCATGATGGGGTAGCTAGCCCAACACGTAACCCTTCTAATTTTGCAGCTGGGTTTGGGACTGACAATGGCATAGTTAGCACTTCACAATAAGCAGGCTTATTGGCTTTGTCAGAGGGTCATCACAACAACATATAAGGCCAGCCTACTGGCTTTCTCAATGGTCACAACATTAATAGACAATTAATCCACATGTTAAAATCTGCCATTATCTCACCATAACCAAGTTGAAATGCAATCAATAAAGAATTGCAATGTTTGCGAAACATAATCAGCAATATATTGATAAAAAATCATTCAAAATGAACATAACCTGTATTAGTGTCTTTTTTATACACCTTTAGGCCACAGAAATACAACCACAGAACCACCACCTAGATGGCTCTGCACTCTCAGCTGAAAAGCAAATGTTCCAGCCTTGGGTGTGCTTTAAACTAATGGTGAAAGTCTGGGGTCATAAGTTTTATCACCCCAGAAACAGGGTCAGTTTTCAAAAGTTAATGAATGGGGTGCTGCTATGCTCCTTCAGCCACCAAGCACATTTTCCATGAAATTAATGGTTCCTCTGTTCTCACAGGGCCATTATCAAGTGCTCCAGTGGAGATGCAATGAATATATTATGAGTGATTCTCCTCTGTGTTAGGGACAGCCACTTTCCTTTTTGTTCACAGCCTACTTTTATCTATGTTTTTTCCCCATTGAGTGTGCCCAGTTCCACCCAGGCACATTGACTTAGACTTTGTTCTTAGGAACAGCACGAGGAGCCAACCCCTGGCTGCCCTGCTGGCTCCCTGCCCTGGCGGATGTTCTTGTCTGCTGGAGTGGGAGTCGGAGTATTGACTCTCTCTACCTGCTTCATGTGGGTAGGGTGTTTGACTTGCGGTGGCTGCCCTGCTCCCCTCAAACAAAGGCATAGGCTCCACCATTGTGCTTGGGAGGTTTGTGCTCCCTCTTGGTTTTCCTGTGTTCAGCGTCTGGAGTTGAGATCCTGGGCCCCTTTCATCTTCCTTTGGAGATGTGATGGTGCTCCCCTTTTTCTGGCATCAGGGGCCCAGAGGTGTGTTCCCAGGCCCCTCCTTCTCCTACAAGAGGGCATGATGGCCCCCGTCTTCATTTCGTTGGCTGGAGGCCTGGAGATGGGGCCCTGGACCCCTCCTTTGCCTGAACTGGCCCAGAGCATGGAGTCCCTAAGCTTTTAAGAGCGTTGGGGAGGGCGCCCCATGGACACCCCTCTCAGGCTCATTCATTTTTTTTAAGAAACTTTGTATAGACCCTCGGGGACGGGCACACCCTGGAGGTTTCTGGAGGGAGCAGAGCTCCACACACTTCATTTTCTTGGATGGGGTCAGTGGTCAAATTATTTACCCTGTGATACCCTCGGCCCCGCTGGACTATTTAGCACAATCATAGGCTCATTTGCTCCTGGTGGTGAGCCTGGAGCCTTATCAGCAGGCCTCCAAGGTGGCACACTAAGCAGGGATCTGGTGTAGGAAAGTACCATCTTGCCTGGCATGTTACCCCCATTTTTACTTGTGTGTCTGTTTGTTTTTGCCTGTGTCACCGGGATCCTGCTAGCCAGGACCCCAGTGCTCATAGTTTGTGGCCTATATGTGTTCCCTGTGTGGTGCCTAACTGTATCACTGAGGATCTGCTAACCAGAACCTCAGTGTTAATGCTCTCTCTGCTTTTAAAATTGTCACTACAGGCTAGTGACTAATTTTACCCATTTTGATTGGCACACTGGAACACCCTTATAATTCCCTAGAATATGGTACCTAGGTACCCAGGGTATTGAGGTTCCAGGAGATCCCTATGGGCTGCAGCATTTCTTTTGCCACCCATAGGGAGCTCAGACAATTCTTACACAGGACTGCCACTGCAGCCTGAGTGAAATAATGTCCACGTTATTTCACAGCCATTTTACACTGCACTTAAGTAACTTATAAGTCACCTATATGTCTAACCTTCACTTGGTGAAGGTTAGGTGCACAGTTACTAAGTGTGAGGGCACCCTGGCACTAGCCAAGGTGCCCCCACATGGGTTCAGGGCAATATCCCCAGACTTTGTGAGTGTGGGGACACCATTACACACATGAACTACATATAGGTCAATACCTATGTGTAGCTTCACAATGGTAACTCCAAACATGGCCATGTAACATGTCTAAGATCATGGAATTGTCCCCCCAAGCCAATTATGGTATTGGGGTGCCAATCCCACGCATCCCTGGGGCTCCAGCATGGACCCTGGGTACTGCCAAACTAACTCTCTGGGGTTTTCTCTGCAGCTTCCACTGCTGCCAACCCTCAGACAGGTTTCTGCCCCCCTGGGGCCTGGGCAGCCCAGTCCCAGGAAGGCAGAACAAAGGATTTCCTCTGAGAGAGGGTGTTACACCCTCTCACTTTGGAAATAGGTGTTAAGGGCCTGAGAGGAGTAGCCTCTCCTGGCCTTTGGGAAAGCTTTGAAGGGCACAGATGGTGCCTTCCTTGCATAAACCAGTCTACACCGGTTCAGGTATCCCCCAGCCCCTGCTCTGGTGTGAAACTGGACAAAGGAAAGGGGAGTGACCACTCCCCTGTCCATTACCACCCCAGGGGTGGTGCCCCGAGCTCCTCAGTGTGTCCCAGACCTCTGCCATCTTGAATGCAGAGGTGTGAGGGCACAATGGAGACCTCTGAGTGGCCAGTGCCAGCAGGTGATGTCAGAGACCCCTCCTGATAGGCTCTTACCTGGTTAGGTAGCCAATCCTCCTCTGAGGGCTATTTAGGGTCTCTCCTGTGGGTTTCTCTTCAGATAACGAATGCAAGAGCTCACCAGAGTTCCTCTGCACTTCTCTCTTTGACTTCTGCCAAGGATCGACCGCTGACTGCTCCAGGACACCTGCAAAACCGCCCGCAACAAAGTAGCAAGAAGACTACCAGCAACATTGTAGTGCCTAATATTGCTGGCTTTCTCAACTGTTTCCTGGTGGTGCATGCTCTGAGGGCTGTCTGCCTTCACCCTGCACTGGAAGCCAAGAAGAAATCTCCTGTGGGTCGATGGAATCTTCCCCCTGCTAACGCAGGCACCAAACTTCTGCATCACCAGTCCTCTGGGTCCCCTCTCATCTTGACGAGCATGGTCCCTGGAACACAGGAGCTGGATCCAAGTGACCCCGACAGTCCAGTGGTCATCTGTCCAAATTTGGTGAAGGTAAGTCCTTGCCTCCCCGCGCCAGACAATAATCTTGTGTACTGCATGATCTGGAGCTGCTAGGGCTTCTGTGCACACTTGCAAGGATTCCTTCGTGCACCACCTAGCCCAGGTCCGCAGCACTCCGTCCTGCATTGCTCAACTCGCTGAGTTGACCACCGACTTTGTAGGACCCTCTTTTGTTGTGCTGAGATGACCGATGTGCTCAGATTTCTTGAACGCCTGTTCAAGTGCTTCTGCAGGTACTGCCTGCTTCTGCGTGTGCTTTCTCTGTTGCTGAGCGCCCCCCCTGTCTCCTTCTCCAAAGGGCGACATCCTGGTCCTTCCGGGGCCCTGGTAGCACCCATTATCTCCAACTGCGACTCTTGCAGCTAGCAAGGCTTGTTGTGGTCTTTCTGCGTGGAAAACACTCTGCATCCTCCAGCATGCCGTGGGACATCTTCTGACTAAAGGAGAAGTTCCTGGCACCTTCCGTTATTGCAGAATCTTTGGCTTCTTCCACCCAGAGGCAGCCCTTTTGCACCTTCATCCGGGTTTTAGTGGGCTCCTGCCCACCCCGGACACTTGCGTGACTCTTGGACTTGGTCCCCTTCCTTTGCAGGTCCTCCGGTCCAGGAATCCTTCTTCAGTGTTTTGCAGTCAGTTGTTGTCTTTGCAGAATCCCCCTATCTCGACTTTACTGTCTTTCTGGGGTAGTAGGATAACTTTACTTCTACTTTTCAGTGTCTTGGGGTGGGGCATATTGGACACACGTAGGGTTTTCTTACCCTTCCAGTGACTCGCTACACACTACACTAGGCCTGGGGTCCATTTATGGTTCACATTCCACTTTTGGAGTATATGGTTTGGGTTGCCCCTAGGCCTATTGCCTCCTGTTGCATTCTATTGTGTTCTACAGTGTTTGCACTGCTTTTCTAAGTGTTTTACTTACCTGATTTTGGTTTGTGTGTATATTTTGTGTATATTACTTACCTCCTAAGGGAGTATATCCTCTGAAATACTTTTGGCATATTGCTACTAAAATAAAGTACCTTTATTTTTAGTAACTCTGCGTATTGTGTTTTCTTATGATATAGTGCTACATGATATATGTGGTATAGCAGGAGCTTTGCATGTTTCCTAGTTCAGCCTGAGCTGCTCTGCTATAACTGGGCCTGGCACAAAGTGTTAGTACCACTAGGTACCCACTATAAGCCAGGCCAGCCTCCTACAGTAAGTCACAAATTACATCCCACTACAAATGACTACATTCATAGACAAGGTGGCCTCCCGGAGTCAGCAGTCCACCAGGTATGTGATTGCTATTAAATAAACAAATCTGTTTTTTTTTAATACAGCCATTTTCCCTCAAGGAAAATGGGATGCGTTTAAAAACAAAAAAAACAAAAAAATGTACACAAACCTTTTTTAGGAGCAGGTAGCAGTCCCATGGACCACTGCCTGTTCATAAAAAAAGTTGTGAGCATTCACAAAAGCGAAGAGGGTCTCCTGGGGACCTCCTCCTATTTGTGAATGGTTTCCCCACCTCCCTTGAGAAGGTGGTAAAATATTAATGATTTGCTACCGGATTCCGGTCGCAAATCATTAATACATCCCTAAAGGACTCCGTACCTGGAAGATGCACCATTAAAAAATGCCTTCCAAATACTGATTCAGTATCTATCCCCAAACCTACATTGCGATTTGGTCAAATTCGTGAACGTCTAACTGAATCACAGTTTGAGTTTGGTGAATTCAAAAACACCATTTTGTGGTTAGAAAGGCGCCGATTTTATGAAAAGAAGCATTACCGACCGTAAAACAGCTCAATACATAAGAGCATTTTTGCAATGTAGAATACTCCTGCAGGGAGATAATTACCAACCATTTGCAGGGTGAAAAGGGGTTAGGTGGGGCATTTTGAATAGCACACTCTTGAGAGAGTTTACTTATGTTGAATACTGGACTGTCATTGAAAATATTATGCAGAATAACAGGATTGACAACTGTAAGGACACCTTTTATGAATTGTTGCACTCATAAATACAGCCTTTCACGCTCTCACCTCAGTTTTACGCTTGTAAGTAAATTCACAGGTTAATGCTTAAGGAAAGTTTCAAACGGGAGAGGCTTCCTTGCATATGATTTTAAGCGAGAGCTATATTTGGGCAAAGCTAGGAAGAGGACACCGTTTCAAAAACAAACTGTAACTACGCCAATCTGGTAAAAGAAGCGTCTTTTTAGTTTCTGACTTGGAGTGAACCTGTGCTTAGGTATCCCTGCTGAAATGGATGTCCTGCTGAGGCCTGATTTCAGCAGCTGATCCTGGGCAGAACTGAAAACAGGACAGGCATCCAAGAGTATGACGTCACATGCCGAGCTTGTAAAAGGGAAATTCTCCCACGACCTGAATGACGAGACAAGCCCTTATTGAGCAGAGCTTGTGGTAGGACTGTAGTGTCCTGGTGGGCACATACTAGTGATTGTTAGGCAGCTACTTCCAACCACTCCTGGAGTGCTGGCCTTTGTACCCACCCCACAGCCATCCAACACAGGTCAGTGACTGGTGAGGTGACCCTACCAATAAATGAGCCCGAGTGCCCCTGCTCGGTGTCCAGTTAACTGTACTGTCTACACACTTGCCGTGTGGTAATTTACTCTATATGAAGACGGACAATTTACATGGCAAGGAGGTGGGTCGACCCC
Organism: Pleurodeles waltl; assembly: GCF_031143425.1. Classification (NCBI taxonomy): domain Eukaryota; kingdom Metazoa; phylum Chordata; class Amphibia; order Caudata; family Salamandridae; genus Pleurodeles; species Pleurodeles waltl. The sequence goes on along the minus strand of NC_090449.1, from coordinate 798,354,825 downwards.
ATCAGCCACCCGATGCCAGCCCAGCCTGTCGCCTGATCTGCTCACCGTGATAAAAGGCAGGCAAGACTCGCCCTCATGTCGTGGGGCAGGAAACTGTCACGGGTCTGAGTCTGCACGCGCAGCACAGAGCCTGTGAGCAACCAGACTCAAGATGCACCAGGGGTAATCTCCGCGACGCCAACACTGCCAATGCCACACTGCCCCACACTGTGAAAAGGGGAAGAGGTCTGCAGGGGACGTTAGGCCCACAGAGACGGTACCTTACGGGAGCACGCATCAGTGAAGGTGGTGTAGCTGCATCTACGGGGACAGCGACAAAAGGAACGAGGGGGCAACAGAGTACAAGTCCAGCACAGTGAGTACTGCACAACCCCTGGTGGCTGCCTGGTCCCAACGTGAGGCTGAAGTTGGAGTGGATCCGTCACATTCAGAAGCAGCTGACGGCCACCTGCAGGAAGAAAGGGAGCTGGGAGATCCTGTTTTCCATCTCCGGCACGAAGGGGACGGGATATGTGCTTGTACTGCAGCATCCCCTCACCACCGCTCTTGGTTTGGGCCAGCAAGCGGGAAAAAGAAGGACTGCCTGCACAGATCTGCCCGCTACACATGGATAGACGACTCTGGGCCGACAGTGCTTGTTGGGAGGATGTAGCGAAGGCGAAAGTTTGCCTCTAGAGGGCGCTCTTTGCCTTAAACAAGCACAATGGTAAAAGAAAAAGTGATGAACTAGTGGGCTGCACTACAGCGGGCCGTTTACTTCCACTGGACTTAATGCAGCTGGAAAGCTGAGAGGTAGGTACAGTGCTTGATTTGTTAATAAACACATGCCAGTGTCCAAAGCCTCCTCTGAAACACGCGGATGCTGCAATTAAATGTGCGAGCACTGAATACTGAGGCAGTGTAACTCTGAAGCCACCATGGATCTCTTTAATCCATTCACAGCCAGTCCCTGCCCCTTCAGCTCACTCTTGCAGCTTTCTGCTGTCTCCCATTGTGAACCCTTTTCTTTTTTCTCTTCCTCCGCCTTTCCCATGTGTCTTTTGCTCGCAGTGAATGCTTGAGGCAGGAAAGTAAGTGCCGGCCCTCACAAATAAGTGCCGGTGCCCCGCACTGGAAACCAATGGCTCAAATTAAGCACTGGACCAGCACGGAGGCCACACTGTCAAAAGCCAGGGTGCTACCAGCTGGCAAGAAGCAGGAACACCTGCTCACCATCTGGCTCTGGAGAAACTGGAATTGCCACCCCACGGCCCCTATCTATTACATTTAGAAAGGCTTTATCAAGTGAGGGGACTACAGCGCTGTCACAAAAGACATTGGGCACAGCTGGGATATATTAGTGTCTGACATATCTGTAAAAAAAAAAGAATAGCAGCCGTCCCAAAAGCGGAAGAGTGTTTTTTCAAAAGGAAAACAGTACAGCAGAAAAGAACCACGGATCCTCCGACATCGAGTACACTGTATCTCCAGGAGCTGGCAATGCTGACAAAAGGCCACCAGAGGGTGGTGCTATATAAATAGTGAAAATAAAGCAAAGCACACCATAAATATCAAGCTCTGCACCATCCTAATACTGGGTCAGCCGCCACCAAAGCCGGAGAAGACCCTTGGTGCCCAGACTAGACCAGAGAGAGAGCTGCACCATTCTCCCCCAACAGGCCCGTGGACCCATTGAGCTGAGAGCAACTAGCCCACAGAAAGACCAGGCGGAGGAAGTGTCTCAATGCGCACCACTCCCTGGGGAAAAGAGCAGCCACATCATATGGTACTGAAGCAGTTACAGACCTGGCGGGAAGAGTCTGTTCAGCACATCCACAGCACGCAGTCCTACTGCTCCACAGCAGCATTCAAGTAATCTGGGGCAAGGAAGGCAGACAAAAGACTGAGGTGCTGGAGGCTGAGATCCAACTGCGCACCCGCATGCTCATGGGTGCGTTGCTCATCTGGTCACCCCTACACCAAGGAAGGTCCTCAGCTGTCCCACTGCCACGCAGTCGGAGGGACAACCCACCAAGGAGTACAAGTATGCCAAAGCCACGTCCAACACCCCTCAACCACTTCTGGCACTGATCTCATGCTGCTCAGGCAACATGAGAGCAGCACCAGGATTGGAAGGAGCGCCCTGGTCAGATGCTCCCCCCTCAGGCCCCTGAGGCCCGTGCATTCTCTCCACCCAGTTGTCTAGGACAGCTCGGGTTGGAGTATTTAAAGTGTGCATGTCAGGCGGGCCGTCGAAAGACAGCCAGTCAAAGGTGGCATGCAACTGAAGTGCACTGCCCTCTATTCCTCCCTGCAGCCGGTCCGCTTCCTAAGACTCTGCTGCTGCCACTGCCTTCCCAGGTGACCCCTGCCCTGGAATGATTTCAAGACAGGATTGTCTTTTCAGCTGAATTTTAAATACTCTGTAAGCGTTTTGCATCAGAATGACATCACTTTCCCCAATGCATATCAGCTGTTCTGTCTTATGCTATTCTTGAGATATATTCTGTTTTATCTCCAATACAGAAATACAACACACGGGTTGGAGATAAAGGAGCATAGCTCCCAGGGAGCCTGAAGCAAAGAATCGCCATTTCAAGAGCTCTTGTTCGAAAGCCCAAAGTGCTGCTTCTTGATACAGCTACTCTGCTCTTGACCCAAAGTGAAAAGGCGTGTAATGTCACAGTGTTCTAACTAATAATAGCACCAACAGGTATTAACAATTTAATCAAGCAAGAGCTTTTGACTTTCCCAAACAGCATTCTGGCCTCAGGTCGGTGTTCACAATTTGGATACGTTTTCTAATGTTTCAAGATTCATAAAATCCCAAAGAATACACGTTACAAATCCAAACGAGTTGTTGATGTACATAAACACACCTCTCTCTTTCGTAATTATGGAAATGTGGATTTGCAAATTTTTGCGATTTTTTTTTCAGGGAAAATAATCTTTGCACCTAATTTTCATATTTGCTTTAGCATGTCAGACTGTAGTTAAGTGTATGTGAAGCTTAAGGAAAGTTTTTCAAACCCTAATAGCCTTTTCTTTTATGAGTAAAGGAAATTCTGTGGTATAAAATGAGTTATTAAGTTTAAAAGAAAGGCTCGTCTTCATATTTATGTTGAAGATGTAAAGCATATACTCAAAAGTACAAACTTGTATGGTGTTTATTATCATTGTTGAGTATTTGATAGGCCATGTAAGTGTGCATGCATCCTACCTTTCCTCTGCATGCAGACTCAATTATGAGGTGCAATGTCACTTCGTGTTTCACATGAGAGCAAGGGACTTTTAGCAGCCACTGATTTAAAAACATGATGAGAGAAAGTGGATTACTATGTGGAGTGGGTGACTTCCCACTTCAAGGAATAATAAAACTTATTGCCAGGGTGAACCCCCAAATTCACTAAACTAACCTGAGCAGGGCTGGCTTTAGAGCAGTGCGACTGGTGCGAACATACTGGTTGCTGATCTGGGGGCGGGGGCGCTGTGTTTAGCAATAACTTGGGAATTAAAAACACCTGCAGCAAAATTCCCTGTGCATCCAGCTTTAAGACAGCAATAAAAACGTCAAGATAACTCTTGAAGCTCATGTTCCTGCTAGAGAGCGAGATCGGAGTTTTGTCTAATGGCAATTCTGACTTGCTATAAAGTAGCGCACAGGGTTAATATGCCTGCTGCAAAGAACACACACCATGCAGATCACCTATCCTTTTTATGTGGATGGCTGAGTGGATTACTGTGTTTGTCACATAGATCCTTTTGGTACCACAGGTCATAAGATACAACTCTAATATTGAACAGTGACTTTGAGGAACTGTCATAAAAGAGTTGCATATAAACTGCATAAAATAGGTTCAGGCGCTATTTTTTTTCTCATTCTTTTATTTTATATTCATAATGTTGCCATAAATGGTTTGGGTAGATAGACCTTTTTATTAGTAAAGCCAGCCTTTACCAGTGCTTTGAAACAAATGAAATGTTTGTGAGATAGTGGCCAAGGAGACAAGAAGGGCACTTTAGCCCTGTGGTGCTGAGGGAATCCAAGTGGGTGGTTACCAGTGGGTGGGGCACCAAAAATTATTGTTGCACAGGGCACCACTCACATTGGTGGCAGTGGTAGGATCTAGAATTCGTGTCTAGTAGTAGCATACAGCTAATATGTTTTGAACCCAGCAAAAGGCCATCAAGTCGATGGGGAGAAGGTAGTTCTTGTGATTTACAACCAAGTAGCCAAGTTCTAAGTACTGTTTCCAATAGCTGCACATTTTTAAAAAGTTTGAGAAAAGTTTGAAAAGTTTGCATAAAGTTTTGGCAAAGTTTTAACAACTTTTCTAAATGTTGGAAAAAGGGCCTGGAAACATGGAGATTGGCTTGGCTATTCTAGCCGCCCTGAAGATCTATGAAATGAGGACACTGTGCATATATAGGAAGATCAGGCTTGATACCTCAGCTAACAACGAGGGATTAAAGTAAGCCCACAGGACTTGGAAGGAAGCTGTCCAAACTCAAGAACTGTTGGATAATGAAATTGTCTCTGATAGTGAGAATGAAAAAGATGACAGGGAAGTTATCAAAGAGGAGGATTAGGGGAACAATGTCGGCCAGTGGAGGTACCCCTCTATTTCTGGTAGTAAAATGAGCACACTATCAGAGAGGGGGCCTAATATCCAAGAGACTCACGTTAGCCACCTGGAACGGAGGGAGAGGATACTGGCCCTCGAAAAAAAAAACTGACCCTTGAGAAGAGATGGGTGAAGAAGGGCTTTAAGTCCAAAGAGAATGGTGGTAGCAACAAAGACACTGAGGTAACTGCAGTGGGTGCCTTGATCTCAGATTGCCCAAGGCTATTGTTCCTAAGTATGGCGAGAAAGGTGACTTTGATAAGTAGTTGACCTCCTATGAGCAAACTCTTAGGATGAGGAGGGTGGGTGCCCAACAACAGGGTTCCTGTTGTGGGGACTGGCCCCAGTAGTAAGGAGAGATAGGCTCCTGACACTAGAAGATGATGTGGCAGAGTCTTACACACAAATGAGGGCAGCACTTATTTCAACTCTCTGGTCTCACCTCTGAAGAGTACATACAGGCGTTTAGGAACACTCACAAGGGGGCAACATAGACTTCCCAGTAGGAGTGAGTGGAATGTTTCATTCTGCCTGCAGAATTAGCAAAATTTGTGACTCTGCATTACTCTTGTAACGTGGGCTTCCAGCCAAATTCCGCCAATAGCCATGTGCTAGAATTTTTTTTGCAGGGCCTCAGAATTGTGAGCTGGTGAGCAGGAGTGAGATTTTAGGCTTTCCCCAAGCGTGAGTTCTCTAAAGTGGGCAGTCGCTGGCAGTTTCAAGCAGTGGCAGTCAGAGGACTGCTTCTCAAGTTGTTTTGCTGCCACTCAAGTACACATTCTACTCCTCAAGCAACAGCAAAATCAGCTCACTCCTGCACAGTGCATGGTGCAGTTCACACAGATTTTCCAGTGCTGCTCGCTGTACCAGCACTAATTTAAATTGCAAGCAGCAAGACCTGAATATTTTCTGCCCATTGCCTGAACTCCGTGGAATCTTGCTGAGTTTTTATGTAATTCCATGGCATCTCACAGAGACAAACTCTGAAAGTGTCCTCCATGCCTAGTTTGGACAGACTTTGGGCTGATTAAGATCTTGGTGGATGGAATACTCCATCACAAATGCATATCCCATCCACCATATTCTGATCTCCATAGGATATAATGGAATCGTATTAGGTCAGACGGGATATCTCTCTCATTTGTGACAGAGTATTTCCCTCTGCCAAGATCTAAATCATGCCCTATATGTCTGAGCTGTACACAGCAAATGAAATAAATATTCTTGTTAAACACGTTTGCCGCAATGTCAGTCTGCTGAACAAATCTCTCCTCCAACATGTCATGAAATAATTATATAAATAGAACAGAGTATACAGGGACCATGGGCCCAGACCAAATCATGCTCATAGTACTAAAAAGAGACCTGGAACTCTGGGGTACTTTTTTGACAACCTTACACTCCTACTGCTATAAAACAGGTTCTAATCCCTGCTCATAGACAGGGAGTATTATGATATGATTACATAAAAAGGGTTATCTGAAAGTACCCAGTTATGATAGGCAAATTGCACTCCTTGACTTGGTTGGGAACATCTTTGCAAGAGGTATATTGGAATATCTGCAGACATGGCATCTTGAAAATGATATTATCCCTTGTGAACAATTAGACTTTAGACCCAGTTGCTCAGTAATAGCGCTGCTATAGTACAAAACACTGAAGAGAAATATGTACTTATCAGAAGTCAGACTATGCATGCTGCCTTTATTGATTTATTTTTCCACAGTATTTGATCATGTTCATAGATATTTTCAGAAAGCTTTTGGCTCTAAGCATCCAGTCGAACTTATTTCAGTTAATATTTGCACTGTACATTTAAATGTGCCTTGAGATACTGTTGTGAGAAATAAAGGATTGACATCAATGATAAAAACACAGAATGGATTAAAACATGAATGCCTGCTTGCTCCCTTATTATTTTCTTTATTTTTCAATAACATGCTGATTCAAATTGTAAATTTAGAGAACTTTACACCAAAACTAGGTAGTCATACATTACCTATATTGATGTATGCAGATGATGTGTTTTTTATTTTATTGTTTTAATGCAAATAGGTCTATATCGTATTTTAATGGAGTTGAACCAATATTCAGCAAAGCATTTTTTGAAAACCAATATTTCTAAAGCCGAAATTGTAGTTCTAGAGGTAAAAACTAATGGAAATCATATACCTCGGAACTTGAACAGGTCAAACGTCCGATAGTAAAAATAAATATGTCTCTTGACAGAACCGTTTCTTATCATTTGAGTAATAAACATCATTTTAGTAAACTAGGAGGCAAGGCTGTGGATCATTAGATGCTTTAAATCTTTTATATAATTCTTTTGGGAGAAGACATTTTAACTATTTATTGGAAGTTTATAAAACTAAAATACCTCCTACCTTGAGCTATGCATTGGAGTATACATCAATCACTAAAGGGACCTTTTTAAATGACTGAGTGCAAGATCCTTGTGCGGTTTTCACTCTAGGGTCTACTAACCCAGTTCAAGATTTGCTCTTAGAATTTGGATTATCTAATACATATGAGCAGGCACTTGCAAAAGGTATCATACAAGTGTTATCATTTAATTAATGCCCCAGAAGGATTCTTGAAATAATTTTTAAACTAATAAATGTTTACTAAGACTAGCAATCAAGGTACTTTTTTGAATAACTTTCGATATGCACTGGAAAAGTATGGTTGTACAAGTGATCTGCTTCAAACCTGGTCTCAAAGATAGTTACAATTATTCTTGGAAAAATCCATTCCTTTATGAAGTTTGACCTTGATAGTGACTGTTGCACCTGACCCTTTTTGCAGGGTCCTTCCCAGTCTTGTTACCTCGTTCTTCCTAATTTTTCTGACCTGTTTTTGTTGGCTTTAGGACTCTGGGCACTTTACCACTGCTAAAACAGTGCTAAAGTGCATATGCTCTCGGTGTTGATTGGTTTAGCAATGATTGGCATATTTGATTTACTGGTGAGTCCCTAGTCAAGTGCACTAGAGGTTCCCAGGGCCTGTAAATCAAATGCTACTAGTGGGCCTGCAGCACTGATTGAGCCACACACATAAGTAGCCCTGTAAATGTGGCTCAGACCTGCTACTGCAGTGTCTGTGTGTGCAGTTTTAAACTGCCAATTCGACCTGGCAAGTATACCCACTTCTGAGGCCCAAACCTTCCCTTTTGGTACATGTAAGGCACCCTAAGGTAGGCCCTAGGTAGCCCCATGGGCAGGGTGCAATGTAATTAAAAGGTAAGGCAAGTACTGGTGTGTTTTATATGTCCTAACAGTGAAATACTGCCAAACTCATGTTTCGCTGTTGCGAGGCCTATCTTCCTCATAGGTTAACATGGGGGCTGCCTTTAAATAAGTTTAAAGCGCAGATTCCCTTTGGGGGCAGATAGAAATATGGAATTTGGGGTCTCTGAACTCACAGTTTAAATACATCTTTTAGTGGAGTTGTTTTTTAGATTGTGAGTTTGAAAATGCCACTTTTAGAAGGGAGGCATTTTCTTGCTTAAACCATTCTGTGACTCTATCTGTTTGTGGAGTCCCTATCTGGGTCAGTTTGACAGTTGGGCTGTTCACACCTCTCCTCTAGACAGTGACACAAAGGGAGCTGGGGTGTAGCCTGCATATCCTGATGAGCTATCTGAGCTAGAGTGGAGGGAGGAGTGGTCACTTACACCTGAAAGGACTGTGCCTTCCCTCACTCAATGCAGTCTCCAACCCCCTGGTGCGCGTCTGTGGCCTGGCCTGGACAAGGAAGGATCTCGAAAACACTTGAGACTTTGCTTTGAAGTTTGCCAACTTCAAAGGCAGAATGGGGTATAAGAAGAAGACCCACAGGCCCATACTTTTAGATCACTTCTGGAATCAAGAGGAATCTCTGCCAAGCAGAAGAGCTAAAGAGAAGTGCTGCCCTGCCCGTGACTGGGCTTTGTGGAGCTATCCTGCAGTTGCTGCTTCTGCCTGGGAAAGGAAACAAAGACTGGACTTTGTGGTATATTCCTGCTTGAGAAGAATCTCCAAGGTCTTGGACTGAGCTTGCCCCCTGTTCTGAAGTCTCAAGGGCATCAAAGACTTCCCCACCAGCACCTGGACTCTCTGCTGAGACTTCTGCCCTGAAAAGTGGTGCCCTATCCAGTCCCTGGGCCCTTGAAAGGAGAAGCTGGTGAAAATCCAGGAAAACTGACTTCAGACGACTCCGGATCGCCGCCACTGCTGAATCCCGTGATGCCGCCTGTAACTGACTCCGTGGTCCTCGATGGAGTCCAACAACCCTTGCAGGCCCGACACCGCTGCAGCCCCGCCGAAGTCCACGACTCCGTGGAAGTCGCTGCACCACGCCATGACCTATGCCACCCGAAGTGAGCAGATTCAACGCTTCGCACCGCCGCCGCCTCACCTCCACCACTCCATAGCAAGGATCTGATGCCTCTTTGTGACGCCTCAGCTCCTTCGACTCGCAGCACTGGAACTGACGCGGCCTCGGATCGAGCAACGCCGCGATCCCCGACTTCGTGCACCAGCTTGTTTTCACACTTTACTAAGGTACTGTACCTGACGGTCTGCGTGACTCCGTGCCCGGCACCTTTGGCGTCGGATTGTTGGGAATGACTCTGTCACGACGCCGTGTTATCACCTCATTGAAGCATTTTGTGTTTCTAGCTGCTATTTTTGAGTTTAATCTTTAAAAATTCATAACTTGGCTTGTACATGTCAGATTTTTGTCGCTTTGGTCTTGTTTTGTTTAGATAAAAATTGGCTATTTTTCTAAACCTGTGTTGAGTCATTTTGTGGCGTTTTACTATATTACTGTGTGTGTTGGTACAAATACTTTACACCTGGTCTCTGAAGGTAAGCCTGCCTGCTCGTGCCAAGCTACCACGGGGGTGAGCAGGGGTTAACTGAGTGTGAATCTTCTTTACCCTGACTAGAGTGAGGGTCCTTGCATGGACAGGGTGTAACCTGACTGCCAACCAAAGACCCCATTTCTTATAGTGACTATTGCATAAATTCCAAAACAGAGTCTAAAACATATAAAATAATGCCCAATAAAATATTGACAAACCAGGCCCAGCCACATATTTCATTTTGAGTAGAACATAGCATAGCATAGCATCAGACGATTAATGAGAACAGGAAACCTGACACTGAAGCATTAAAAAGGAAGTATACAGGACAATCACAAGGTCTATAAACCTTCCCCCTCTGTCAAGGAGGTGTTAAAGACCATTATCTTGTACTTTATGTCTGTGTATCATTATCTGCCCAAAGACAAAAATACCAAGGTCCAATGGTCTGCAAGTATGAGAAAAACTTGTGAAATGGCTTATCATAGAGTGGCATGTCATAAAGTGTTGTAGAGTGGAGTAGATTGGTGTAAAGTGGAGGGGTATAGAGAGGAGTAGAGTGTTGTAGAGTGGAGTGGCGTAGAGTTGACTGGCATCTCATAGAGCACAGTGGAGTACTGTGTCATGCAGTGGCATGTTCAGTGTGTTACACTGAAGTGGCATAAAGTTGAGTGCCATAGAGTGTGGAGTGGAATTGAGTAGGATGTCATACAGTACAGTTGAGGAAAATTACATGGAGAGGCGCAGACAGAGCTCCATAGAGTGCTGTACCGTATAGTACAGTGCGTAGAGTGGCAGGGTGGAGTTGAGTCTTGTAGTGTGGACAGGCATGGATTGGAGTATAGTAGAGTGGCAGAGTGTGGAATGGAGAAGCATAAAGTAGAGTGGCATATCATACAATAGAGTGGAGTGGCATGTCATAGAGTGGAGTGTCATACTGTGTCTTAGAGTAGAGGTGCGCAGAGTGGAGCAGCGTACAGTTTACTGGCATGTGCCAGAGTGGAGTAGTGTGTCGTAGAGTGAAGTGGCATGGGGTTTCGTAGAGTGGAGGGTTGTAAAGTGGAATGATGTGCATAGAGTGGAGAGGTATGAATTAGCATAGAGTGTAGGGACATAGATGGAGTACATTGTTGTATAGTGACATACATGGGAGTGGCATGTTGTAGAGTTGGGTGGAATGGCATGTCATACAGTGGCATGTCTACAGTTTCACACAGTGGAGTAGACTGGAATAGAGTGGGGGCATAGAGTGAATTAAAGTCTTGTAGAGTGGAGTGGCGTAGAGTGGATTGTTGTGCCATGGAGTAGACTGGAGTTGCCTGTCATTGATTGGTGTGTTGAACAGTGTGTTAGAGTGGCATGGAGTAAAGTAGTTGAGTGGTGTAGAGTGGAGTACAGGAGTAGAGTGAAGTAGAGTGGAGTAGTGTGTCATACAGTAGGATGGAGGAAAGTGGCATGGAGTGGTATAGAGGAAGTTGTGTTGAGTGTCGTAGACTGGAGTTTAGTGACATAGAGTAGAGTAGAGTGTCAAAGAGTGGAGAGGTGTACAGTGGAGTGGCACAGGGTGGAATGCCATACTGTGTAGTGTCATGGCATAAAGTGCTGTAACATAGAGTATCTAGACATAGGGGGTTATTCTAACTTTAGAGGAGGTGTTAATCCGTCCCAAAAGTGACGGAAAAGTGACGGATTTACCACCAGCCGTATTACGAGTCCATTATATCCTATGGAACTCGTAATACGGCTGGTGGTATATCCGTCACTTTACCGTCACTTTTGGGACGGATTAACACTCCTCCAAAGTTAGAATAACCCCCATAGTGTTGTGTAATGCAGTGTCACAATGTGCACTGGAGAGGTGTAGAGTAATTGTAATTGTATTTATGTAGCGCTTACTATCCCTGATAATGCGTCAAAGCATTTTTCGGCGAGTTACACGCTACTCGGGAACCCAAGAGGAATTAGTAGTGGATTAGTATAGGGAAATATGAGTACAGTATTAGTATTATTATGAGTTAATTAGCAGCAGAGGATATGTGAGTTTGTTGGTTGGATTGACTAGAGTAATGGAGGGATAGAGGAGGGAAGAATCCAGAAGTGTTAATTAGAAATTTAGAAGAGTAAAGGAGAGATGGAGGAGGGAAGAGTCTGTGGAAAGGGTTAGGGAGATCATAGTAGCAGGAGGGTTTTTGGATGAATCAAAGGTGAAATAAATGAGGGAGAATTTAGTAGAGTGAAATGGGAGATCATGATAGGAAACTGAAGTTTGGGGTGAGCTAGATACGGTAGAGGAGGGAAGAGCGTAGGCAGGGTTATTTTGGAGATGAAAGTAGTAGAATGGGTTTGGGATGAGTCAGAGTGGGGATAGAGGATAGATTGATAGAGACATAGGTTGATGGGGAGACAGAGTAAAGCTTACAAGAGAGTAAAATTTATATATTTTTTTATTTATTTATTATTTTATTTATATATATAATTTATTTATTTATTTATTTGTAATTTGAATTGTATTTATGGATTTATTTGTATTGATTTTTATTTAGAATAGAGTAGCAGAGAGTCAAATAGGTTAGAGTGGAGTGGCATACAGTGGGGTGCCATGTCATGAAGTAGATTGTAGTGGCGTAGAGTGTAATGGTGTATCATTCTTAGAGCAGAGTGGAATGTCATAGAGTGGCATTTCATTGAGTATCATAGAATGGAGGGGCATTGTGTGGAGTGGAATGTTGCAGAGTGGAGTGGTGTGTCATACACTGGAGTGGCATCTCACAGATTGGACTGGCATGGAGTGACATACAGTGCAGCAACATATGGTACAGTGGAGTGGCATGTGATAGGGTTGAGTGGTGTGCTCTTGAAAGGAGCACAGTTGAGTGGCATAGAGTGGAGTTACGTACAGTTAAGTGGCATAGAGAGGAGTGCCATACAGTATTGTGTCATTGAGTGTCATGGTGGAGAGTGTTGTGGTGTGGAGTGTTGTATAGAGCTATGAAGTGTCGTACTGTGGAGTGGCGTGTCGTGCAGTGTCATAAAGTGGAGAAGAGTGTCATACAGTGGATAGGCTTAGAGTGCAGTGGCATGTTGTACAGTGTGCTAGAGTGGAGTGGTATCAGGTTGTGTATAGTGGATTGGCATTGAGTGGAGTACTGTAATACAGCTGAGTATAGTGCAGTAGGGTGTCACTAGAGTGGAAAAAAGGTGGTGTGGAGTGGCATAGAAAGATATGTAGAGTGTTGTAGAGTGGAGTAGAGTGACTGAGTGTAATAGAGTGTATCAGAGTGGCATAGAGCTGAGTAGAGCGTCATAGAGTGGAGAAGCGTAGAGTGCAGTACAGTATTGTAGAGTGGCATAGAGTGGGGCAGCATAGAGTGGTGTGACATATCATAGAGTGGAATGGCTTGCAGTAAAGTGAAGTGGCATGTCATAGAGAAGAGTGGCATTTCATACAGTGGAGTGGGGTATTGTACAGTGGAGTGACATGTTGTACACTGTCGTAGAGTAGAGAAGAGTGGCATACAGTGGAGGGGCAAAGAGTGGAGTAAAGAGTTGTGGAGTAGTGTAGAATGTGGTAGCGTGTCATAAGTAGAGAAAGTGGTATGTCATAGAGTGTCTTGTCATACAGTGTCTTAGAGTGGAGGGGCATAGATTGGAGTGGCAGAGTAAAGTGGAATGTCGCACAGTGGACTGTCATAGACTGGCATGTCATAGACCGGAGTGGCATGTGGTAGACTTAAGGGGCGTGTCATATCATGTATAAGGGTGGGCGGAACTCACAGAATTTTACTTTGTGAAATTCTGCCGAGCTACAAAAAACTCTGTGAGATTCCACGGAGTTCTGAGTACAGGCGGAAAATGCACATTGCACTGCATTTTAGCACCAGTAGTATGTTCTGTGCTGAAAAATCAGCACAAACCCACCATTGCGGTGCACAAGTGCACAGTCATTTTGTTTTGCCTGCTCCTTCCTGATTTTTACCCCAGGCAAATTCCATCCCACTCCAATCCAACCCATTCCAGCACAACTACATTCCATGTGATCACCCACATCTCAATTTCACCTTTTCCTTATTACTGTCTGACTTTCCCTGTGTGTATTTACGTTTCAGTGTGTGTTTTTGTGACTTTCTTGTACTTAGTTTTTTGTTTTCCTTTCCTGGCCTGTCCTATCTGTCTGTCCTCCTGTTTCCTTCCTTCCTGATCCCAGTCCATCTCCCTCCCATGCTCCAATGGCAAAAGCCACAGCAGAAGCAAGCAGTACCACCAACACCCCCTGTGGATGATGCAGGGATGCAGCCTCACCCCTTGGGTGCACTCATTTTCTAGATGCAGAACCACCTCCCCTTCATGCTAGCAGCAGGTGGCATGCTTGGTAAGGGTTACGCCTGTAAGAACCTCGGTGCTCTAAGGGCATGTGCAGTAGTGTGTGTGCCACAGCACAGGCATCCAGCGCACCTAGTAGCAACTGACACACTGTTGGACTGACACACTAAGCAGGGCCATGACCTACTTGACCTGCTAGACTTTGTGGTTGTGGGGCTCAGTGAGTAATATTTTTGTTTTCTAAAAATTCGAATGTGATTTTTTTTTCAAGCTACATGATCACAGGTTATATATACACATATAAAAATGACGTACGGCCGCTTCTGCGCCGTTTTTTAGCGCCTGGACAAGGCAGGCGTTAAGGGACCTGTGGGCTCGGAAGGAGCCCAGAGGTGCCCACCCATTCCCCCAGGGACACCCCCTGTCACCCTTGCCCACCCCAGGAGGACACCCAAGGCTGGAGGGACCCATCCCAGGGACATTAAGGTAAGTTCCGGTAAGTATATATATATTTTTTTTTTGTGGCATAGGGGGGCCTGATTTGTGCCCCCCTACATGCCACTATGCCCAATGGCCATGCCCAGGGGACAGAAGTCCCCTGGGCATGGCCATTGGGCAAGGGGGCATGACTCCTGTCTTTGCTAAGACAGGAGTCATTTCTATGGGGGTTGGGAGTCGAAAAAAATGGCGCAAATCCGGTTGAGGTGAAAAATTTGCCTCAGCCTGACTTGCCCCATTTTTTGGCGCCCAAGCTCCATATCCCCCTACGCCGGCGCTGCCTGGTGTACGTCGTTTTTTTCCACGCACACCAGGCAGCGCCGGCGGCTAACGCCGGCTAACGTCATTGATTAAATACGGCGCCCGCATGGCGCTTCAGAATGGCGTTAGCCGGCGCTAATTTTTTTTACGCAAAACTGCGTTAGCGCAGTTTTGCGTCAAAAAGTATAAATATGGACCAAAATATTTATATATAATGTCAATGTGGTATAACATGTAAAATATATGCATGTATTAACCCCTTCCCTGCCAAGGACGTAGTGGTTACATCTGGTGGCGCTGCACTGAGGCGCCACGGACGTAACCACTACGTCCTCCTCCCCACGCTTCCCCTTCCACCCGACCCCCCCAATGAAGTATGATGACATCAGCAAGCAATCGCGTGCTGACCTCATTAGAGGTCACCTCCCAATGTGCTGGAAGCATGCTTCCAGCACAATGTGGAAGAGAAATGCTGAGCATTTCTCTTCTACTCAGGAGGAGGGGGATGGCAGAGGCATGAAAGGAAAAGAAAGGCCTTTCCTTTCATGTCTCAGCAAACATTTCTGCTGGCCGATCGCAATGTGATCGGGCAGCGGAAATGCCCACTAGACACCAGGGAATTTTTTTTGGTCATACTGACACATAAGGGGAGCGGCCCCTTGGGCAAAGGCCGCTCCCCATGGGGGCAAATTATTTTTAGGCCATTTCTGCCACCCCTGAAGCCGATCTGAGGGCTCCAGAAACCACTAGACAACAGGGATTTTTTTTTATACTTATGCATAAGGGGTGTGCCCCTTGGGCAAGGGCCTCTCCCCAGGGGGACAAAATATTGTTAGGCCTTTTCTGCCTCCCCGGGGACAGATCAGCCTATTATAATTAGGCCCATCTGCCCCCAGGGGGGACAGAAACCTCTAGACACCAGGGATATATTTTTTATTTTATTTACTTTATGTTTTTATGTATGTTGAGCGATCCCTTAGAGAGAGGTCTCTCCCCTGGGGGGCAAATTGTATATAGGCCATTTCTGCCAGTCTATTTTTATTAGGCCAATCTGCCCAAAGTGGGCTAGAAACCACTAGACACCAAGGAATTTTTTTTTTTATACTTGCACTTAAGAGGAGTGGCCCCTAGGGCAAGGGCCCCTCCCCAGGGGGTCAAAATATTTTTAGACCTTTTTTGCCCCCCCCAGAAAAGGCCTAAAAATAGGCCGATCCCCCTAGACACCAAGGGATATATTTCTATTCATGTTTACGTTTGTTTTTTATAAATGTGGAGCGACCCCTTAGGCAAGGGTCGCTCCCCTGGGGGGCAAATTGAATTTAGGCCATTTACGCCCCCCTTGGGGGCAGATCAGCCTATTTTTATTAGGCCGATCTGCCCCCAAGGGGGGGGGGGAGAAACCACTAGACACCAGGTATTTTTATTCTTTTTGTCAATTTCACGCAATGGGAGCGACCCTTTAGGCAAGGGTCGTTCCTCTGGGGGCAAATTTATTTTAGGCCATTTCTGCCCCTAAGGGGGGAAGATCGGCCTATTTTTATTAGGCCGATCTGCCCCCAAAGGGGGCAGAAACCACTAGGCACCAGGGATTATTTTGTTTGCGCCAATTTCACGCAAGGGGAGCAACCCCTTAGGCAAGGGTCGCTCCCCTGGGGGGCAAATGTATTTTAGGCCATATCTTCTCTCCTTGGGGGAAGATCGGCCTATTTCTATTATGCCGATCTGCCCCCAGGGGGGCAGAAACCACTTATGCACCAGGGATTGGTGTGTGTGTGTGTATGTGTGTGTTTTGTTTGACGGGGCAGCCCCTTGAGCAAGGGTCGCTCCCCATGGGGGCACGTTACTGTTGGCCATATCTGCCCCCTATGTGGGCAGAATGGCCTCATTTTGGAACGCCCATCTGCCCCCAAGGGGTGCAGAAAGCCCACCAAAAACCAGGGAAGATTTTTATTTTCAAAATAAGAGGGTGGGGGTATGGCCATAACCTCACCCAAAATAAATGGGGCCAAAGTTTTTCTGCCCACCAGTGGGCAGGTAGGGCAATTACCCCCGATCCATACCCGGGGGGGCAGAAAGTCTACTAGATGCCAGGGAATAAAAATTAAAAAAAATAGCGGGGTGGTGGCTACCAAACCATTATAGGCCTGGTAATGCCCCACCCCAACTGAAGGGGGTAACAGTCTTTCAGCTCTCCCCGCGCACACCTAAACATCTTATCCCACAGCAAGCAAGAGGACATTTGATTATTTTGGGTTTTGGTTTTACATTTGGGCCATGAGAGCTTAGCTAACTCTCAAAAACTTGGAATGGTAGGTCTGCACTTTTTGGACTTTGGGACGCTTCCATGTAGAAAAACCACAAGACCTACACACATCTGAAAACTTAACATCTCGGTGATTTGAGAGTGGTGTGCTTCACATGCACCCCGCACCATTTTCTTTCCCACAATGCCCTGCAAATCTCCAACTTAGCTGAAAATCACACATTTTTCCCACATTTTTGTGATGGAACCTTCCGGAATCTGCAGGAATCCACAAAATTCCTACCACCCAGCATTGTCTCATCTATACCAATAAAAATTCTGCTGTACTTGTCCGCCTAAAATTTTCTTTTTCAGTCTTCCCTTTTGGACCCGCTTTGGTTCCTCCTCAATTTCGACATGTTTTTGGCTCTTCCCTGTCACAGGCACTTGGCCCCCCTACACAAGTGAGGGATCATTTTTACCAGGAGACTGAGGGGAACGTTGGGTGGTAGGAAATTTGTCCTGGTGCAGTGATCCCACACAGAAATGCGGGAAAAAATTGTTTTTTTAGCTAAATTTGAAGTTCGCTGAGGATTCTGGGTAAGAAAACATTAGGGGATCCATGCAAGTCACACCTCCCTGGACTCCTTCTGGTGTCTAGTTTTCAGAAATGTCTGGGTTTGGTAGGTTTCCCTAGATGGCTGCTGAGCCCAGAAGCAAAAATTCAGGTGCCCCCCACAAAAACAGGTAGTTTTGTATTCTATAATTTTGATGTGTCCAGATAGTGTTTTGGGGCATTTCCTTTCACGGGCACTAGGCCTACCCACACAAGTGAGGTACCATTTTTATATGGAGACTTGGGGGGATGCTGGGTGGAAGGAAATTTGTGGCTCCTCTCAGATTCCAGAACTTTCTGTCACCAAAATGTGAGGAAAAGGTGTTTTTGGCCAAATGTTGAGGTTTGTAAAGGATTCTGGGTAACAGAACCTGGTGAGAGTCCCACAAGTCACCCCATCTTGGATTCCCCTAGGTGTCTAGTTTTACAAAATGCACAGGTTTGGTAGGTTTCCCTAGGTGCTGACTGAGCAAGAGGCCAAAATCCACAGCTAGGCACTTTGCAATAAACAGCTCTGTTTTCTTTGGGAAAATGTGATGTGTCCACGTTGTGTTTTGGGGCATTTCCTGACATGGGCGCTAGGCCTACCCACACATGTGAGGTACCATTTTTATTGAGAGACTTGGGGGAACGCTGGGTAGAAGGAAATGTGTGGCTCCTCTCAGATTCCAGAACTTTCAGTCACCAAAATGTGAAGAAAAAGTGGTTTTTGGCCAAGTTTTGAGGTTTGCAAAAGGATTCTGGGTAATAGAACCTGGTAAGAGCCCCACAAGTCACCCCATCTTGGATTCCCCTAGGTGTCTAGTTTTTAAAAATGTGCAGATTTGGTAGGTTTCCCTAGGTGCCGGTCGAGCTAGAGGCCACAATCCACAGCTAGGCACTTTGCAATAAACAGCTCTGTTTTCTTTGGGAAAATGTGATGTGTCCACGTTGTGTTTTGGGGCATTTCCTGTCACAGGCGCTAGGCCTACCCACACAAGTGAGGTACCATTTTTATTAGGAGACTTGAGGAAACGCTGGGTGGAAAGAAATTTGTAGCTCCTCTCCGATTCCAGAACTGTCACTGAAATGTGAGGAAAAGGTGTTTTTTGGGCCAAATTTTGAGGTTTGCAAAGGATTCTGGGTAAGAGAACCTGGTCAGAGCCCCACACGTCATCCCATATTGGATTCCCCTATGTGTCTTGTTTTAAAAAATGCGCAGGTTTGCTAGGTTTCCCTAGGTGCCGGCTGAGCTAGAGGCCAAAATCTACAGCTAGGCACTTTGCAAGAAACTCGTCAGCTTTCAATGTAAAAATGTGATGTTTCCATGTTGCATTTCTTGTGGCGAGCAGTAGGCCTACCCACACAAGTGAGTTACCATTTTTATCAGGAGACTTAGGGGAACACATAATAGCAAAACTAGTGTTATTGTTCCTTGTCTTTCTCTACATTTTTTCCTTCCAAATGTAAGACAGTGTGTAAAAAAGACGTCGATTTGAGAAATGCCCTGTAATTCACATGCTAGTATGGGCATCCCGGAATTCAGAGATGTGCAAATAACCATTGCTTCTCAACACCTTATCTTGTGCCCATTTTGGAAATACAAAGGTTTTCTTGATACCTATTTTTCATTCTTTATATTTCAGCAAATGAATTGCTGTATAGCCGGTATAAAATGAAAATACAATGCAAGGTGCAGCTCATTTATTGGCTCTGGGTAGCTAGGGTTCTTGATGAACCTACAAGCCCTATATATCCTCGCAACCAGAAGAGTCCAGCAGACGTAATGGTATATTGCTTTAAAAAATCTGACATCACAGGAATAAGTTATAGAGTAAAATGTGGAGAAAAATGGCTGTTTTTTCACCTCAATTTCAATATTTTTTATTTAAGCTGTTATTTTCTGTAAGAAACCCTTGTAGGATCTACACAAATTACCCCTTGCTGAATTCAGAATTTTGTCTACTTTTCAGAAATGTTTAGCTTTCTGGGATCCAGCATTGGTTACATACCCATTTCTGTCACTAAATGGAAGGAGGCTGAAAGCACAAAAAATTGTATAAATGGGGTATGTCCCAGTAAAATGCCAAATTTGTGTTGAATAATGTGGGTTTATGATTCAAGTCTGCCTTTTCCTGAAAGCAGGGAAGATGGTGGTTTTAGCACCATAAACCCTTTGTTGATGCCATTTTCAGGGGAAAAACCACAAGCCTTCATCTGCAGCCCTTTTTTCCCATTTGTTTTAAAAAAAAAAAACATTTTTGCTGTATTTTGGCTAATTTCATGATCTTCTTCAGTGGGACCCACAAAGTCTGGGTACCTCTAGAATCCCTGGGATGTTAGAAAAAAAGGACGCAAATTTGGCATGGGTAGCTTATGTGGACAAAAAGGTATGAGGGCCTAAGTGTGAACTGCCCCAAACAGCCAAAAAAAGGCTTGGCACCTGAGGGGGAAAAGGCCTGGCAGCGAAGGGGTTAAATTAACTGTGATATTTATATTTACATACAGATAGATCTATAGATATAGATTATATAGATGTAAATACTATACATATTTAGCTTTGCAACAGCGATTGTGGCCAGTGGCCACATGTGCCATCTGGTGCAAAAACGACATTTCATTCATGAACATGGTATCATGTTCAGGCAAGAGGTTTTAGTGGGTTACACTCACATACATGAATGCACTTTTTGCATCAGAGAGTGCTTGCACTTGCGTCCACTGTCTTTGTTCCAAAAGGAGTGACCATGTGAATACACTAGGGTTTATCTATACAGTAGTGTGCTGAGTGCATCAGGCCCAGCGTAATCAAAATTTCATGCAGTGCAGGGCAGCATGAGAACTTGCTGTGCTGCATCAAACGGAGAAGGCAGGAATGTGACATACTTATGCCTACTACTGCACTACAAATAGACACTGCTGAAATTGAAATTGTAAAACAAGTGGAACATGACTGCCCAGAGATTACTGAACTGTGCACCAAACCCAGACCTGATATTCAGGATACTCCATTACACAAAAATTATCAAATAATTTTTGTTGATAGTTCCTGTTTTAGAGACAAAGCAAGAACATTGAAATCTGGATATGCTATGTGCACCATTACTGGTGTACTCAAAGCTTCATGGCTTCAAGGAGAATTTTCTGCACAAGTGGCTGAATTGGTGGTTCTTAATAGAGCATGTTGTATTTCTGAACAGCTTAAAATTACGATGTTTACAGACAGCCAATATGGATTTGGTGTTGTGCACAACATTTGACAGTTGTGGACCCAGAGAGGTCTCATGAACTTTTCTGGTTTCCCTATGAGTAATGGTGACAGAATTCATGATTTATTACAAGCTTTACAAATGCCTGAGAAAATTGCAGTAGTGAAATATAATGCTCACCAGAGGTTAAATAATTTCATCTCCAGGGGTAACTCCTATGCAGATCAGAACGGTAGATCTTGTGCACTTAACTGTGTCACTTTCAATGAAGAATGGAAAAATGAAAGCGCGACAAATGCTGATGAGACAAGTCAAAGTTTTCTATTGACAATAATTGACACTCTGGAAGAAATAGAAAGACTCCAGGATCAGGTTCCAGAAGACTAAAAGAAAAGTTGGATAAAATTGGGTTGCATTCAAAGAGAAACTGATCAACTTTGGATTTCACATGAAGGACAGGTGATTTTGCCAAACTGTCTGCTGACGCAAACAGAAAGATGCTACCATGGTGAAACTCATATTGGCAGAGATCCAATGATTCGCACATATAGGCAATCCTCGTTCAATCCAAAGTTTAGACAGGTTGCTGAAGCAATTTGCCACAGATGCATTACATGTCAACAAATGAACGTGGGAAAGAGAACTGTTGTCAATTTGAGTCACATTGGAAGAGCAGGTGGTCCATTTAACAGAATGCACATGGATTTCAATGTGATACCTGTGTGTGATGGTTTCAGATATGTGTTGGTGATTGTCTGTATATTTAGTCTCTGGATTGAAGCCTACCCTACACGCACCAGGGTGACAGCAGCGTCATGATAGGTGTGAGCACCCTGCTTTGGTGCTCACAGAGGGAGTGAAGGCCCCTGCCTACTTGTAGAAATTGTAGCCTCACAGTAGCAAAGCTGTTACTTAGGGAATTGATTCCTAGATTTGGTTTTCCAGCCTCTTTAGAATCAGACTGAGGAAGTCGCTTCAATAACGAGGTGATTAATACTGTGTCCAGCCTTAAACATTGAGCAGAAGCTACAGTGTAGCTACCATCCTGAAGCTTCTGGATTAGTAGAGCAAATGAATGGCACTCTCAAAGCTTGACTAGCAAAAATTTGTGTTTCTACCAGTCTGAAATGGCGTGATGCTTTACCTTTCATCCTAATGAGCATGCAAAGTACGCCTGACAGAAAGACTGGACTCTCCCTGCATGAAATCTTGATGGGCAGAACGGTGAGATTACCAGCTGTTCCTGCAAATGTACTTGTAAACATAACAGATGACTTGGGTCAGGATCACTGAAAAGGTCTAGCTGATGTGGTTCACTCTTTGTCTCACCAGGTGGAAGCTACAGCCATGCCACCTTCCCAGGATTGGTGTCACTGACTTCAGGCTAGTGATTGGGTGGTGATCAAGAAGCATGTGCGGAAGACATGCTTGGAGTCTAGGTGGAAGGGCGCATACCAGATTATCTAGAAATGACCACTGCTGTGAAGTGTGCTGGAATTCCGAACTGGACCCATGCGAGCCATACTCGCAAAGTGACATATCTTTTGGATGATGAAGATCTAGTGTTCCTAAGAGCGCCAGCAAAACTGTACAGTCTCAAGAAGAGCAAGTGACAAAGACATAGCAAGAGACTGCAGAAGTAAAGACAGTGCAAACTGGTGAAGATCCAGATCCAGGTACTCCTCTGACAGAAGAAATTGAGGACAATCCATATACTGCTCTATCAGCAGAAACAGAACCAGATGTAGCAGGAGAGTCAAGTCTGAGTGAAACAACTCTCCCAGAAGCATATGACTCGTAAAGTCAGTTGAAACAGATCATGTATCCTGAAGTAGCCTAAAGTGGATTTGATTTGAATCAAAGTCATGCAGATTTGAATCCTCCTGAAGTGGCTAATGGTGCAGGTGAATCAAGTCAAAGCCTTGCTAAACCAAGAAGAATCATAAGTCCAGTTGTGCCATCACTGTCTAGAAAATCTGCGAAAGGAGATAAATTGCATGCAACTGAAAAAGTCCCTGGTGTGTTATTGTGATTAAATGAGGAAGCAGAAACAACAGAAGCAACACATCTGAGTGAAGAAGAAATAGATACAAGTCGAATATCAAAAAGAAAGAAGGTTGCAAGTTGAAGATACTCAGGTCCTGAATGGGCATACCTTGCAACTGATGATTGGGAGCACAAGTGTATACCCTTTTGTTTTGACTGTGAGAATCCAGCTCTACATTTTGGAACTTGAAGTCATAATCAAACTGAGTTTTAAAATTGCATTGCCAAATGAGCAAGAAAGACATTATACACTGGAAGTTATAGTTAGTGATCAACAGATTATGATCTACTAAGAGACTTTGAAAAACTGATTTTGACAAAGGTTCTAAAATGATTTTTGACAGGTTCTGGAGAGCTTGAAAACTGCTGTAAATAATTGCAAAGGAGACTGAAGATTATTTTGATTTTTTTTGGCTGCATAGTTAAATCTATTTTTCTCTTTCTTTCGCTTTTTGATTTTTTACAGGCCATGGATACCAATTGCAATAGAAACAATATGTGTTGTAAGTCTATGTGTGTTGGATTGGCAGTTGTATGTGTGTTGATAAGTTTGCTGTTGATTGTAAGTATGAGTGTCTACGGTAACGCCCTCTACGCCGGCACCACACTCAAACGCAAACTCCAAAGAATCCAGAACACAGCTGCGCGCCTCGTCCTTGGACTCCCCCGACAAGAACGAAACTCACCACACCTCAAATCCCTTCACTGGCTCTCCATAGACAAGAGAATCACATTCGAGATCCTTATCCACGCACACAAATCCCTCCACAACACCGACCCAACCTACATCAATGAAAGAGTAAACTTCCACACTCCCACCCGCAACTTCCGATCAGCGACCTCGCCCTAGCCACAGTCCTCCGCATCCAACGCACCACCACAGGAGGCAGGTCTTTCTCCTACCTCGCCCCCAAAACCTGGAACTCCCTCCCCACCGACCTTCGCAAAACCAAAGACCTACTGGTCTTCAGAAAGAACCTCAAGACATGGCTGTTCGACCAGTGACCCTCCCTTGCCCCCCCCCAGTCACCCCCTCTCCCCCCCAGCACCTTGAGACCCTCATGGGGAGTAGCGCGCTCTACACATTTTTTGATTGATTGATTGATTGATAAAGCTGGAACTAGTTATACTCCTTCTCCAGAAACTACTACACTTTCTAAATTAGAGAAGTTTAATAGAGATGAGAAATACTTACACTTAGACAACTCACTAGGAGATATTTCCTCTAATGTTTTCTATTGCTTGTTGAATGAATATGTTGAGACAATGGATGTGAGAGAATGTTATGTAGGTACTCAAATTCCTTAATCAGTGCCCAGAGGAATTACATATCAGAGCTTACCACTAACAGATGGGATTAGTTGCAGTCTTTTATTAACAAGGTTTTATAATCTGGAATACATACAATATTTCTATTCTAATTTCGACCTAGTCTTTTCTTTTGTTCCAATTAACTAGCATTTGAGTAGTATTGCTAAAGCTTGAAAAATAGACATTGTAGGAGGTTTCTTTGGGCTTACGTTAACATTTGAACTGCCTATGCTCATCGTAACAATCTTACATGTACACTTTCACCAGTTGAGAACACTTCTCAAACTGATGATAGAAGAAAGGCAATGAACGAGAAAATAGAGAAAGGTTTAGTAAAACGTACATTTAGAAATGACCATGCATATAGTGTAATTAACACACAAGGGAAGCTTACTTTAGAATACTTAAATGTAGGAAAGCTTTGTGTGTATAAAGGCCACAATCCAGAATAGATACTAAGTTTGTGGGAACAAGTGAATGCAGACATGTATTTCTATTCAAGAATACATGAGTCTTTATGCTGAATTGACAAGATCCTGGGATTACATCTGTGGAAAAAGTGCTTATTATCGTCTCCCTAAGTGGTGGTATGGGACTTGTTACCTTGGAGTCGTTTTCCCCAAGATATATCAGATTGACAACATAGATGCACTGAAATGAAAAATGTGTTGGGAAATGTGGTCAAGGTGCTGTGGGAATGATACTGAAACCATTATAAATAGTGTTTGTATCTCTTATTTGCATATTCGGACTTTACAAATTTTGTAGATTTCTACAAAGACAAAGGGTGCAAAATGAACAGAATAGGGAAGAAATAAAAATGGAAAAATTAGAAGCAGATACTTTCGTCATTTGAGAAATTTTAAAGAATGGAGAAAACAGTAGGTACCTTAGACAAACTAAGTTTTGAATTGTCTCATTAGTATTAATGCTAGTATTAATGTATTTTTTTTTGTGATGGAACATATAGCCGTCAGAGGAGGGATTGTTAGAGAGCAAACATTATTGATAAGAATAAGTCACTAAAGCATAATGTGAAATAATGAGTACTAAAAAGGCCTAAACTGAAAAACATGTTTGAAAAATATACGGGCAGCTTTAAAAGTGATTGACATGGTGTCCACCATAAACGAAGTGCTATGTGAAATAATAAACGCTAATAAAAATGTATTTTGATTAATTATAACTACATAAACTGACAAAACATGAATGTTAGTGCACTACAAAATGAATGGTTTGACATTACTAGAAATGTTTTATTCTTCGTTTTTAGCATTAGTTAAATGGCCAAAGTTTTAGTGTTTTTCCACAAGCGCTATGTTTAAATGTTATACTGATTTCCCTGAAATGCTTTGTAAACATTGTTTATTAGACATCTTCGTGGTGGAAAGGTACTTTTTTTCCCTGTCCTCCTTATACTGTATTTCCTTGTGATACATTGTGCAATCTTGGACAATGACCCTTAGTTTTTTTAAAGGAAGCAATGTTAGTTAAATGTCGTGTTTGGTGCTATTGTTAAACTAAATTATTTTTACACGGAAACTGCAGTCCGGAGAGGAAAATAAGAACAAAACGAGATCCAAATGAAGCCCAGATGATGTTTTATTGGCTGCGCACAAACCCACCACACAGTCTTGTACAATTGAAGCTTAGTTAGTAACTTTTGGGACTTTAATATAGCAAAGTTTTAGGTGATGTAAGTCAGTTTTCTGTTTAAGTTTCTGTGCAGTCAGATGCTGTTCAGCTATTGTCTATCCACTTAGGATTCTATCAGTTCCGTTACTTTAGCCCCAACATTACTGAACTGTTTTCCCTTTCAGGTTCCTCATACTGACTGAAGACATACAGTTCTGGTGCTCTACTGATGACGGCCTTACAAGTTGCTATCTCATTTAAGAGCGGTACAACCAATATGCATTTTACTTTTCCGTGGAGGTTTTCTCCCTTAGAAAATCCAACAGCTTCTTTTTGGTTAGCGCCATAATTAGATGTTTTCCAAATTAATTTTCTCTTATTTTATTTTTGCATGAAGCCCACACATGCTTTTCGAATTAGAGTAACAGCTAGGAATGCCTTAGCTAAAATTTAATTTTGAATGTATATTAATTGATTGTGATTAATGCAACTGAACAAACTAAATGTATGCTGTTTCCATTGTTCACTTAATTCTGCTGTTATTTTGTATTGGTTTTTTGTAGTGTCTAATGATAAATGCTTTAACTAGACTGAGATTCTTTAGACGCTTTGGACCGCCTATGTTGTTACTGTACTTTTATCATTTGATTTTGTGCATGATCTACGTGACCTTAGCATTGTTAATTTGAGGGCAATAAAAGTTTAAACTTTACTAAATTGGTGTGGTGATTCATGGCCACATAGGTCAAGGTGTGTATAACGTATTGAATCATTACTGTATATTTTGATTGTTTGATGGCTATTGATTCTTATTGTTTAATAATTAGATGATCTCATACTCCTATCTGATTCAAAAGATTTGAGTCGACCTTTGAAGCTAGTAGATGTCTCCACCCTATTACCTGTCACCTTAGCCCTATAGGTCACACGCCCACAATGCACCATATAAAACTATAAACTCCAACTTATTGCCTTATGATGTTCTATTTACAAGTTCACGAGGCACATATATTCGTTAGTGTAGGTGACAAATATTATGAACAAGAAACAGAGAATCTTGCAAACAAAAACAGTCACGTAGGCCTCGTAATAAAATAAAGATCGCAA
The DNA here is from genome assembly GCF_031143425.1 of Pleurodeles waltl. NCBI lineage: Eukaryota > Metazoa > Chordata > Amphibia > Caudata > Salamandridae > Pleurodeles > Pleurodeles waltl. The sequence goes on along the minus strand of NC_090449.1, from coordinate 798,328,154 downwards.
AGTTTTACGATTGAACGAATCGCTCGCTTTCACAACCTGTCACAGTGGTTGGAGCATACAACATTCGCTGAATGAAAATAATTAATTTACTACTGACCCTAAGAGTTTGCTCGACAACTGTTTAACATACAACTACTATAACCGTTCTACCGCTCCAGACTGTACCAATAATTACACGGTCTTGCCTGCCACCTCGTGGATTACGTCGGAATATCGTAACCTTTTCAGGCATCGTAAGAGATCGGCATTTTCTGGACGTTCTGGGTCAGGTGATTTCATCGTCCAAACCTCGTGATTTCACTCAAATTTCAGCAGAAGCGGAAGTCAATGCGTTAGCGTTTCACGTGAGTTGACAGCTGAGCATTTGTGTGAGCTGTAGAAAGGACAACGTCTCGCCAGTGCCGCGTTTCATTTCGGCGCTTTAACCTTGCCAAACCAACCCATCGCTGCAGACCGCCGGTAGGAGCCTGTGAAGGGTGTTCTATTTCTGCTCCGGGAAGAGCTGCTTCGTGTTTTTTCGCTGTGGCGCCTTAAGTGTGTAGACCATTGTGCAGCTTAGGTTATGTTTTCTGGAGTTTGGACAGCCCAGAAGTGGCTTGCTTAATGCGGTGATAGGGAAAGCATTTTATCTTTTAAGAATTTGTGTAGACGAGCCTTCCTTTTAAAGCATCCAGTACTTTTAAAAGCGGGCATTAAAAACTCGTAGTATTTTTCTTGCTTTGTTTTGCTTGGAATACACGTTATCATTGCGACCTCTGGGAGTGACATATCTCCATCGTTTTAAAAGTGTAATACTGTGACCCGAAAATGAAATGATTGCATATTTCACACAGACAACAGAATATGTTTAACTTGTTCGTGGAACATTGACATACTTTACATTGGTGTTCAAAACAGACCAAAAAAATGTAGGATGAGTGTCAATTCGTTGTTCTTGTCTGGGCGCGATTCGCTCAGCTGTACAATAGGCTGAAACTCCATCCCCACTCTGCGACGTCCAACAGATGGTGTGCGCTACGGCTGGGGAGGTTCGGGGCATCTTCAGAAGAGAGGTGAATTGCAGGTAAATAAGACGCTGCATTCCAAGAGGAGGAACATCTCCCTGCCACCGGTTTTAGCTAACACTGCAGACACCTTTCATCCAATGCAGCTCACCCACAAATCAAATAACCATATCTTCAGGTCTGTAAATATCGTCCTCAAGTCTCTGTATCTTTTGGTCACTCCTAGATCGCCATTCCTTCGCTTATCGCCAGTTCTCTGAATCCCCTCAACGTGGTCCTAAACCACCTGCGCATCCTTAATGATCCTGGTTTCCCACTAACATGACCCCCGAGGTTAATGATCATCCTCCTGCGTGGAGGCACCTGTTCAGTTTCAGGGACCGTTGCGATTTGTTCATCCTAACTCTTGAAGGCCTACTATCCATTGGCCACTAAATTATTAATTTATCAGTAGAACGCTTAATCTGTCTTCCAGCCTCCTGTCACATGGGGCTCCTGCCCAGGTTCAAATCCCCGATGTTCCAGCTCACTGTCAGATGCCATTGGAATCAAGCTCATCTTCTGATCACTTGATACCCCTGTTCACTCCTAGGCCTCTTAGCTCTTTTTCACTCTTAGCTCTTTTTCACTCTGGGCTGAATGCGCCATTACGCACTCGTTCTGAGAACCATGTTCCCTCTAAAAACCTGAAGCTTCTATTTAACCGTAGTTCCCTGAGTGCTCTGCTCACCCTTGGGGCATGAGGCTCACCAGATTCCTGAAGCCCCGTTCACCCCAAATCCTCACATGGGGCAAAGTGGGTGAATGTGCTTCAAAGGCATTACTCAGTTTAGGTCCACGATCCTCCAGTACACCATCAGGTAACTGAGGTTCGTGCCCTCTGTCTAACCCTGATGGCGTGTTCACTCTCATGTCTTCTAGGCTTCTGCTAGGCCACAGGGCTCCTAATCACCACTAGGTGACGGAGCCCCTTGCTCAGTGTGACATCTGGCTAGGCTCGGGGGCCAAGAGACTCTTCCTCATAGACAGTGATCAATGAAGCTCCTGCTCGTCTTTGGGTCATTGAAACTCATTTTGAATTTAAAATCCCAGATTTTCTTGGTAATTTCAGACCACTGACTTTCCTGGTCACCCTGAATTCTGCTGAGGCTCCTGCCCCAATAGGCAGTCTGAAATCTCCCAGATAAACCAAAGGAATTGGTGAATGTACACATCTAAGCCGTTAATGAATTCCACTTTTGTTTGTTACACAGCAGCCTCTCTGCTTTTGATATCTTAACTGTCTAAAACAGCTTGGTACCTGATCACTTATATTTTGGGCAGATCTTCTTGACCTTCATAAGAAATCGCTCAACCTGCTGCCTTTCATTTAATCTTCTTTATACCACACGTGCCCTTGCTTCTTTTTTGCTTACCCACATGTTCAAACATCACAACTCTCTCCAGCACTCATCCCACTCTCGGCTTTTTTACTCCCTTATTTCACATCCGTGCATTCTTATCCAGGGCATCTACAAATTTGTCTGTTGTATGTCTTGCCATGTTTCATATTGATTTTTCATTTTGTTCGCCCCCCACTATCTCCATCCCATTTTTTCCCCCTCTCTTATTTATCATACTTTTCCTTGTCCCTCGCTGCCCCTTTAGTCTCTCTCATTTCCCCCCTTTCCCTCAGTCATATGTTCTATATCCTTTTTTAGTCTAACCTCCCCCCTCCCCCCCCCCCCTCCCTTAAGCCTCTGTCTCCATGCCTTGGTCTTGCTTCAGTCATTAACTGACTGATAAAGAAAATCTTGGCATTTGCAGATTAGGGTCATTACCCTTATAATTGTAACGGCTTGTTGTCGCTTTGAATTTAACACGATTTTCAAATGTGGTTTAGTGAAATTGAGTGCCCTTGTTCTACTTCTGGATGCTAGCAGACCAAAAGCCTGATTTAGAATTTGGTGGTAATGGAAAAATGAATAGTTCTGGTGGATGTGTTAAAACCAAAAGCAAATCCATTGACAGTATTTCTTTTACCATACTATCCCTTTCTTAAAGGAAATTCCAATGGTGGATTTTCCTCTGGATTCGGCACTCCTTCCAGTACCATGCCAACCTCTAAATCAAGCCATGCGCTGCTGGAACGTTGCATAACTGTGTGTGGCTCTATCCACTTGTCTTTATTCTCACTGACTAGGAAACTTCTGAGCCCCTCTCTCCTTCCCTTCACCTTTCATCCTTTGCCTCATCATTCACCATTCTATATCCTTTTGCTGTTTCTATTCTCTTCACTTTTGCTTCCCACCCTTTACTCTCTTTTGTACTAATCTCTCGTTCTACAGTTCGCTCCACTCAATCTTTCATCACTCCTCCATTAGCATTTTAACTTTCTTCTCTCCTTTCCCTCTCCTTGTCCTGAATTATTTTCTTCCTTTCTCTTTTCTTTCATCACTCAGTTGATTCTCTGTTTTTGCCTCTCCACCATTTGTTTCTCTCCCTTACTCAACACGTCTTGCTCTCTCTCCCTCCTTTCATTTCTCACTCTCATCCCTGCTTGATATTTTATTCCCTTCTGATATTGTCCCAGGATGGAAAGACAATGAGGTTTTCATATGGACACAGTCCAAAAAGGCATGTAAAGGTATGTAAACACTCTAGGTTCTTAGGTTTTTATTCTCTTTTGATTGTTCTTCAGCCATCCATAGCTCCCTCATCAATCCTTAGGGGGGTAGAATCTGTTTGGAATGAGACTCCCAATCTCCTTCCTGTATGTCATGGCACCGTTTTTAATATAAGCCTTAGAGCAAGCAACTGCAGGTTCCTTCCTTGTCTGATTGTTGTGGCTTGATGTGGGTTACGAAGCCTACCCCTATCCTGACTCCCCATGCAAGACTAGTTAATTGTTCTGCTAAAAAGCAGCATCTCCCTAAAGGACCACCTGTCACCTCCTGAAGCTACTATTGGAGGAGGCACATCACATGCTATGCCTGCTCGGGATGGCCCATTATTCTGCACATGACAATGAGCCGGCCTGACTTTGTGGCTTGGTCACAATGGGGCTCACCTATGACTGCTGCAGCCTTTTGAGTTCTGTGCCAGCAGCAAAGTTGACCCGTACATGTGGAGCCACTCTATCCACCCCCATAAACATGTCCCACCAGCCTTCCTCGGCAATAGCAAGTTGTCCGCCCTGTCTATCCGATCCTGGCCAATGGTCCATTCACAAATCCTGAATGATTTTGCTTCGTGTCACGTTATCTAACCCTGTTATTGGCCACAACATTTCCTGTCCTCTGACTGAAAGAAGTCTCATAAAAATAAGTACTATTACAGGAACATCCCTTTATTGCAAGAGAGGCATGTTCTTACCACATTACTTTGAAAGAAACAGAAAAAGCAGATTGACCAGCACACATGGTGCCATCATGGGTTACACCCTGCGAGAAACCAGTCACGCAGTGAAACACAAGGTGAGCTGTAAACCCCTGCATAGAGTGAGTTCCCAACTCCCGATTGAAAGATCTACATAGCTGTTGTCCATTATGAACTTTTATATCTCCCCAGGGCATCAGCAGCGTACTGAGAAGCTTTTGTTCTTCTTTGTTGTTGTTGTGTTTTTTATATTTTTTACTGGGCAGGAGAGTGGTGGGTGAGGGGGGGAGGTAAAAGTGCCCATAAGCAGTGTTCTGCACAAAGTCCCCCTCGCCCACCAGTGCCCCCCCTCAAGCAGTAAAAACATTTTAAAAGTTGCAAGTCTACCATCATTATCGTTACGCAGTTGCATAAAACCATGGACCTAGAAGTAAGTATGAAAAGGAGTTAATTTGCATGATGTGTCTGCAGTATAGTTACACGTGTGTGTGATAAGATCCACTTGATTCACGTGCACAAAGCTGCTACCACGGAGTATGGATCCCTTGCTCTTTAGATAAATTAATTCATTACCACCCAGAGGGTGCTTATATTTATATTGCATGTTTCTGTATTGTTTTTCCTCTCTTAAACATGTTTGTTCCTTGCAACCTAAAGCATTCAGTAAATAACATTATCTAGCATCTCTCCATTTATTTGTGTATATATGCGAGAGAGAGGTGTGTGACCACGTGATTTTATTATTTAAAAAAAACATTATCCACTTTAAGGTATAGTACCTTCAGGAGTCAGTCTTCCACAATAAAGACACAAAGTGTGACTCATCTGAGCCTTAATGTTAGACATATAATTCTAATCGGTCTGACATTTTACATTCTTTACGCCCCCATCCACTTCATGCCTTTGGAGACCAACATGTTTTTTTTCTTTGTTTTTTTTTTTTTTTTTTTTTTTAAATCAGTTTTGCGTTTGATTATGTGAAATGGAGATCTTGTAAATTACCTTTTATCTTTGTTTTTTACCTTTTTATTTAGGGGCTGTGTTGATTTTTATCTGTGGGGATTTAAATGCTGTGCTTTTACATGTGATTCTGCTTCTGTGTATTCTGGGTCCTCAGTGTCTCAGAATAATTGCTTGGTGTGTTTCTCCCTATATATTCCTGGTCAATCCCCTTGCTTCACAACATGCTTGCTTTCCATCCAAATCAGAGGTCAGAGACACAAGGGTTCTTTCCTCATGAAATCTTCTCGACCCTCTGTCTTATTTTCCAGTGAAATTTTGGGGGCCTTTTTGATTCGTGGTGAATTAGGTTGTTCTGTGTGCCGGCCTAATTCTCCTTACCTTTCCTGTGTTTTCTCATTCCAATTTTTTGCTGATCGTTTTTGCTTGGTCTCTTGCATGGTGAATAAGCATCGACCAAGGTGGTAAATTAGAACTGAATTGCAAGGTCTGTTACGCATATCAAGTCTAATTATTTTACATTATTATTTCTTATCGGCATTTAACTTATTTTTTGTCACTTTAAGGGCACCATCTTTGTCTAATGGAATTGATTTTATTCCAGGAAGATGCAGAAGATGATGAATTTGTTTGTGATGCTAAGCCTTGCTATGGCTCTGAATTTATGTAGTGCTCAGAAATGGATGAGTCCTTTTCGAAAAATGTTCAGAGGAATAAAGGTATCCACACCAACAAGAGAAGACCCTGGGAAACCTCTGTTCCTCACGCCATATCTTGAAAGTGGAAGAATCCAAGAAGGTACAAATATATTTTAATTATTGTTACATATAAAGACCGAATTTGCTTGCCAAAATATCAAATATTTGTTTCTACAGCGGTAGCGGTTTAAAAAAAAAAAAAAAATGCTTTAAGTAGAATTGGCTATTTTTTGATACTGAAAACATTATGAGCCTTGAAACAAAATACTTTTGTTGGCGCTCATGTTTTAGTAGTGATAACAAAGTTTAACCACACTTGTTTATTTTATAATATTCTCTGAGTCTAGTTGTCTTCATGTGTCTACAATGTATTCTAGCTTTCAGTTCCATCCATCAAGATAGCAATAGTTTAGAGTAAATTCAGTTTCACATTACTGTATACTTTAAGATCACATAGAAATCCTTTATAACAATTTAACACGTTTTACATACAGGTGATAGCTTTACGTAGGAGGTGCTGTAAAAGCCTGTGTATATATAAAGGTATTGTATGGGTGATGGGTATGTTGTTTGTGAACAATAGTCTATAATAGGTGTTAAATGAGGCCTAAAGAAAAAGCAAAAATAGAGACAAAAATTGTAGTTGAAACCATTTCAGTTCCTGTTGTTTTGAAAGGGTAGACAGAGGCAAAAGAAGTGCAACCCCTCTTAGATTTTCCCCAATCTTAAGTCTTCAGATAGGCAACCCAACTTCCTTTTAAATTTAAAGGAAAGCTGTGTTTATTTTGCATCATTATCATGAGGTTGCAAATAGTAGGGCCTGATAAGGAGCAATGCTCAGTCTGATTTATGACCCAGGTTACAACTGGGACAGAGAGGTGAAAAACTGAAGCACTGAGTTATTTAACTTTTAAATAAAAGTCCTTGTCAACTCAATATTGGAGGGTGAGAACAAAATGATGTTTCCAATTAATATGAGAAAATTAAAATGAAAGGTACCTTAATGATCAAGTTAACTCTACATTTTAACTTTCTGCTATTTCAAAGTGTTACATTTGCAAACAGCAGACCTCTTGCTCCCAGAGGCTAGTAGCTACTGTGCTATATGTATAACTGAAAAGCTGTGTATTTTTTTTTTTAAGTGGGAGGAATTGTAAAGTGCAGAAAAATGTTCCATATTTTGAACATTTTTTGCAGAACATTTTCCTGCACTTTCTCCCGTTTAGAGAACAAAAAAAGTATGTTTGTGTTATACATGTAATGGTGCAGTGCTCATATGGTGAAAGGTATGTTTTGTGTCACAAATGTATACAACACAGGCTCTCAGTCACCCACACACTTATATCCCTTTCATGCACACACATGCTCATACATCCCCCCCCCCAAAGACCATGCTCTCACTGACACATGGCAGCCCAGTCATAGTGCCACTAGTCAAAGCATTTTGTTCAAACCTTAGTATCTGGCTCTGTGCACATTAGGCTTAAAGTCAATGAAGCTGGCTGTGGGTGTGGCTGGTAACAATGCCCAAATTGGTTAGCCTTCAGTAGCTCACAATGATTTTCACTGATGAGAAGTAGCTATCACTACAGAAGAGGTTGGAGACATCTTGCTCTAACGTACAAATCAATTGTTTACATTCTAATAGAAATGGAAGCAAACAATCTTATGAATTAACACATCTTCCTACCTATTCTCAAGACAGCACACCCAGAATTATAACTCAACCCAAAACAACACATAACATAATAACTTCTGCTCATTCAAACACTAATTAAAAGTCCATACATTGCTGACCTTCACCTCTGTGTCAGTTTTCATCCCTCAATACCCAGTCACAACATCATGGTTCTAACTTACAGCCAAAAAACACCTTGCATGACCCCAGCAACTTAAACACATCTTCACTCTTTAAATCAGGCTTGTTAATATGCACCACATAACACCACTTAAGACATCTCACTTTATATTTATTGTACCACATTTTATATTATGTGTGAAGTTTACATATGTTTTCCTCGGAAAGTAAGTACAGGATGATGTTCAGTCAGTGGGGTAACATTTACCTCAAATCACAGGAACCAATGACAATTTCCATGGTGGGGCACTGGAGGCTATAGGGCCTTAAGGGTGAGCTATCCTCCTGTCAAATCCTATCTCACACAAAAACTCCCAAGTTATTTAACATTAACATTTTGTTATTGCATGATTACCAGGCTATTCCTAAACACACACAAAACTTTGACAGGATGTCCTCACCCCGTTACCTGGTATCATGCTTCATCATAGGATATCCCCACACTCTCCAAAACATTTGGTTTGAAGGAGAGCGGGTGAAGTCAGGGAGACACTTGTTTCTAGCCTAGAACCCATGAAATAGGTTTAAAACCACTGTGGTAACCCATTCTTGGTTTTACCATGTGGGGCAACACTTGGCATTAAAAAAAAAATAGGTGTGGGGTATCAAGGACTAAGTACCCCAACCCAACTATGATGTCAACATGTTTCTGCCCAACAGCTTAACCAAGTCATCTTATTTTATACCCTTTGTATATGTTAATGTACTAAGGGTCTTACACTTGTTGTCACCCAAGGTTCACAGGTCCCTTAGTTACCTGGAAAACAGTAATAACATAGGTGTGTTAAAAATATATCTGTTGACTGGACCTGGGGTCCTTCAGTCCTGTATTCAGGAAACATTGCATGCAGTGAAAGCATGGCACCTCACTTGTGTAACACACCCATACAATATTGTGTAGTGTCATGCTGTGTGAACCAGCTCTCACACACTTACCCTATAGGGAGTCATCTGGACTACCTCATCTCCTTAAATGAGAAAAGTTCACACTGAGGTAAATGGAAGGTGAAAATCGTTTTTAATTCAACACTCTCTGAATCCCGCCCCCCCCCCGTGCCATCTCAATTTGCAGCTTCAACTAGACCCAAGAGCTTCACCACATAATAATTTCATGTATACTTCATTCCATGGCACATATACAACTAATTGAGAGCCTACAGCTGTGAGTTAATTATAACACCGTCAGTTCAGTACATTTTATTTTAGTATTTCTTTCACCTAATAAAACTTAAGTAAAAGCTCATCATGATCTATTCTTTTAAGTCCACTTTTTAGTATTCATACCTTTGGGCTGACTAGGTGACTGCCTGTTTAAAAGGCTTAATTGTTGCTGACAGAAGTTCCACAGTTCAGCAAGGATCAAACTCTTTGGTGCCCCTTTTTCTAATATTTTTAGTTCTTCAGAGAATTCATGTAATATTTTGTAATCACTAACCACGGAGCCCAACTTTACTAATGCACCTAAATGGTCTGATTAGAAAATTTGTAGTTTTATTGCATTCTCTCCGGCAAGTTGTTTCATAGTGTTGCATGCTGTTTTTAGTTATTATGCTCACCATTTTTGGAGCAAGAAGATAAACTGTATCTTTATTGTGTACTGATAAAGCTGGCAAGATATTAGGAAATGCACCTGACGTTTGTTTACATTGTATAACATGACTTAAAATCGAGGCTCAAGTTAGCTGTTAACACATGGTATAGTATGCTACTTGGTGTTCAGACCCTGTAGTTATGTTCCGATATAGGATTAATGAAAGTACATACATTTTTCAGTGCCACTCTATTTTTTACCAATTGGTCTTCCCTGTTTTTATTCTTTTTCTCCGTTTTGTCCTTAATTTGTTTGCCTTTAGTACTTCTTCCTTTGAACTGCAATTTTAATTTTGGAAATCTAGGTAAAGCTCTGTTGTTTTTGTCTCTTTCCCTATCATGTTTAACCTGTCTTTTTATTTAGTTTTTTTTAGCACAATTGCCCAGATTTTTTCCTTTAATATTCATCACACTTTCTAGAGTTATTTCCTTAAAGACTCTTGAACCATTGGCTTAATTATGACTAACTTTGCTTTGTAGTTTTCAAGGATGTATCATCCAGCCTTTGACATTTTATCTTTTGAGGAGGGAAAAATGTGGTAGAGCCATCCCAGCACACAGACATGTGATTATCTCCAGGGCATTAACTCCTGTATGGCCCCTCCCTGCAGTTCTGGTATTGGAGGGGATCTAGGAGTGCCATTAGTGAAAAGAGTATGTCCAACTGAAGAAGGAGTTAAACTCAGTTTCCACAAATTGAAAGAGGCAAATGTGTAAAGGAAGTGTAGCCTACCAGCAGAGACGACATCTCTTCTAGGTTTGGTTGTGAGGCAGCTGCTCTTTTTTAAGTTTAAGGAGACAGTGGGGAAACACCCAACTTTACTAAGTTAATATTGTTTACCTCCTGACCAAATATCTTTCATAGTGCTCCATTACCAGGATGCAATATTGTTCTTAAGATTACAAGTTTCGAATTACAACTGTTTGTTGCAGTAAACAGTGGTTTTAGTCCCTCATCACTTATGGTTACTTCCTTTTTTTTGCTTTGCCAGGGGTCATTGAATGTATCTTCAAACCTGATTAGTAGGCATCTTTGAATAAATCTTCAAACCTGAGTTAGTCACCATTGCTTTTCAAGGATTCTAGAGAATAGTTTGAGCTCCTAAAATATGAATGACGCTGAGTTGTTTTGGTGCTCCGTCTTCCATTTGCAACTTTAATGGTGCATGGAGTTCTTGACAATTTCGTGGTGTATATGAAAGTTTGTTTACAAGAGCTCCAAAACTTGTCTCCTAAATAATTAATTTTCAGATTGATAAAATAAGTGCATGAAGTGTCCTGAATTCCATATGGTCTTTTAGAGTAAGAAAGTTCACAATCGGACCACTGTCTTTCAGCTGAGATCCAGAGTCTCTGGTATTCAGGACTGGGTATTCCTTTCATCCAGAATTGATGGCTTCGTGTTGGCATAGGCTGCATCTGAAAAGGAAAGTGTGTGGTCTACCTGCATAATAGTTTGTATGACCAGGAAGGACATCAGTATTGAATGTATTAAAGGCTTACGACTGTGTAGCCTTTTATGCACTGAAACGGAAACATGCAACTCTAATTCAGCAGTGGACACTGTTAGTCTTTATTCCCGAATCAGCTTCAAAGAATCTGGCAATCCATCATACTGCTTGTACAAGCATTTCAGCTGAAGTTGGTAGACCATGTTTGTGCAATAAAGGGGAGGAAAAGAGAAGCAAACAGCAGGCAATGGAAAGTTTGGGCATTGCAGCTGCCTAAATAAGTAAGTGCATAGAACAATTGGAATGGATTTAAAATGGCAGCTTTCTGATCAGGAAAGCATTTCAGCAAACAGGAACTCGTGCAACCAATGTAACTTAACAGATAAATGCTATTCAAAAAGCAACAGAACAGAAATGGGTATCGCAGCATGGTAAGTCATTAAGTCACAGGATCTGGGGTCAAAAACCTTGTTGGCTTTTCCATTGTTTGATTTAATTACAGTTGTTCCATTTTGTTACATAAGTTATTTTCAGGAATTGGAAGTTGAGACACAGGTGATAGTAATCAGCGTTTTCTAGGGACATAACAATGGGGCTCGCAAGAACACGGTGCAGCTCACAGGCTTCAACTGAAGAGATGAAAATCGGGAAATGAGGTGAATACATAATCCAGAAAGCTAAGTGGTAACTTAGGACGAGTGATCAAAAGTATGTAAGAGACCAAACCACAGATTTAATGAGACGGATCGATATAGGAATGGTGATTGTCCAATGAAGTCTAGCTGATGAAGGCTACTGAGGACAGATAAAGAAGGCATGTGGGACAGACGTCCAACCTGATTACCAGGAATGAAAAGCAAAATGAGGAAAACCTACTTCTTGGTTAGGTAGTAAATAGTAAAACTTTCTTTATGGCCTACAAGAGTAGAGGGCAATATCTGTTGATAAAATATTGATACACGAGGGTAGCAAAAATGAGATCAGTTTTCATTTGTTCTTGGGCCTAGTTAGTCTATATCAGACACCCCTGGATGGGGAACTAGCATGACCGTAAATAATGATGAGAAAAAGCAGCTTGTCTAGGAAGTGGCATGGAAAAAAGCAGACAGATCAAAGAATGGGAGAGATGTTCCCCCCCCCCCCCAAAATAAAACAAATAGAAGCACTAGTTCAACAACTTTGCAAAATATGTAAAGTCTACTACTTGTTCCTCATCAGCATCATTTCCCCCTCTAGCCCATAATGTGATTCTTCCTGAAAAATATAGAGTGGGGAATTTACCACTACAGTGAAGTTCTTCTCCACGATCTTGCCACCTCGAGATCTGGGATCATGTCCAAGTTGTAAATTGATATTTTTCAATCGGGCCAAAAAGAAATACACCTCAAAAGATACATTATTTTTCATTAATGGCCAACATCTCAGATTACATCCTGATTGCACCTGACTTGTATTCTGCTCTTTGTATCATCTGGAAAAGTATTCTAAGTGTAATATTTTCATTATGAAGCGATTGCTCTAGTTCCTTTTAAATTATCTGGAAAATTCTTCCACTCTCCAGTGTTCCCTTTTTGCTCTGGATTTTGGCCTTGTTAGAATACTTCTCCATGAAGGTGTGTTCATCCATTAATCCAGAATCTAGCTTCTTCCGCAAATAGGATATCTAGTGCTCTATTTTGTATTGTACTTCTCTAGTTCTTTGATCCTCTCAGTAGTGTTTGTAAAAGGCTTAATCAAACAAAGGCAAATTCAACAAAAATAACAGCTACAATCAGCATGCCAGATAGCCAGAAATATTTTGTCTTTGCCAACTGAAAGCAATGTACATATTAAGCAAAACTGTTTAGAAGCCAATGATTACACCATCTTCAGGAAAAGCATTTGGAGATCACTTACTATCACAGTTGAATGACACTGCCTGTCGAATAACACAAAAGACAACCAAATAATACTGGCTCAAAATGCATTCAGTCTAGCAAGTGTAGGAGGCTGTTTCTCAATATAATGTACAAAAATGATGTGCACTGTGCAAAGAGTCAAAGCAGTTTGGTTTATAGAGGTAAAAACTAAACCACTTATGCTGTAGTTTTTGTGGTAGCTTGGTTGAGCAGTTATTCCAGTCTTGGAGTAGTGCTAAGCATTTGTTGTACTTGCAGTATGAATAAAAGTGGACACACTCAAAAGAATAACTCAAGACCAGTTTACAAAAAAATGCGTCTGACTTTTATTTTTTTTAAAAAGTACTTTTTGTTATTTTTTCATAATAGTCTTTTTGTGCGTAATTACGCACTATAGGAATCAATGGGAGAACACTTTAAAAATGCATATAAAATCAGGCAATGCGTTTACCAATGTCTCTTTCTGTTCTTAGGTCAAAATCATCCAGGAGTCCTGTGGGCCACTGGGAGAAGTTCAGGTGGTTCCCGGTTGAAGCAGGAGCAGCTGCTGAAAGTCTTGGAGCTGGAGAAGGACAGGCGAGGGGGACCACTTGGAAATGCACTGCACAGGCAGACTTCAATGTAAATCCAGTGAGTCGCCTCGGAATGTAGATGTAACAGGAGGTGGGGGACCCTTAGAGCAGAGCTGGTTCTCCGGTGCAGGGGGCCGGGGGGGCAGAGTACAGATCAGATATGTCGGCCAAGAGCTGTGCACAAAGGTGTCCTTGGAACCAGAAGACTGGTCACTTGGAGGGTGGTTTGCAGGTCAGCAGGGCCACTCTGGGAGTTGTTTCTTAGGTGTCCTGAAGTCCCTCGACTGGTGCTTGCTTCTGGCCCTCAGAGTCTGAAGTGGACTTTTCTTCTGGGTGTCTGACATTGGGGGTCCAATACACCTGGCTATTGCCACTGGAGATCGCAGTGTCGCCAAACTTGGCATACTTGCAGAGTCTGTCCTCTGGGTCTGTTGGGCAACATTTGGTCTGGCTGCTGTGTCTGGTTCCTTGGTCAGCGGCCGGTCAGTGAACTGGACTTCACTGGTTTCTGCTTCATGCTTGCAGGGAGTGATGCCTTCACTCTAGATGGAGGTCCTTGACAATTACCTCTCTGGGGTTTTTTAGAATCTGCCTGATGTCCAGTCGACTCCCTCAGCAGTACTTGTCGAGTTCTGGGTGCAGCAGGCAGGGATTGGCACCTTTTTTCTTGGTGCAGCCGGGCTTCAGTTCTTGCGCCCTGGGCCTTCTTTGAATCTGGCCTTCTTGTGTCCATCGAATCTGATCTGCCGGTCTAAGGGTGTCCACTAAATACTGCATTTAGGGGAGTTCCTATTAGTGGCCAGTGGGCCATCTACCTTAGGGTGGCTACACCCACTATGCAACAACTTCCTGTGGGCAGAGACCACATTCCTATCCCTGATTTGCTATTTTCCTACCAAGCAAGATGGAGGAAAATGTGATGGAGCAGTCACCTCGCCTGCACCACCTTGGGGTTAGTGCAGGTTGGGAGTGGCAACTGCTCCTGTTCTTTGTGTGGATGTTTCCACCGTTGCTCCCACCAAAAGTGGAAGTTTGCAATGGGGTAGGCCATCTTCTGCTAACAGCAGGGCTGGGAGTCGAGTTTCAAGGGTGGAAGGCCTTTTGAAGCTGACAGGCAGGGCGAGGTACATTCCGGGATGAAGAGGTGTAATACCTCTGCCCAGGAAGGGCTTTTTATGTCTGGTCCCAGAGAACAAAGGCCGTCACCCCGGGGATCCAGATTCTTGTCTGTGGTGGCAGCTTTTGCAGGGGCCACCTCTAAGGTGGCCCCTGGGTACATTTTGCAATAAATCCAATACTGGTACCTGTTTGGATTTATTGTTCGGAGTTGTTTGATACCAAACTACCTAGGGTTCAAAGTGGATATCATGTAGCTGTGAAACTTGTGTTGACCAGTGTCCAGCACAAGCATTTAAAATGACTGCTCTGTACACTTACTATGTCCCAGGTTTGGCAGGGGCACAGTATGGGCATATGGCTCATGCATCTATGCCCACAGATGCAGTGTAGTGCACCCTGCCTTGGGGCTTGAAGGCTTTCCAGAATGGTGGCTTACCTATATTGCATGCAGTGTGTAGTGGACAGGTTACACAGGCTGTGTGCCTTATTGTTTGCAGTTTAGGATAGCACCAGGACACTCAGCCTGCAATGGCAGTGCTGAGTGCATCAGGATGCATGGTCCCGGAGGGTGGCACAATCTGTGCTTTCGCCGTCAGGGGTTTACCCTCAGTACCCCATGCCCTGGGTACCCAAGTACTATCTATTAGGGACTTATAGTGGCAGCTAAAGGTATTGCCATTTGTGCCAATGCATCACAACAGTTTTGGGAACAAGATCTGGCCCAGGGAACCTGGTTAGCAGGAGCCCTGGGTATTAACAACTTTGAAACTACATCAAATCAATCAATCATGGAATTTGTAAAGCGCACTACTCACTGTGAGGGTCTCAAGGTGCTGAAGGGGGGTGGGGGGCGCTGCTACTTCTCGGACAGCCAGGTTTTGAGAAGTCTCCTGAAGGTAAGGAGGTCTTTGATCTGACGCAGGTGGTTGAGGAGTGTTTCACGTCTTGGCGGTGAGGTGCAAGAATGATCTGCCGCCGGTTGTAGTTCTGTGGATGCGTGGGACGGTTGTAGTTCTGTGGATGCGTGGGACGGTTGTGAGGGTGGCGGAGCGGAGTTGCCGGGCCAGGGTGTGGAAGGAGAGACGTCTGAGGTATTCTGGTCCAGTGTTGTGCAATGCTTTGTGAGCGTGGGTGAGGAGTTTGAAGGTGATTATCTGTGCGAAGCAAAAAGTGGGGGGGCTAACCATGTCAAATGCGCCACTTTCCTACAACAAGATTATCAAGTTTCTCTAATTTTGTAAACTGTAGATTTTAAGGGTTTTAGTTCCTCTCAACCAGAGGTGAAAGAGTGCATGCAGTATTACACAGTGAATGATTATGCTGTTGAAGCAATCTTATATTTAAATTATGTCTTTCCCCTATATCCAGTGGGCCCACCCTAGACAATTTGAGGTTGATTCTCTCTTGATTTTGATACTTTACATAGTGTTGGACTTTTTTGTTTTTGCAGGGTCATCCCCAATCTTTTTGCCTCCTGCCTCCTATTTTTTCTGACCTATTGCTGTTGGTTTTTGAACTCTGAGCACTTTACCACTGCTAACCAGTGCTAACGTGCATATGCTCTCTGTGTAAATTGTATGTGATTGGTTTATCCATGACTGGCGTATTTGAATTACTAGTAAGTCCCTAGTAAAGTGCACTAGAGGTGCCAGGGCTTGTAAATCAAATGCTACTGGTGGGCCTGCAGCACTGGTTGTGCCACCCACATAAGTAGCTCTGTAATCATGCCTCAGACCTGCCACTACAGTGTCCGTGTGTGCAGTTTTAACTGTAAATTCGACTTGGCAAGTGTACCCACTTGCCAGGCCTAAACCTTCCCTTTTCTTACATGTCAGACACCCCTAAGGTAGGCCCTAGGTAGCCCCAAGGGCAGGGTGCAGTGTATGGTTAAGGTAGGACATATAGTAATGTGTTCATATGCCCAGACAGTGAAATTTTGCAAAATTTGTTTTTCACTGTTGCAAGGCCTGTCCCTCTCATAGGTTAACATGGGGGCTACCTTTAAATCTGATTAAAGTGTAGATTCCCTTTGGAGGCGGATGGACATGTGGAGTTTGTGGTCTCTGAGCTCACAATTTAAAAATACATCTTTTAGTAAAGTTGATTTTAAGATTGTGTGTTTGAAAAGGCCACTTTTAGAAAGTGGGCATTTTCTTGCTTATACCATTTCTGTGACTCTGCCTGTTTGTGAATTCCCTGTCTGGGTCAGTTTGACAGTTGGGCTGGTTGCACCTCACACTAGACTGTGACACAAAGGGAGTTGGGGTGTAGCCTGCATATCCTAATGAGCCATCTGTGCTAGGAGGGAGGGGAGGAGTGGTCACTCACACCAGAAAGGGCTGTGCCTGCCCTCACACAATGCAGTCTCCAACCCCCTGGTGAGTGTCTGGGGCCTGGCCTGGGCAAGGCAGGATTTCACATTCCAAAGAGACTTTACTTTGAAGTAGGCCTACTTCAAAGGAGAAATTGGGTATAAAAAGGGCACCCAAAACCACAGACTTTAGAAACACTTCTGGAACCAAGAGGAATCTCTTCCTGGAGAAAAGCTGAATAGCTGAGGAAGAAGAGCTGCCCTGCCTGTGACTGTGCTTTGTGGAGCTATCCTGCAGTTGCTTCTTCTGCCAGAGTAAGAGGGCAAAGACTGGACTTTGTGTGCCTTCCATCTTGAAAAGAAATCTCCAAGGGCTTGATCTAGAGATTGCTGTCCCTGAGACTTCAAACAAAAGGAGGCAAAGACTTCTCTCTGCCAGCACCTGGAGTCTCTGGAGAGACTTCTACTCTGCCCTGTGGTGCCCATCCAGTTCCTGGGACCCTGAAAGGTGAAGCTGGCAGCCTAGAGACAAGGAAATCCACGCACTGAGCGCCGTGCGGGAAAAAGATTGACGCGACTCTGATCTGTGGCTGAACAAACGACGCGCCGCCGGTTCCGCAGCTGAGAAACAACACTTGCAGGAAATGTGAACGAAGAATCGACGCACGGAGCAGGAGAAAGGACACGCAGCATCACTGGCGGAGACTGGGAGATCACAACCTGCACTGCGGGGTTTTGGGATCATTGTGGATTTCCAACTCACACCCGCCCGTGTGGGGTTATTTTTGACGCACACCTGCCCGTGCGGGGTTATTTTTGACACGCACCAGGTACAATTTCACGCTAGCAGCCCTAGTGTGTGTTTAAAACTACATAAAGACACTTTTTGCATTTTTATTGATAACTTGACTTGTGTATGGTGGATTTTTGTCGTTTTGGTCTTGTTTTGTTTAGATAAATATTTCCCATTTTTCTAAACCTGTGTTGTCATTTTGTAGTGTTTTCATTAAGTTACTGTGTGTGTTGGTACAAATACTTTACACCTAGCACTCTGAAGTTAACCCTACTGCTCTGCCAAGCTACCAAGGGGGTTAGCTGAGGGTGATTCTCTTTTACCCTGACTAGACTGAGGGTCCTTGCTTGAACAGGGGGTAACATGAATGTCAACCAAAGACCCCATTTCTAACACATAGCATCATGGTGGTGTGTTTCTTTGATATTAAAAGAGAGGAGGGTGCCAGAGTTAGAGGTGATGCTCAGCTGAAAGGGTCTACAGAGAAGGCACGAATCCATGCTCCTTTATTGATAGAATTTTACATTTGCAGAATCAAAATATAAATGTTGCAAAGGCTTCCAAATATTGTCGGAGTTCTTGCAGTTCATCTAGTTTGTTTGTATGATTCATCTTGGAAATCATGCTGCATGCCTTCAACAATGCATGGGAATTAAAATGGTAGGGGTGATTTGCTTGCATTTCCATTGGAATAAAGCATAAAGGATACCATTCAGTGTGCAGAATGAAATATTTTTCACTGTCTGCATGGTGGGGAATGGTGGCTGCGACATTCTTAACAGGCATGCAGGCCTTATGCCTGCACAAGTGAACCAGCCATTTGGAGTTTGTTTTATCTTAATATGGTATTTGGGGGGTAGGTTTGGTATGCAAAAGGCCACAAACTGGTGAGGAACCTTCAGGTTGCTTGCTAGATTATTAATTTATTTGAACTAATAGGGGCTTCCTGTTTTCATTGTCTAATGTTGTGAGCGAATTTCACAGGCAAAGTTTACCTTGTCCTTGTGACAGGCAAACAGAGAGCACTAGGCATTGTGTTTTTCTGCAATTTTTATAAAGTTCCTAGAAAACACTATTTGAAAACATGTACCAATGTAAACCAGCCCGTTTTGTCCTTCAATCCCTGGATTCAATGTCATGATGTATTGGGGTTATGAATTATGTTTTTACGGCTAGGAGAACAAGAAATACACTAATTTAGGGTAGGACTGTAATTAATTGACAGTTACCTATATATGACCATGGGGGATTAACACTGTGATTTTTTATTTATTTTTTATTTTTTTTTTTAATTTCTCTATTGTATTGTTGTTTACGGTTTAACTATAAACTGAGTAAAGATTGTCCAAGGCTATCTGATTTTGTGAATTATGATGATTTTTAAGTGTTTTTAACATTGTTAAAATGCAGTGATTTATCTGTGTGTGTGTGTGTGTATTATGGCACCATAAAAGTTCAGGCCGAGTTTTCTAGCCTTTATGAAAACATTTTAGGGACATTTTTAGGGCATTTTAATATGTTTGGTTTATGCTTTATGTCCAAAGAACACACACATTACAATGCCAAATCTTAACGCACCCATACTTTGTATCCCAAATATTTGCATTGTATAATTTTTACATGATTACCACCAGGTCTGGTAATGTACCTGATTGGTAAAACACAATATTGAGTCTAAATTTCTCTCTTCACACTTGCATAATTGTCACAACAAAGATTCACAAACTCAAATTGTTGTTGTTTTTTTTTTTTTTTTTTGTGCCTGCAGTAAAATTAGTGAAACCATTACTCTATTTAATAATTGATCACAAGCTATTTAAGGTCAGGATTGATTGTCTGCAAAAATCAGTTTCTTCTTGTGCATGGAGTCTGATTTAAGTCAGCCCAGTCAACCATTGGATTATATTATTCTTCCTTTTTTCAGCCTTTGGCTTCATGCATTGCCAATCACACCTCAAAGCAATCCAGTCATTCCAGTTGTTTTTCACTGCCATTGACATGCCATTGGCTATTTGGTCTATCATTATGCTTTCTGTGGAGTACGTGCATTGCAGTGCTCTCTTACATCTGCAAAGTAGACTCTGTCAGACACTGTTTTGTCAATTTTTTTTTTTTTTTTTTTTACAAAGAAACAAGGGGAAACAGACTCACTGAGGCACTCCGCCCCAAACACTTTAAAGTTTTAGTATACATATTAAACCATTTAAGTTGTTGATCTGTGGGTGCAGGTCTAGAATCATGACCTGATTCTCTAATGCAGAAGTTCTTAACCTGCTGAGCTGGGGGCTGTTTCTGGTGTTTATAAATCCGTATGACCATGAACCATTATTTTCCATTCTACAGAGCTAAGCCTGGCATCCTTAGGGTGGTCTTACCCCAGACTCTTTGCCTTTCACCTCCTGTATTTGTTGAAACTTTTTGTTGGCCTTTAGAAGTTTACCACTGCCAATCCGTGCTAAAGTGCACGTTCTGCTCCCTTAAGCATGGTAACATTGATGTATGCAGAGTTGGCAAATTTAATTTACAGGTAGGTCCCTTGTAAAGTGGTATTGCATATACCCAGGGCCTGTAAATTAAATGCTACTAGTGGGCCTGCAGCACTGATTGCTCCACCCATTTAGGTAGCCCTGTAAACATGTCACAGGCCTGCTGTTCAAATGATAGAAATGGTTTAGGGATCTTTTGTCTTCCATCTGTGATTCAGTGGGGCCATCAGGAGTCAAAAGATTAAGAAGTGTGTCAGATGACAAATACTCATGAATGACCTGAACCAAACGATACCTTCAAGGTGGCACCCCACTCAGTTACGAATATAACACAAAGTCCCTTTCACACAATTTGACTACTGTGGTCATCTTTAATGTTCTTGCAAGAAATCAGGTGATTTAGTGGCGGGGGAGCCCTGCTTGGGCATCAACCACACTTCTGGTCAGGGTGAACAACAAAAATCACAAAACTAACCTGTGCTTAACTCTCCAATGGTTTGGCACAAAAGCAGTCAGGCTTAACTTGGAGACAAAGTGTAAATAAAGTATTTATGCAGCACACAAACAGTAAAAAAGTAAAAACACAACATAAGAAAAATCCCAAAGCAGTTAATAATAAAATAAAAATACCAGACCAATAAAGATCCAATTACTAGATATTCTGTTTTAAAATTCTAAGTAGCTATTGTGCCTGATCTGTGGCTATCTGGTTGTGTTAGACCGGTTAAAGTCACAAGTTCTGGCCAACTGCGCAAGAGTATGGGAGAAAACGTGAGGAGCTGCCTTTGTCTGTGCTAACATAACATTTCTTTCAGGCTTCGTTCACATACAATGTTAGTTTATTTCTTGAATTTCGCTTACACAGAATGTTGGTATTGGGAATAAAGATGTCCTAGTTGTCTACGCTTTGAGAACCTGAAAAAGTAATCTTGGATTTGGTATATGTAGGAACTTTGAAAATAAATAATATACAATTGTTTAAAACTCGTACAGGAAAAGACGATGGATGTCTTTCCCATGTTGGTAAAGGAAATCCTTGCAAATGTTGCAGATGTCCAACATGTGACACATTCTGATTGGACAATGGAATCTTTTGATCTCAGCCTATGAATTCCTCAATGAATCAGAAATTTCTGTGGACTTAAACGTACTGTTTCACGCTGGACTTGGGAGCATTCTTCAGTTGATCCTGCTTGGGAGCAGTCCCAAACTTTGCCCCGCTGGAGTACTCTTCGTTTTGCCTTTCCCCATGAACACACTTGTCATTGTCCCATTTGCTGATGACCAG